>NW_028187224.1:1607841-1965341 GCF_057381845.1 Rhamphochromis longiceps
TCAATGCGACAGTGACACCAAGTAGAATTATAAATGTCACATAGCCCCAAACATGTCTTTTTCAAAGCCTGCGGTGAAGAGAAAGGTTGGTGATGAGCACCGACAATTTCAGGAAAAGTGGGAAATGCAATATTTCTTTGTTGAGCACAGGGGCACCCCGACCTGTCTTATTTGCACAGAGAAAGTTGCGCTGCACAAGGAATACAATTTGAAACGTCATTACACAACTAGACATGCTGAGCTGGATGCAAAATACCAGGGAGACGAGAGAGCGAACCGGGTTGCCAGTCTTAAAACAGAGCTACTGAGGCAGCAAGATTTCTCCAAGAAAGCAACCAAAGAGAATAATGCAGCAGTCGGAGCCACGTGGTTAGTGAGATGATTGCTAAAGCAGGGAAGCCATTCACAGAAGGTGCATTTGTCTAAAAGTGCATATTGCAGGCTGCAAATATAGTCTGTCCGGGAAAGAAAGGTCAGTTTAGCAACATCAGCCTTTCTGCCAACACCGCAGCAGATCGCATTTCTGACCTGTCAAGTGACATTTATGACCAACTGTGTGAGAAAGCCAAATGTTTCAGTGTATACTCAGTCGCTCTTGATGAGACCACAGACATCACCGACACTGCCCAGCTCCCAATGTATGTCCGTGGTGTTGATGACAGTTTTGAAGTGATGGAGGAGCTGCTCACAGTAATTCCAATGCATGGCCAGACCACCGCTCAGCAGATATTTACAAGCTGTGTGATGCCATTGAGAATGTTGGTTTGCCATGGAAGAGGTTTGTTGGAATAACAACAGATGGAGCGCCATCAATGACAGGGAGGAAACATGGACTGGTGGCACAAAACAAACTGGAAGAGGAAGGCGTGGAGGAGGCCATTGCTCTGCACTGCATCATCCATCAGCAGGTCCTTTGCAGCAAATGCCTGAAGTTTGACAATGTGATGTCTATTGTTGTGAAATGCATCAACCAAATCAGATCCAGGGGCTTAAAGCACCGAAGGTTCTGTGCTTTTTTAGAGGAAATGGAGTCAGAATATGGGGATGTGCTCGACTTCACTGAGGTACGTTGGCTCAGCAGGGGAAATGTATTAAAGAGACTTTTTGAGTTGAGAGCAGAAGTGAAGCCTTCATGGAGAAGGATGGAGTTAGTGTTCCTGTGCTAACTGATCCCAAATGGCTCATGGACTCAGCTTTTCTTGTTGATATGACACATGAGCTTAATGTACTGAACAAGACGTTACAAGGCCAGGGGCAACTTGTCAGTGCTGCCTATGACAACGTGAGAGCATTCTCCACAAAACTGGCGCTCTGGACAGCTCAGCTCTCTCAGACAAACCTTTGCCATTTCCCAGCATGCAAGGCACTCGTGGATGCAGGCACACCATTCAGTGCTGACGAGTATGTTGATGTCATTTTGAGGCTACAGGAGGAATTTGATCACAGATTTGCTGACTTCAAGACACACAGAGCCACCTTTCACATTTTTGCGGACCCCTTCTCCTTTGATGTGCAAGATGCCCCTTCTGTGCTTCAAATGGAGCTCATTGAGCTGCAGTGCAACTCTGAACTCAAAGCAAAGTTCAGGGAGGTGAGTGGAAAAGCAGACAAGCTTGGACAATTTTTGAGAGACTTGAGCCCTAGTTTCCCTCGGCTTTCCCGAATGTTCAAGCGGACCATGTGCCTTTTTGGTAGCACATACTTGTGCCAAAAGCTCTTCTCCACTTTGAACTTCAATAAGTCCAAGTACAGGTCCAGACTTACGGATGATCATCTTCAAGACATACTGAGGGTCGCAACTGCTTCCTCCCTCAGGCCAAATCTGGCTCGGCTATGCGAGAGGAAACGCTGCCAGGTCTGTAGCAGCAAGGAGTAGGCAAGAGAAGCCATGTTCAGAAGAACAGTTCATTTTCTACAGTGTTCCATTCATGTTCAGAAGAAGGTTATAGAACTGTTAATACAGACATTTCAATCTAAATACAGCAGATATAGAAGACTGAAAGAAACACACAAGTTCACTGACTAAAAATATCTTATTATTATTTTATTTATGTATTACAGATTGATTTATTTTCTTATTAATTCTTAATTTGTTTATTTATTTTTCATATTTTGTGTTAAAAAATAAAAATAAAGAGATTTGAGAAGATTGGAATTTTTTAACCATGCCAAGAGTAACGCAATTTCTATTCTCCGTATGTCCTGTACATGTGGCAGAATCGACAAATAAAGTTGACTTTGACTTTGACTTTGACTTGTGGAAAACCTAATGCGGCCCAGCCTCACCCAGACTCTGCCTGCAGCGGCCCCCAGCTAAATTGAGTTTGAGACCCCTGTCCTACACCATAAATCAGTAAGAGAGGGTACGACCTCTCTCATGGCCCCAAGTGGTGTGTGCATGCCAGAGCACTCTGGAAGGCACACAGAGTCTTTACAGACTACTCAGGATCAAACCTCTATCATTATGCAATCGATTATACAACTCTAAGCATATATGAGTAAATATTTCTAAGCATCAATCAACAATATAAACCTTACAGCTGGTTTTAATAACAGAATTTATTTGTTTCTCAAATGAGAAAGAGCTATCGAGAAACACTCCTAAATCTTTAGTTCTGAACTTTTCCAGTGGGCCAAGGTCAACATTATTAGATAATGCTAATTCTTTTCCCTTACATTATAACAATGTGAGGAGTTAATGCTAAGTATACTGCCATTAGCGGCTAATTCTAATTAGGGGTGAATAATTATTAGTAGCTAATGCTAATATCGTTTTCTCTTCCCTTTTAACAATGTGAACAGCTAGTGCTAGGTAGGCTGATGCTAGCAGCTAATGCAAATTTGACGTGAATTAGCATTATATTAGTGAGGAGTTAATGCTAAGTAGGCTGCCATTAGCTGCTAATGCTAATTTTAGATGAAAAAGCATTAGCAGCTAATGCTCATATTGTTTTCCTTTGCTTTGTAAGAATGACAGCAGCTAGTGATACAAAGTCTACCATTATTAACTATTGTTAATTTGATGTAAATTAGCATTATCCGATAATGGTAACCCTTTTCCCCTGTATTATAACGATGTCAGGAGTTAATGCTAACTAGGCTGCCATTAGGGGCTAACTCTAATTAGGTGAATAATTATTAGCAGCTAATGCTATTATTGTTTTCCCTTTTAACAATGTGAGCAGCTAATGCTAATTTGATGTGAATTAGCATTATATTAGTGAGCAGTTAATGCTAAGTAGGCTGCCATTATTAACTAATGCTACTTTGACGTGAATTAGCATTATGCGCTACTGCTAATACTGTTTTCTCTTACTTATTAAAAATGATAGTAGCTAATACTAATACTCTTTCCCGTTGGGTAACAACGATGTGAGGAGTTAATGCTAAGTAGGCTGCTTTTAGAGGCTTATTCTAATTAGGGCTGAATAACTATTAGTAGCTAATGCTAATACCGTTTTCTCTTTCCTTATAACAATATGAGCAGCTAATGCTAATTTGATATGAATTAGCATTATATTAGTGAGGAGTTAATGCTAAGTAGGCTACCATTAGCAGCTAAAGCTAATTTGAGGTGAATAAGCATTAGTAGCTTATGCTAATACCCTTTTCTCTTGTTTTATAATGATGTGAGACGTTAATGCTAAATAGGCTTCCATGAGTGACTCCTTTCCCTTGCATTATAAAGATGTGAAGAGTTTATGCTAAGTAAGCTGCCATTAGCAGCTAATGCTAATACTGTTTTCCCTTTCTTTATACAACTTGAGCAGTTATTGCTAAGTAGGCCACTTTTCTCTGCTAAAGATTTCTGTGACCATGATAGAAACTCTGATAAGCTAATGCTGCTAAGCTAATGCTGTTTATGGGCCCTGTTAGAATCAATATTTCATTCTCATTCTGTTGTTTGAGAACAATAACAGAAAAATGTGCACTTCAGAACAAATTTATTGTGAATTCAGCTGTGAATGTACAGTTTGTCATTATTTAAGCTTCCATTTCCAAATGTTAGCTGACACTTTATTAGGTACACTGGCATCTATATCAGGTACACCTGTGACCTAAATGTTCCTGCAAACAGACTCCTTGGAGACCCCTACATAAATATCCATGAACTATCCAGCTAGACTAGTGTGTCTGTCCCTGAAAATATTCCTGCATGTGTGATTGTTCATGTGTCATCTGCAGGAAACAAACAGGAAGTGAGTGAAAGACACAGGAAATGTTTCCAGCTCTTCCTCCTCTATCAGACATTCTCTCCATACCTGAGAGTGTCCAGTCTCCAGCCTGGATCCTTCAGTCCAGCCAACAGCAGCCTAATTCCTGAATAACCTGGATGATTTTAGCTCAGGTCCAGCTCTCTCAGATGGGAGGGGTTGGAGCTCAGAGCGGAGGCCAGAGAAGTACAGCCTTCCTCTGTGATCAGACAGCCTGACAGACTGCAGACACACAAAACAACAATGTCAACAGTTGTTTTCTCTTTGTCACAATAACATCTATCCATCCATTGTAACTTTATTTATAAGTGACAATACCCAGCAGACAACAACAGTCATCTGAAGCTGTTTAACAGTGTAAGGTAACCGCCACCAGTGTGAGCAGCACTTGGTGATGGTGGGAAGAAGAACTCCCTTTGACACAAAGATCCTCCCAGTGAAAACAGGCTCCAGGAGGAGCATCTACCATGACTGGTTGCAGGGTGAGGGGAAAGAGAAGAGATGAGCTCAGAGAGACAAGAACAAAACAGAGAGACAAAAGTTAAGGACATGCAGTACTGACATATAAAAGCATCAGGAGTGAAAAGTGGGGAGAAGAAAGCAGAGCATCATGGGAAGTCCACCAACAGCCCGAGCCTATAGCAGCATAACTAAGGGATGGTTCAGGGTCACCTGATCCAGCTCGAACTATAAGCTTTATTAAAAAGGAAAGTTTGAAGCTGATCTTCAAAGTAGAGAGGGTGTCTGTCTCCTGAACTCAAACTGGGAGCTGCTGCCACACCCAGTCCAACATAGCCAGGCTTTCTTTGCTGCTTTGACAAAACCTCAAATCCCAGTCAGAGATGATGAGCATCATCACAGTGATGATCATTTCTCTGTAACCCAGGCTTTCTGCTTCAGGATCTGTGCACGCTCACAGAACAAGGAGACCTTTAAACATCATTTCACTAAATGGATGGACTGAGCTCAGCCTACAGATGAACTGGTGCCAGAGATCATAAAGAACATCAAACAGTCAAATTCAACACTTTTAATGGAAATATGAGATTAATGCTGCAGACAATCATGAAGCTGCTGAATTCATGAACATCAAGAATGCAGCGAGTGGTAAAATAAAGATTTGACCTCAGTGTGCTCAGTGTTCCTGTCTATTCCTAACATATTCCTAACATGATAGCTGCACTTTAGAGCTCTAAAACTGGAACTGACACATGTTTAAACTCTACATGTTACTCAGTACATTCAGTTCTGACACTCGCCCACAGTCCAACAAAGGAAACATGGAGATCACATCAGTTTGTCACCAAAGTCTAATTATTAGGGCAACTTAACCTGTTATTATCTCGTTAACTCATTAACTGATTAACGTCAGCAATTATTTTAATCACAGTTTTTAAAATCATGATTATTGTGAAAGTGCTCACTGGCTATGAATATAAAAGCCATGGGTCACAGGAGGGATGTTGATCAGTGCTGGCTTGAAATGGGCGTCATTATGCGTCTCAGCCAATGGGAGCATTGAGGGTGGGCCTAATACTACTGCAGCGCTCACATGACCCGGGACAGAAAGAAAGGGGCGGGGACAGAAACATGGAGACAGGTACAGATCTTTGACATGTTCATTTTAAACTGTTCCAGGAGGCAGTGTTGATACAACTAAAGTTATCTGTTGTTGAAGAAGTCGGTCTGAGGAACGTTCTTAGGATCAACAAATGACGGCATGTATGAGCCTCAAGACGCAGCGTCACAAGAAGAACACATGAGCTGTAGAAAAAGGAGAGACTACGAAAGCCACGGCGTTACAACGTGAACATGCTTGATCAGAGTGTGAACAGGAGGAAGACTCAGCTGAGAACAGTGTGGTGGATACAGAGCAGAGCCCACCATCAGTACAGAGGCCTGTCCATTAGAGTGCTGCTCCAACATGCAGCACATGTACTTGGCCACAGCTGCAACATCTGTACCTGTGAAAGCTTCTTCTCTGTTGCTGCTCATATTGTGCAGAAGAAGAGAGTTTCTTTATCATCAGAAAATGTCAATGAGCTTGTGAGTCTTAGCAGCTGGCTCGGTGCAGAGGAGGAAGAACATGTCAAGTCAGAGGAAGATAAATGCAGTTCATGTTGTCAACTCAACCTGGACTGTTGAAAGAGTTTTTCTTTGTCTGGTTTCTGACTGAGATTCTCCAAAGGAAATCCAGCACAAACACACACTTCACACACTCAAAGTCCTGCACAGTAAATGAGCTGATGAGCGTTTGTGCTGCTGCCTGATAACAGAACAATAGTTCTGCTGCTTCCTGTTCTGCAAACACACATTTATAAATGTTCACTTGCTGTTGATCAAAGGTATGTTGGTGGCTCTGGACGCTGAGGGAACTTTGTAAAAAACTAGATCAAATGTTAACGTCCTGGCAGAGGCAAAGAACTTTGATTTGATATTTGATTAGATTCATGTTTCAGCTCAGACTGACAGAAATATTTGAACTGCTGCTGTGTTAAAGGGAACACTGCTGTTAGAAAGCACCTGATCTGTTTCTGCACACTGAATGTTGCACTTCTCATACTGCAGTACTATTAAAATAAGTACACAATGCACTACTTTTGAACTCATGATTGAATGTTGCTGTAACAAAGCCATTAATGTGATTCACAGTGTTCATGGTTTCCCAGCACAACAAATGATTGCACAAGTGTGACTGATCCACTTTCTAATGTGTGTGTAGCCCACACTGTGTGTCACTGTGTCACAGGTGAGTCTGTGTGTCCAGGTTCTATGAGGACAACAGGATATAGTGACTGAGTCCAGCAGCTTAAAGTCTGACTCCATCCTCCATTTAAATAACTCACAGCAACAACTGAATAGCTTTGCCTTTGTGTAGCTGACACTTCATTTTAATGTCCTTCTATTCTGGTTCATCTGGTCTCAGTTTCTATAAGCACACAGGTTTCATCAGGACTCTATGACCTCAGTAATCTTTGCTGGGCCTTAATGCTCTGAACAAAGCTGCACATCACAAGACTAAATAGAAATGAATCAGTCTTTCATTCTCACTGCTGTTTGACTTCAGCTCTCAATGTCCCACCATAACCCATGGAAAGAATTACTGTCCATCCAGGCTGCTGAACATGAAGCTGAAGAAGGTGGAGTATTGTGAGGGCTGATGGAGATGATGATGAGGAATCCAGGAGCAGTGGGTGGATGGCAGCATCAGCATGAAGGATCAGTGTGAGAACACATCATCATCCACAAAGGAAACCAGTCTGAGTGTCTGACGCTCTTGTTAGAAAGACGCAGTCCCAGCAGTTAGCTTGTCTGCTAGTTAGCTGAGAGCTAGCTCACTTGTACATTGAATACCAAACTGTGTAAACCAGGGGTGTCAAACATATGGCCCGTGGGCCAAATCCAGCCCTTGAGATAATTTCATATGTCAAATATTGATGAATTTTCAGGCTTGCTGATAATCAATGTGAGCACGGCTGAGGTTTTATTCTGATGAGCAAACCATGTGGCCAATCACTTTAAGAGACAGACTGGGATCATACCATTATGTGAAAGAGGACATGTCCCATAGACAGCAAGGGTAGTGGTAGAGACCAGTACACAGAGAAATGGGAGCTGTACTGAAATGCAAGCGTGTCAGGAAAGAGTGAAAAGGCAAAATGAGCAGCATCTGGCTGCATTTCAGTGATATTGGAGACCACAAAGCTGAGTGCAACATTTATACAGGAGATATACAGGAGACGCTGAGAGTAGAACCGATAAAATTAGGAGCTGGCTAAAGTGAGACCCATTTTTATTTCCACCCATTTTCCACTGTGGAGGACAAAAGGTTTCAAACTGGTCCAGGTCTTAAACCTCACGTGTTCTTCCTAATAGCAGTAAATGGATAAAAATAAGGCTTTTATGAAAACACTGAATAAAACTTGCTGCCTTTAAAAAGACTAAATGTACAGTTCAGTATTGAATCCTACATAAAATAAACTATATATAAAGTGTGTCTGAATGGCAGAGATGCAGAAATATGTGCATGTAGCACAGAGCCACGGCTCAGTGTCTGAATGAGTCTCACAGACCTGAATGTGCTGTTGAAGCCATTTATAATTATAACGTAATTCTTTACTCGTTTGATCTGCTCCTTACCACAAGCCACCAGACGTAGAAGGTTTTGGACTTTTAACTATATTTTCTGAAGTTTTACAACTTTTCTTACTGTTAAAAACCTCATTATGGCCATTCATGCTGTACAAAGTAATTAGACATGTGTGGTATCAACAGAAACGTCAGGATCTCAGCTAAAAGTTCACAAAACCATCTCAACAACCACCAAACAGCTAAAACAGCAGGTGAACAGATCACACAAAAAAGATGTAAACACAAATCCCCCTGATCATCTGTTTTTTAAACATGAAGCGTCGTTTTGGACGTTCATTTACTGCTGGTTCAGTGAATTTTGGTTGGACAGTGATGAAACCTGCAGCCTCAGAATCTGTGAGAAGTCTGCTTTCAGCTCGCAACAGCATTGTTGTGTTGTGTGGATTCACCTCTGCAAACTCATCACTGTTTCACCATCATGTTTCTACTTAGACAATAACAAAGGAAGCAGTTCCCAGGAACTACTTCCTGTCTTGTTAACATAAGAGTACGTTGCCCTTCAAAACACCTCCACTTCTCCTCTTATTAGAGGACTGCCTTATTATTAATCTGCTAATTCTGTCAGTTGATGAAAGAAAAATGCTTGATCTCACCTGAGAGTTTCCAGTGTACAGCGTGGACTCTTCAGTCCTTCAGACAGAAGCTTCACGCCTGAATCCTTCAGGTTACTGTTACTCAGGTCCAGCTGTCTCAGATTAGAGGTCTGAGAGCTGAGACCTGAGGCCAGAGCTTCACAGCTTCTCTCTGACAGGTCACAGTGACTCAGTCTGAAAAATAACAGATAAACAATTACAAAAATAAAACACTTATGTTGAAGCGTAATGAGATACTATTATATTTAGCAATATTTCATCTTGTTTTGTCAGGAAACTGAGCACTGATGCAGAGCAACATGTGGAGAGAATCAGAGGAGAAGAAGTGAAGAGAGAACAGCAGTAAAACAACACTGAATTGTTCAGTGTGCTTTTGATATCAACAGAATGTGTCAAACTTCTTTATTTTGTATTTGTTTTAGTAGAATTGATGATTATCACTTAGATAACAACCACAGGCCAGGTCTAAATTGCACTTTGGTGACAGTTACACCCAGAAATATTTCAGAAACGTGGACAATTTGTGCTCCATTGTATTCAGTATTGAACAAACTGAGTACCGATGACCACTTAATATTTTTGATATTTTATTTGAGTTGTTCCACCTGATCTGTGTTAACTAGAATAAACATTTAAAAGCTAAAGCTATGATCACATATGTACTCACAGAGCTTTGTTGGAAGCTTTGACCACTGGCAGCAGCCTCAGTAGAGCCTTTTTAAAGGCTCATGTTCACACTTAGATCATCGATTTCTACTTACATTTCATTCTGGGAAAAATGGAGATTACTTTGAAAACGAAAACTATTTTCCCCAAAAATCAGCCCTGGATTAGTAAATCACTCCAACATGTTCTCAGGCAGAAGAAGCTGTCTTGTTATGAGGGAGAGAAGAAAAGCAGCTAAAATCAGGTGTAAAAGTAAAGCAGAGGATGAGCTGAATAAAGGACACTCAAGGCTGGCTTGGAAAGGAATGAAGTCCATGGTGGGGATGCAGAAGAAGGAGCAAAGATGAATGTGATGCTGAATCAGCAGAAGACTTGGACTCATTGGATTCCAGCTTCTTTTTTTTTATTAACATTTTAGAATCACTATACAATACCATCAACTTCAGCTATCTTTCAGTACATATATTTTTTTTATTTTTTTTCTATATTTAAACAACTAAAATATCCATACAATAAGAATGAAAGAAGAAGAAGAAAAGAAAAAGAAGCAAAACAGGAAACAACAAACAACATAAATAAAAAATACATAAGGAAAAAGAAAAAGGAAAGAAAAATAAATAAATAAATATAGGGAGTGTGTTTTTGTTTCCATTAATGTAACTAATTTTTCCTCTAGTCTTCTAGTAGTTAACAAAGTCAAAATCTAATGCAAAAGCAAAAACTAATTAGTCTGCCTTCCTCCATTACCACACATAAAGCTGTTAATCCTTTATATGTCCAATCTTTGAATCTGGTGTCCAATTTATTTGGAGCAAAATGTGTGTCATATGCACACCACTTAAGAACTGCTATATCCTCTTCTAGTTTATATTCTTTTATTACTGTTTCCCAAATTTTAAAAGTCAACTTGATCCATGGATTTTCAATAGTTTTTATTGAATTTTGCAAGCTTCTGTCTGCTATAATAGCTTATATGGGGATGGAGGTCAGACTCTCCTCAATAACTTTCCATTGAGCGTCATATGAAGGATTACATCAGCATATCATAGGCCTTAATTGTGCTGCCCAATAATATTCCCTAAGAGAAGGTAAGCCCCACCCCCTTTTCCTTTGTTAAGTTGTAGGGTTTTAAATCTAATTCGGGGCCTTTTTCCTTGCCATATGTATCTTGACAAAATTTTATCCCATTCATTAAACTGTTTCTGGTTAATTTCTATTGGTAATGTTTGAAATAAATATAATAATTTAGGAAGAATATTAATTTTAATTGAGTCTATTCTCGAATATAAACTTAAATATGGAATTAGATTCCATCTCGCTATATGTTCCTTAATTTTTTTCTGTATTGGTAAATAATTTCGTTCTAATAGTTCTGTAAGATCCTTAGGTATTATGACTCCTAGATATTTAAAGTACTCTGTTTGCCATGCTAATTGATACTTATTTTTAATTTCTTCTGATGGAATATAGTTGTACTTAAGCAATTGTGTTTTACTCATATTAACCCTATATCCAGATAGTCGACCAAAGTATTCAAATGATTGCATTCATTTAGGTAAAGAGTTTGATGGTTGACCCAAAAATATTAAAATATCATCTGCATAGCAGGCTAATTTATGCTCCTTTTCATGGATATTAATACCTTCTACTTCTTTATTTTGTCTTATATATTGAGCCAATGGTTCCAGATATAACGCAAATAATAATGGTGAGCACGCACAGCCCTGCCTTGTTCCTCTTTGCAGCTTAATACTATTTGATAGGTAGCCATTAATTTTAATCCTTGCCGTAGGGTTATCATAAAGTGCCTGTATTGTCTTAATTATATTTTCGTGAAAGCCAAATGTTTGCAAGACTCGGTAAAGAAAGTTCCAATTAACTGAATCGAATGCTTTTTCTGCATCGATACTGATTACCATTGCTTCTATTTTATTCTTTTGAATATGATTAATAATTTGTAATGTCCGTTGTACATTATCTTGTATTTGGTGCTCTCGAATAAAACCTGTTTGATCATTATGAATTAGATTAGGTAAGAACTTTTCTAATCGTCGAGCCATGATAGATGTAAACAGCTTGTAATCTGTATTAAGAACACATATTGGTCTATATGACGCACATTCTAATTTATCCTTGTTTTCTTTTGGGATGGCAGAGATAATTGCTTCTTTCCAGCTAGAAGGTACTTGAGCCTTCTTTAGGATCCAATTCATTGTTAGAAGCATCACTGGTATTAATTCTTCTTTTAGCTCCTTGTACCATTCTGCCGTATATCCATCTGATCCTGGAGATTTATTTATTTTAACTTTACTTATTGCTATTCTTAGTTCCTTTTCTGTTATATCTTCAATCAAAGTTTTATTCTGTTCTTCATTCAGTACTGGTAAATCAAGAGAATCTAAAAAACTGTTAATTTCAACTATACTACTCTCTGTGTTATTAGCATACAGAGTCTTATAAAATGTTTCAAATGCACTCTGAACTTCTATTAGTTTATTTTTTTATTAGTTTTGTCACTGGATGTTTAATTTTGTGAACTGTATTATCTGCTATTTTCTTTTTTAGTTTCCAGGCTAATACATTCATTGCTTTTGATCTTAATGACCTTGTAGTACCATATCACCCTATTAGAGCGCTCCGCTCTCGCTCTGCAGGCCTACTTGTTGTTCCTAGAGTATTTAAAAGTAGAATGGGAGGGAGAGCCTTCAGTTTTCAGGCCCCTCTTCTGTGGAACCAGCTTCCAGTTTGGATTCGGGAGACAGACACTATCTCTACTTTTAAGATTAGGCTTAAAACTTTCCTTTTTTCTAAAGCATATAGTTAGGGCTGGACCAGGTGACCCTGAATCCTCCCTTTGTTATGCTGCAATAGATGTAGGCTGCCGGGGGATTCCCATGATGCATTGAGTTTTTCCTTTCCAGTCACCTTTCTCACTCACTATGTATTAATAGACCTCTCTGCATTGAATCATATCTGTTATTAACCTCTGTCTCTCTTCCACAGCATGTCTTTATCCTGTCTTCCTTCTCTCACCCCAACCGGTCGCAGCAGATGGCCGCCCCTCCCTGAGCCTGGTTCTGCCGGAGGTTTCTTCCTGTTAAAAGGGAGTTTTTCCTTCCCACTGTCGCCAAAGTGCTTGCTCATAGGGGGTCATATGATTGTTGGGTTTTTCTCTGTATCTATGAAGCGCCTTGAGGCGACTTTTGTTGTGATTTGGCGCTATATAAATAAAATTGAATTGAATTGAATTGAATTTTGATCCTCCCTCATAATACCTTTGTTTAAGAAACATTGATTTTTTTTAAATTTCATATGTGGTCAAATCATTTATTTCATTTCTTGCTTTCCTAATTTCCTCCAATATATCCTGAGATGTTTTTCTTTCATGCCTTTTCTCTAATTCTTATTTTCTAGCTCTTCTAATTTCTTATTTCTCATCTTTTTCTTATAAGAGGATATTGCTATAATTTTCCCTCTCATGACAGCTTTTAAGGCATCCCACAGTATAGGAGGAGACACCTCACCATTGTCATTAGTTTCCATATAGAAGTGAATCTCTTTCTTAATTTGTCCTTTAAAGTGAGGATCATTCAGTAAGCTTGAATTTAATTTCCAATTATTGAGTTTTGGTTGCACGTTTAAATCAACAGACAGGTATACTGGTGCATGATCGCTTAACTCTATTGTTCCAATTGCACAAGTGTTTATTTTATCTTTATTTTTCCCAAAAGTTATGAAATAATCTATTCTTGTGTATAACGAGTGCGGTGAGGAAAAATAAGTATAATCCCTTTGGTAGGGATGCAAGTCTCTCCATATATCAATTAGTCCCACCTCCTTCATCAATGTATTTATATTCTTAATTAATGTTTTAGTATTCTGTGCTTTTCTATTGGAAATATCTAGCTTTGGTTGTAGATGTATATTTAAATCTCCTCCGCAAATTAGGAAACCTACTGTCTCTGTTACCATCACATCTATAATTTTCTTAAAGAAATAAATATCGCTTCCAGGGGGTGCATATATATTTAACAACGTGACTGGGTTCCCCTCAATGTTTCCCCTTACCAACATATAACGTCCCTCTTTATCACTTATCTCAGATATTTTTTCAAAGAGTAATTTGCTTGATAACAGGATAGCCACTCCTCTCCTTCGTCCAGTTTTATAGGAAGAGGAGAAACTGTTGTATAACCCATTCTTTTCAGTTTTTCATGCTCCTTACAGTCTAGATGGGTTTCCTGTGGATACACTATTTGTACTTGTTCTTTCTTCATTTTAGTTAAAATTTTATTACGTTTAATTGGATTCAACAGGCCATTTACATTATATGATATGATTTTTACCATATCTTTAAGCATACCCTTACTATTTGAATATTATTAATGTAACAACGACATGTACCATCAGACCACTCCCTAAACATACATAAGCAAACATTAATATTAACATTAAAGCTGTATAAAACAACAGCTACAGAAATAAGATTTATTTTGACAAAGAAAAAAAAAGGAAAAGAAAAAAAAAGACTTCCAACTGTGGGGTCCCCGATATGACCCTAAGTAAGCCCCGATAAAAGAGGGGGCTTCGAGGGGGGCCTCTCTCACCTCTATGTGAGACAGGGCCTTCCTTAGCCAGCAGGCCAATGTCCATTCTACTAATAGCATAGGTAGCACGTCCGCCTATTTTCAATTTCTGCATTGCCACTTCAGTATATTATTTCGAAATAAGAAGTCTTTACCAGTGTATATGGCTATAGCTTGATTCCAGCTTTGATATCATTGATTTCAATGAAGAGCTTTGTGATTGTAGCAAAGGGCTGGTAGCTCTGAGAGTCCCACTGATGAGGCGTTTGTGAAGGTTCGCAGTCATCTAAAGAGCTTAGAAAAAAAGGCATCTGGACTTCTTTAAGTTTTTTGAAGACGTTTCACCTTTCACCTCTCATCCAAGAAGCTTCTTTATTTCTAGGGTCAAATGGTGGAGAGTCCCAGATTAGCCTGTGTACAAACAGACTTCAGCCATATGAGAGTGAGTGTGAGTGAATGAGAGCACACACAGGACACTCTGATCTCTGAATGTGTGTGACGCAGTGAAAAAGAGGATTGTACTGGATATACTGTGACTGACAAACAGAGTTTAAAGAGAAAGGTGTTTGGATTAAAATGGATTATGCTAAAGTGAACGTGCTAATGAAATCTGAACTGACTGAAATGTGAAGTGAAGATAATTCAGATGTAAAAGAGAGAGAAACTGATAATAAGGTGGGGCTGGAGATCAGTGAAGGGCATGTAAACACCTGATTGGTTGAGTAGATATCAGATCGACAGTTTCACAGTTTTCCCTGTGGATTATAACTTTAAGAAGATGTAACATTCATCAAGGAATCCTGCTCTCCGGGTTATTTCCATGAACACTGAGCTGGAACACATCTACAGTGCTGGAAGTGCCCATCTCACCACCAACCTCTCTGTGCACATTCACTTTTCAACCCTTTGTGAGACACTAAAGGTGTAAATCTGAGTATTTATCTATGTTAGTGCGAACACCTCTAATAGGTTGGTTTAGTCTTTCCAAGTCATATCTTCCCTTAGATCTGCGGTCCAGGCTCCTAAAATCATCCTAGTTTAACAAGCACTACAATCTAGAGGAGAGCTGCACTAACAGGTGTGACTGATGAGATCTGACCTGCAAGGATACTCATGTTTATGTGTATCAGGACAAGCAGGGAAGACCTGGACATCAACTCTGTCAGGCTGCCTGAGTCCTCTCACCTACATCAGCTCATCAACTCTAAACAGGAACGAGCAGCTCATTTCAAAATAAAAGGTTGGAATTGTAAAGAAAACAAACAGAGCTCATAAACTGAAACTGATTTCATTTTTTCAGCTGGAACATTTTAGTTGTTCCTTTTTCAATACATACATAATTATATTTACAGTAAGTCTTATCATTCCCCTTTTCCCTGCCAGTCACCGCCAATGTTCCCTCTAATGTTTCATGTGTCTGAGCGAACACACAAACTCCCTGAGCGTCCCTTGGACCACTGTGAGCAACAGCAGACGTGTGCACTGTGGTCACGCCAGCATCTTATCCATCCAAGTTACATGGTTTATTAAAGTAATCAAATTACAGCATTTACATTTATGTTAGACTACTTTTAATTAACTGCTTTAGCCCACTTACAATGAAAATTAAAAACAACCTTGTTCATGACCTGTAGCATGTTAACACTATATGAAGTAAAAATAACTTGAACTCCAATTTTGAAAACACAACTTTATTTTTTCTATTTTTATAAAGCTCTGACTTGTATTATGAGTCTGTGGTCTGGGAGAGAGTCTGTAACTCTGTCTGCAAAATACAGTAAATAATGACCAATGTTGGACAATTAATTATATAGTTACTTCTTCAAAAAAGTTACTGAGTTTTGCAAACAACAAAGTTTGTTGCAATAAATACTGAATACTATCGTTGTTATAAAAAACGATAGTATTCAGGAAGAAAACCAAACATTGCAGATATTTTATCATAACTCTGGTTTTACGTGGCCGATCAACACAACTTAAAAACTTGTATAAAGTCCACACTTTGTCCGTCAACATGCAGCTACCAACCCAAATGGTGAGGTGGTGGTTAGTTCTTACTGTTGTTTATGATCCCCTACATTATCCTACATTCAAATATATTCTCCAGCTACAATAGTGTTTGTGTTCCTAAAAGGATTTCATGAACGTGTTATTGTTCATGTCACATCTGTATGAAACAAAGAGGAAGTGAGGTTTATCCTTCATGATCACAAACTGTTCCAGCATGTAAACCTGAGATCTGTGTGGAGCAGCTGACCTGTACGATGTGCTCAACACAAACATTATTTACCATCAGTTACTGTGTGACTGAACCACGTGGGTGTATGAAACATCGCTTTTAGTTTTAATAGCACATGGCAACATTCAGACGTGAATCTATACAGTAACACTTTGATTTGTTACAGTGAGGAGACTGTTGAAGGAACGATGAGGGGAAACTGTAACAGCAGCAACAGAAACCAGGAGACAAAGCTGAGGTCTGGGTTCCTCTATGCTACACACAGCCTCCTGCTCCTGGACTTTAGAAAACACATAAATGTCTCCAAGTACACTTACTTCAGAAACTCTATTAAACTCATTACAAGTTTAATTCAGCTTTAAATTACTCACAACATCAGCACACATGAGTAAACAAAGTAACTCACAGCTACTGTTCAAGTTTAGTCATCTTTAATACAAATATACCTCATTATTATGACTCTCACAGCTACCTGCTCATTGAACTGAACAATAATTCTGTTTGACCATTAAAACAAAATATGTGACTGTAAAAAATGTTCAGACAGTAATTAAGAATCTCCTAAGCAATCCAAAGATAAAGAAAAGTTCACCTGCCAATTCTATAAAGCTTGGTTGTTTGTACAATAATATCATTTAATGATATGTTTGGATCCTGACCTGAGAGTTTCCAGTGTACAATGTGGACTCTGCAGTGCAGCAGACAGAAGCTTTACTCCTGAATCCCGCAGGTCATTGTTACTCAGGTCCAGCTCTTTCAGACTAGAGGACTGGGAGTTGAGAACTGAGGACAGAGCATCACAGCTTCTCTCTGAGAGGTTACAGCCACTCAGTCTGGAAGAAAACAAACAAACAATTAAATCAGTCAAATGAAACATTTTTAATGCCAGCATGCAATACAATTATTGGTTAACTAAATAGCTTCATTAAAACACAACTCTTCTTCTATAGCAGCACTTACTCCTTGTAAGCTCCACCTGCTCCACCATCTGAGTCAGAAGACATGAAAACAAACTGTAAATCTAGTAGAAACATGATTGGAAATCTTCTCAGATCCATTTGTACATTTAGAGCCTGATCCTGAAATATAGCAGCACGGACATTCACAGCAGCAAAGGGTTCTTGCTGATCTGAGCTGGCTTGGCCCTGGCTTATTGACGATTAAAGAAAGCGGAACCAGCTGTTCAAACCCCCACAAGGCTGCCCGCTGTGACTGAAACAATGAGACGGGTCGTGAGTTCTCAAAATGGGCTCATTGAACGCAGCACGGATAAGATCTTGAAGAAGCTCATGGTGGTCATGAGTTCTCAGACTTTGCTCTTTGAGCACAAAACCAATAACCTCTCGGAGAAGCTCGTGGCTCTCCAACGGGAGATTGAGAGACGAGTGACGGACTGTTAGATCAGCTGTGAAATTGACATGCAGTTGTTCACACCAAAGAAAGCCACCATCAGCTCATGCGGGTAACATACCGGCGCGAGCTGTGGTCTCAAGGCTGGAGCTGAACATAACAAATCTCACCCTGATAACAGACGGTGTTTAGACTGTTCCTTCCCATCCTAAGCATGCTTATCCCCTCCCGGTGCAGACGGTGGGTCGAGGGGACCAGCGCAAATGCTGCAGGCCCGGGTGCGCTGTCTACACCGGCTGTCTCTCACCTTTTACCCATCCCTGTTGCTTGTCATGTGCTTCTATGGCGCATTAAGAGTTTTCATGTGTTCTGCGCTAAGGTCATTTTTTTTGTCTTTTCTCAAACTGATCTCCCTGTTGGAGCTCAGTCTGGGAGGAGTTCTTTTTTCTCCTCATCTTTCCTGATGTTGTGCATTTTCTGCTGTTCGGTTCCGGGTCGCTGCTCTAGCGGCTGACCGGCCAGCTACCTAGCCTGACCCGTCTCCCCAATGTGATGTTTGTGTATTGTATGTACGGTTGGAAAGCTCAGTATCCTAATTGCCCCATGAAAATAAATACAGTGTTCTGAATCTGAATCTGAAAAGATTACAGAAGACGACTCTGTTCAGTAAATATTACGCTCATGCTGTCAAGAAATACCAAAGGTAGGTAAAACTCTGGTTGTTGCAGCCATCCAGTATGACATGCTTTGTACTGTCCTGCTGCAGTTTGTGACACCTGGTTGATGAGTTGTGAAGGACGATGAAACAAACACTTCACTCAATGTTTGTCTTCTAAACTGGATGTAATTTGGGCAGCCGATAGTTTTTCTTAATCTATCCCAGCTGCAAATAGGAACACAACAAATAAATAACTTTACCCACTTGGATCCTTATCATTCAAGATTGTGAAAAGATTCTCTAGTCAGAGAATACTGGTGATGTTAGATGAGAGAGATGGAAGATGATGAAGGGGAAGAGTTTTCAGAACTCGAGGCCTTTTGTCTTCACTGTATAGGACAAAGAAGACAGGAAGGGAGGGAGAAGGGAGGAGAATAACACACAGGAAATGGTCTTGGGCAGACTCAAACCAGGCCCTGGAGTCACGACTCTAACCTTCAGTGCATGGGTCACCTGCTCAGCCAGGTAAGCTACAGCAGTCAGCAGTGTGTGAGTTAATTTGAAGACAATGATGACTATAAGTCAGGTAAAAAAAAAATACTATCATCAACCAACAAGGGGAAAACAGTGAGCTTGAATGACCAAGCTTTGACCAAGTGTGGCTCACTCCTCGGTCTTCTTGCACAAGGAGTGAACCACCCTGCATGGCCATCAATGTGGTGCAACCAAGGCCATCATACAGTACAGGCCATCCAAGCTGATTTTAACTTTTCCTCCCAGATACCACCTTAGAAATCATCTAGATTAGGATATGTTGGCTGTTCTAGATCCAATCACAACAAACAGAGAGCTGTTGTGTGTCCAAGGTGAACAGGAAGAATATATACATGCATAAAGTCAATAAAGTCAGAAGGTTTGCTTTAGACTGTGCTGCAGTTCATCATCAAAGACAAACAGGCACCATGCTGCCAACAAATGGCATCAAGTCTGACTTCAGTTTTTTGTTCTTTTTTTTTAATCAAGATTAAATTTTATAGCAACCACAGCAGAGATGACCAGGGAAGGTGTGCTTGAGGGGATATAGCTACAACAGCTGGTTTCAGACTGAAGATGAACTGAGGTGCTGCACCCAAGTCTGCAGGTTCAGGGAGGGACAAACATCTGCTGCAACCAGATTGGAGTGAGAGGAGAGAGCATGCCAACAACAACAAAGAAACAACAAACACACTGTGGAAGACTGAAGCAGAGTTTAGTTTAAAGTGGAACTAAGGATGTTTCTCTGGCTGCCAGGATTCACTGAGTAATTCAAATGCTTTCTTTAATGCAGGACCCACCATGCATGTAAAAGCAAGTGTTTCACCAACATTTGTGACTAAAAATAGACCTGCAGTAGAAATGTATCTAGGAGCATGCATGTGAATATAAAGTATCACAACATCAGGCACATGCAGCCTAAGTGTTTAAACACAGACTGATAACATAACAGCAGCAGTGATGATCAGAGTTTATGGTGAATCCAGCGTCTCGAGTACACCGAGTTCTGGAGGCATCAAAGAGGTCACAGTTGTACTGGAGAAATCCCAAAACTTTACAAATTCATACAAAGACAGAAAACCTGGTGAAATAAATTACTGACACAGTTGGATGTTAAAAGTAAAGACATGAGTACAAATGTACTTACAGAGCCTTGTTGGAGGCTTTGACCACTGGCAGCAGCCTCAGAAGAGCCTCCTCTGAAGCAGAGTATTTCTGCAGGTCAAACACATCCAGATCTTCTTCTGATGACAGTAAGATGAAGACCAGAGCTGACCACTGAGCAGGAGACAGTTCATCTGTGGAGAGACTTCCTGATCTCAGGGACTGTTGGATCTCCTCCACTAGAGAACGATCATTCAGTTCATTCAGACAGTGGAACAGATTGATGCTTTTCTCTGCAGACAGATTCTCACTGAGCTTCTCCTTGATGTACTGGACTGTTTCCTGATTGGTCTGTGAGCTACTTCCTGTCTGTGTCAGCAGACCTCGTAGGAGAGTCTGATTGGTCTGTGAGCTACTTCCTGTCTGTGTCAGCAGACCTCGTAGGAGAGTCTGATTGGTCTGTGAGCTACTTCCTGTCTGTGTCAGCAGACCTCGTAGGAGAGTCTGATTGGTCTGCAGTGAAAGACCCAGGAGGAAGCGGAGGAACAAGTCCAGGTGTCCATTTGGACTCTGTAAGGCCTTGTTCACAGCACTCTGGTGGAGAGATGGTTTAAACCACCAGGAGGTTGTTTGTTGTTGTTCCAGCAGATTGAGTCCAGAGTTGATGAAGGTCAGATGGACATGAAGAGCAGCCAGAAACTCCTGAACACTCAGATGGATGAAGCAGAACACCTTGTCCTGGTACAGTCCTCTCTCCTCTTTAAAGATCTGTGTGAACACTCCTGAGTACACTGAGGCTGCTCTGATATCGATGCCACACTCTGTCAGGTCTGATTCATAGAAGATCAGGTTTCCTTTCTGCAGCTGAACAAAAGCCAGTTTTCCCAGAGACTCCATCATCTTCCTGCTCTCTGGACTCCAGTGTGGATCTGTCTCAGCTCCTCCATCATACTTGACCTTCTTCACTTTGGCCTGAACCACCAGGAAGTGGATGTACATCTCAGTCAGGGTGTTGGGCAGCTGTCCTCCCTCTCTGGTTTCCAGCACATCCTCCAGAACTGTAGCAGTGATCCAGCAGAAGACTGGGATGTGGCACATGATGTGGAGGCTTCGTGATGTCTTGATGTGGGAGATGATCCTGCTGGCCTGCTTTTCATCTCTGAACCTCTTCCTGAAGTACTCCTCCTTCTGTGGGTCAGTGAACCCTCTGACCTCTGTCACCATGCCAACACAGTCAGGAGGGATCTGATTGGCTGCTGCAGGTCGTGTGGTTATCCAGAGGCGAGCAGAGGGAAGCAGTTTCCCCCTGATGAGGTTTATCAGCAGCACATCCACTGAGGTGGACTTTCTAGGGTCAGTTAGGATTGTAGTTTTGTGGAAGTCCAGAGGAAGTCGACACTCATCCAGACCATCAAAGATGAACACAACCTGGAAGTCTTCAAAGCTGCAGATTCCTGCTTCTTTGGTTTCAGTAAAGAAGTGATGAACAAGTCCCACCAAGCTGAACTTTTCCTCTTTCAGCACATTCAGCTCTCTGAAAGTGAATGGAAATATGAACTGGATGTCCTGGTTGGCTTTGTCTTCAGCCCAGTCCAGGCTGTATTTCTGTGTTAAGACTGTTTTCCCAATGCCAGCCACTCCCTTTGTCAGCACTGTTCTGATTGGTTCATCTCTTCCAGGTGAGGCTTTAAAGATGTCTTCTTGTCTGATGGTTGTTTCTGGTCTGTCTGGTTTCCTGGATGCTGTTTCAATCTGTCTGACCTCATGTTCATCATTGACCTCTGCAGTCCCTCCCTCTGTGATGTAGAGCTCTGTGTAGATCTGATTCAGGAGGGTTGGGTTTCCTGCTTTAGCGATGCCCTCAAACACACACTGGAACTTCTTCTTCAGGGTGGATTTAAGGTTACGATGACAAACAGCAGCTGGAAGTTCTGAATGAGAAGAAAAATAAACACTCAATTCCAAAAAGAACTAATCTTTAAAACATGTTGCTCCATCTTCCATCTCTGGAAAATGTTCATTTATCCAGCAGCTTAAATCTTTAGATAAATCCTCTTACTGCTCTGCAGACGGTCAGCCAGCTCCTCCTGCTTCATTCTCCTCAGGAAGTCCACTGTGATCTTCACAAACGCCTCTCTGCTGCTGCTCCTCTGACTCTCTAAGCATTCTGGGTAATCTGGACTCAGAACCTTCTGGATCTTCTTCAGCTCGTTCTTCACAAAAGTGATGATGTTGTCCTCCAGCAGCTGGAACAGAATATTTATGAATGAGCCAATCAGACTGAAATCATGGAGCCAAACATCAGATCCATGTTGGACACACTGACGATCCACTGGTCTACAAAGAGCAGCATGGAGATGACTGTGAACAGAACAGATGTAACAGTAGTTGTTGTACATGTACAGACCATAAATATGGAGTCCAGCTGTGTTTGATGCTGCTGGGCAGACTGACCACTGGGAACCTCTGAGCTCTGCTGGTCCACTCTGTGGAGGAACCATGAAGGATTAGATCAACACAGGATAAAGATCCAGGAGTTTCTGCTCAAATAACTTCATCTGAATCAAGTCTGTCAAGTTTTAAACTCTCAGATTGTGAACATATCAGTAATTTTCAGTCTGTTTTCATGGACGTCCTTTCAGTGGTGATGTCAGGGATGATTTTGAAGAAGCTCATCAAACTGAACCATCAGCAGATCACTGCTCCAAAACCAGAACATGATCCGAGTCTCCCTCCACCACCAGAACACCAGCTTTACTAACGTGGTAGATCAGTGTAGTACAGATCAATAACTGATGAGTCATTTGATCAAAATCACTGAGTGCTTCACGTCTGACCCTCTGATGCTTCTGTAGACATTTTGCATATTTAATGCATGTCTGACAGTTTTACATTCATTCTATGAACACAGTGGAAATGTTGTGTTATAGTCTCCATGTTGTTTCCAGCATCATAAATTCTTCAGTTCAGAAAATTAGATTCTTTCTTCACAGCTGAAAAACAACAACATTTATTCTCTATTGAAATCTGCATCGTCCACTCCAAAGGTCACAATCTGAAGGTAACATCTGGTTTTGTTCCCTGTGGTTAACTCTGAGCATCAGTATGGTGGGATTTATCCACTACATCCACACCACTGTGGTTCAGTGTTGTCCTGATGGAGTAACAGCAGCCAGTATGATCCAGGCTTTAGCTGCTGGGTCTCTGTGTGACCTCTCAGACTGTTTAACAGATCAGACACAAAGAGAATCAGAGCAGCTCTGTTCTTTAAAGACAAACATGAACCCACTCAGGTCACACTTTCCCCACAGATATGAGCATCACTGTCCTCAAACAGCAAATGACCAAGTCGAACATTTGGATCTTTTCTCTTTCATTGTTTTCTTTTTAATGAATCTTTGTAACAATCTGAGGATGTTTCAGGTCATATTTATCCAGGAAACACAAACATGTAAAGGAGTCATCACAGCTCTCTGACCTCGTTGCTCCAGGTTCACCACTGAAGTATGGATTTTCACCTTTGGACCGGTCGCTCCTCACAGACGGACAGCTGGACCCTGCAGACTGTGACCTCTGACCTCTGCAGACACAAACATGATTGAAGCAGCTGTGATCACACAGACTGCAGATAATGCAGCTGTTTCCTGTCAGTAACATCCTCTTAGATTAGAGTTCAGCTTTTTACAGGAAAACTGGACAAAACTGATTTTTGTTACAAACTCATTTTCATTTCCTCTCAGCTCACAAACACAGTCAGACAATCAACCAGAGTCAACACTGATTATAATGTCAGTGCAGAATTATTTCTGTTACTCAGTGAGTTCAGCTCTCTGACCTCGTTGCTCCAGGTTCACCACTGAAGGCTGGAGGTCGACCTTTGGACCAGTCACTCCTCACAGACGGACAGCTGGACCCTGCAGACTCTGCTCTGTCCTCCTCTTCCTCCATCATCATCTTCAGTCAGTCTGAGAGGTAAACCACAAACACTCAGTGAGTTCACATTAACAGGAGGAACTGAGTTACAGTCGCTGACCTCTGACCCGTCATGTGACCATGAAACCAGGTCAATATGTCTGTAGGTTCAGTCATCCAGGTCATGTGATCTAAGGAGCTTGGAGAGAAAAGAGACGTCTTTAAGTTTCTGGAAGACGTTTCATCTGAGAAGCTTCTTCAGCTCTAAAACCAAACGGTGGAGAGTCCCAGATATTTAAACCTGAGAGGGAAAGAAAGCATGTCGCTGACCCACCACTGATGTTATTTCAAGGAGGAAACTGAGAGCCTTTGCACCAGGAGCACAAACATCAGCTCCAGCAATGATCCACTGATGTGTTTTTATTCCATGTATGAATGTTGTTATTGACAGAGATGACGTTTGTGTGTCAGTGATGCAGTGACTGTTGTTGTTACCTGTACAGGCTGTTTAGACTCTATGAAACAGATCATACAGATCTCTGCATGTTAGAAGAGACTATTAAAGGTCATGAATGAGACAAAGGCAGGGAGGCGTCCTTTACAGCTAAACAGCAGAGTGAGAGAACAGCCAGCACCTCTACATTTATCACATTATACAGCACATGTATGATACTGACAGGGATGAGAAGAATTTAGTGATTCTGATCCCATCATTGATATTACTTATTGATTCTCAGTAGCTCTGCTCTGACAGTCACCACCATCACTGAGCAGCATATCAAAGACATTTGTGCACATTAACTGCATGTTGTGGCTCAAATGTTTGTGCATGTTGGAGGCATTTCCTCTTTGTTGTGATCAGTGTTGGTCATTACTCAAAACAGTCATTATTACACATATTACACAGAACACTTTGATTAAAAGTAATGGAGTACGTTACTTCATTACTCCTCATAACATTACTTTGATGTTAAAATGAACAAATGAGCATGTAACAACATAAAGCTGAGGTACAGCCCCACACACCAACACAGATCCTGATGAGGTCACGTGATGTTTCTCTGAGTGTTTATGAACACAAATCAAAGATGAAACAGCACAAAGACACTTCAAAGTGATTCTACTGTAGAAACATGAACAGGTAGAAACCTGCAGCCTGACTGCTCATCACTTTGTTACCTGTTCAAGTTCAGCAGCAGCAGCTCACTTTATCACGGTGCTGGTCTGGGGTCAGTGTTTACTCAGCTTTAACTCACTCTGGGTTCTTGGCTAGCCTAGCTTTAGCTTAGCGTTAGCATGCTGTGTGCTAGCTTAGCGTCAGAGCTCTGCAGGTGTCTCGTGTGTAAATATTAATCACAGTGACAGTAAAGGAGGTAAAGGGCTGTGACGTCATCACGTACGCTGCGTCCTCTGTGGGCTCTGAGTGAACTCAAAGTACAAACTACAAGTACACAAACACGAACGTAGCTCAGAGTGGCGGACACACTCGGCCTCGTTGGTCCAGCTGTGAGTCCGTTACCGTGAACTATGGAGCGGCAGATTTGTGCTGAACTAAGCTGCACACAGCTGATGTTAGCCAGGAAACATTACACACTGACTTTAATGGAGAGACCGGAAATACAAACACACACAGTTTGTTGTGTGAAGAAATCAAACACGAGCTGAACAAACAGTAAAGTTCCTAAAGACAAACTGTTAAAGGAGGAAACAAAGCAAACTTACAGTTTCTTCACACACCAACAACAAGCTCCACTCCACGAAGTTCAGGAAGTGAAATTAAACTTTGAGCAGGAAGGAAACACCCAAAGAGACGTTTGCGGACAATCAGGAGCATTGGAACACTCTGCTGCGTTCAGGTGCACCTCGGAAACTCCAAATCTCTGGCAGGCTGTGATTTATTTCTGCTGGTTTTCCTGTTCGAAGCACAAACATCCGTCATCACTTTGTTGTTGTTCTTCCTGCAGCGTTTAAATATTTCAGCACTGAACTGATGTTTCTTCAAAGCTCATTTCAACCTGTTGAAGTCATGAATGAAAGTGCAGACTGAGAGTGGATCACATGATGTTTGAGGTGTGTCATGTGACATGTTCAGTATTGTCACACATGTCTAGATTGTCCCTGATATCATAACTGCTCAAACACTGATGATTATATTTGAAGAATTATTCCTGATGGCAGCAAAGTTTGAATGGAGCTCTCTGTCTGTGCTGATTTGTCGCCCTCTGGAGGTCAAAGCACAAACTGCATGATGTCACTGTAACCACCACAGAGACAGGAAGTGTTTTTATGACTGAAACACTGAAATGATGCTAACGGCTGTCGTTAGGCTCACTGACAGCAGTGCTGATGTGTTCATGTCAAACACTGGCTCAGGTCAGGCTCCTTCATCCTTCTCCAGCGTGAGGCCGCCCTCAGACCCACAGGAGCTCTGACCTTTGACCTCCTGACCCTAACCATTTTAGTCTTGTTGCATCTTTAAATGCAAATCCTGTGAAATGGTCAGGGGCGGCTCTAGAGAAATTTTCTTAGGGTGGCAAAATCAAAGCCTTTTCCCCCCAAACACATATGCAGGTGGTTACATGTGGTTAAAATGATTCAAATGCAGTAAGTATGCACGTTTTTCATATAAATATAGTCTATAACTTAATTATTGTCTGTACCCACATGATTACACACTTTAGTTACATGAAACATGTGAGTTTTGATGTTATGTACTGTACAGCCTGTATATTAAATACATATGTAGCCCAATAAGTATAAACTCCAGAAAGCTACACAACATGGGGCGCTTCATTTACAAACACAAGTCTAACTTAAGTTTCACTGTTTTTGTTAGAAAACAGTCACATTGTTGCAGCTTAAATTACACAAAATGTCAGAAATCTGCACTGTCATGAACAAACATGTAAACCTCATTTTTCATGATTTGTTGGATTCACCCTCTGAGGTCTGAAATACAACCGGACATTTGTGACTCCTTTGAGTTTACGTTTGTATTTCACCCTCAGATTGTTTCATTTTATTTTTTCCTCCTCTTGCTTTGTTTGGTATCTTTTCAGCTCAACTGAATTTAGTTGTTTTTTCACTGACATACTGCATTAGTATTACTATTACTATTAATGTAACTATTACTGATCTGAAATCACACAAAGAACCTAAAATCCTAGCAGTATTTTTTACTGTAAAAAAACCACAGACGTGTTGGGTAAATGTTTATAACTTGAAATGCAAATATAAATTGTACATTTTGTAAACAGATACAACTATTTATCTAAAAATGCAGCCAATACACCTGCTGTTTTTTCATTTTCTACAACCATTTAAAATAGCACTCACCTTCCTTCATTTCCACAGTGTAACATCCACCCACCTGTGTAACATCCGAAATTCCCATGGTGTTGTTCAAAATGTGCTCTGGCACAATCATAAGCATCACTTGCTGCTGAAAACAAGAAGAAAGCCGTCCTGCTATGGGCTGAACCATTTGTTAATGTGGAGGGGGGGACACTATGGAATATATCCAGTTCTAGCATTTATATTCACTGCTGACTGTAACTACGCTCAAACTGTTAAACTTATTTTAATAAACAACACCGTCATATGCAAAACTGGGGTGGCACTTGGGGTGGCAAGGGATCATTTTAGGGTGGCACTTGCCACCCCATGCCACCCTTCTAGATCCGCCCCTGCTGATGAAGCCAACAGGTTCGCTTCATTTGCAAAAAGCAGATATGAGTTTCTGAGGCCACAGTCTTCTGTGGCAGAAGGGGAATCAGGGGAAGCCCTGGAGGAGTCCACCACCCACCAGAAACAGGTCTGAGCTCTCACTGAGTGGTAAAGGGGCTACACAGCCCACATGAGGCTGAGGGATGCAGCCTTCTGTCAGACTGTCACTAACACAGAGAAACACCCGTGTACACTCATACTCATGGGCACATACACCAATCAACCTAACCCCACTAACTGCTCGTCTTTGGACTGTGGGAGCCAGAGAACCCAGAGAGGACCCAGACATGGGGAGAGCATGCAAACAGCTTAGATGTTGGATTTGAACCCAGAACCTTCTTGCTGTCAGGAAACAGTGCCAACCACTTTTCCACTGTGCTGCCTGTTTGACTCTGATACACCCATTTTTGAGCTCTTAAAAACAGCCCTCCACACAACAGAGACAAACCATAAAGGACTTTGTGGCTTGTAGCAACCAAAGAAAGTTTAAGGTGCAAAATAAAGAGGTTGAAAGGAAAGTAATAAAGGAAACATGTAATTATAACAGTAATGTTGGCTGTGTATCACGTGTGGCATGTCATTGTGGGGCTGGCCTCTGCTGGGATTGAGAATATGTGATGGCGGGGGCAGGGTTGGTTACTGGGGTTTATCCTGATCTCCTGTTTAGTGGAACTGTGCTCCTTTGAATCCACAGCACTAACCTGGCACACACACATAAAATGCATCATTGCTACAGAGCACAGCAGGACTCATTATGAGTGGTGGGGCAGGCTGGATGGTGTTGAGGAGTCGTATCGCAGTGACATTGGCTCCCCTGCTTCACTCTCTCCTGCCCCACTAATGCAACTCACTAATCCCTCTGTCCCCTTTAGGTGGGGCTCACGCTGACAAGATAAAATAAGCTGCACGACTGGTGGGTGGGGGCTGTGCTGTCAGCCCCCCTGGGTCTGCTCCTCTGTGATCCTCAGTGGGCCAGTATGCCTCTCCTGGTAGCTCCATGGGGGATGGTGTGGTGGGTTGGTGGGTGCCATGGCGACTATGTGCGGACTTCACATTTTTGTCTGCTGTGACAGCTCCTTGATCTGGGCGGGGCCAGTGGGGTGTGGGTAGGTCCTTTGTGGGGCTTTGGACGTTGCCTGAATATTGTCAGGCAGCTGGGTGCTGTGCCTCGACCCTTTCTTCCTTTGCATTTGTGGTTTGGTGCCATAAATGCACAACATAGAAGAGCCACCTCGACGGGACAACACTCAGCGGTTCATCTGTCTCTCTTCCACAGCATGTCTTTATCCTGTCTTCCTTCTCTCACCTCAACCAATCACAGCAGATGGCCCCGCCCCTCCCTGAGCCTGGTTCTGCTGGAGGTTTCTTCCTGTTAAAAGGGAGTTTTTTCTTCCCACTGTCGCCAAAGTGCTGCTCATAGGGGGTCATATGACTGTTGGGTTTTTCTCTGTATGTATTATTGTACGAGCTACCTTACAATATAAAGCACCTTGAGACGACTGCTGTTGTGATTTGGTGCTGTGTAAATAAAACTGAATTGAATTAAGAAACAACTCTTAGATTCCTCACATGATTCTCCTGTATTCCTACGGGACGCCAAGGTAATATAACATGGAAGTGTGTCGCAGTGCCTGGTGGCCACATGTTACCCATAAACTGTCAACCTGACCGTGCTGTAGCTACGTCCAAAGACTAGTTAAAGATTAAAGCTTTTTGGGGGGTTAAATCTGACATAAATAAAGAAAGAATAACATTAAAGTCGATTCTTTTGATCACTGTAGTTCTACTTTGAGGATATGATGTGTAAAAACCCTCAGTTGTGGCTGGTGGATCTCACATTCCTGGTCTTTGTAATTCCAGTTCAATGAAGCCTCATTTTCACCTTTTTCCAGGTAAATTTTCCCAACTGTTCTAATGTCCATGCTGTGGCATTGTCCCATCATTTGTATTTCCTGTTAATGGATTTTTAATATGGTCTGGGAAATTACTATATATGAGTAACTTCCTGTTGTATTGCAGCTTAAGGCCATTGTCACTGAAATAAAGCCCAAGTTGTAATAGTTTGCATCCAGAACGAGGAAAACGAAGAAACCCAAACACTGCTCAGTGGATGAGTCCGTCCTGGAATAAATACCAGGACAAAACTAAAAAGAAGAGCTTGTTTCCTCGAAGCAACAACAGAAAGCTCTTTGTCTCTACAGATGTTTCTGGGAAACACGTTAACAATATTTAAACATTTGTTCTTAATAAACGTTTTTACTTAATGATGCTTTATGATATTTCTATCTGACCTAATGCAGCAGCGTATCCACATGAACTCTGCAGTGTTTCTACCCAGAGGCCACCGTGGTCCTTCTTTACTAATGCTGAGGGTTTTCTCCCAGCCGTGATAGCCTTTGACAGGTAAACTGAGTCATTCCAGCCCAGTGCAAAAATAACCTCCCTGTCTGCTCTTAACTTCACGCATCGATGCTAAAACGTTGCATAACTGAACCTGCAGACTGTGATCCTGTAGCTGTCGAGGAGAGGGCTTGATGCCGTCCATCTTCTGCTCAATTAACAACGCCTGCAACCTTTTGAGCCTTGGTCCTGCTACAGTCACAAATATAACATCATCACTCTTTATTTGATCCACTACACTGCTGTCATTTCTCTGTTATGGCCCCACAAGGTCACTGAATTCTGTCATTCTTCTCCAATCCATGGTTTTCAGTCACTGGTGGGCAACATTACTCTACCACGACTGCAAACAGTGGACAGTTGGTAGGTAGTCCTGCAGGACGCCTGTCTCGAGCCAAGGCTACTTGGAACATCTCTCCATGGAGGAACAATGAAGACATGAAGAGAAACTATAAATCTTTGGGACTTGTGCTCCAACAGCTTTGTTTAAAGGCCTGAAAGTGGCGACGTCTCTCCCAGAGCTCCAGCTCAGTGACATCTATGTGTGCCTTGTATGCTTCAGCTGACGCTGCTGCCAGGATGAAAGCTGTCAAACCGAGCACAGCTACATGTTCCACCTGGATGGGTAAATAATGTGTTTGAGGTGAGAACAATCAGGAAAGCTCGCCAGCGGCTTTACTTCCTGAGGAGGCTGAGGAAGTTTGGCATGAACGCCAACATCACCTCAAATTTCTACAGGTGTGCAGTCGAGAGCTTGCTGACGAGCTGCATCACAGTTTGGTACGAAGCTGCTCTGCCAGCAGCCGTAAATCACTACAGAGGGTGAAGGCAGCAGAGCACATCACTGGCACGAGGCTTCCTGCCATTCAGGACATTTATCTCCAGCGGTGCCTCCATAAAGCACACAGCATCATCAAGGACCACAGCCACCCAGCACATCAGCTGTTCTCCTTGTTACCATCGTTACAGGAGTCTGTCTGCTCGGACTACAAGACTCAAAAACTGTTTCTACCACCAAGCCATACGACACCTCAACCACAACACTTAAACACACACAACACAGCACTCAGAAGCTACCTGCAGCTTCACAAGTACTCTGTTTAATCTGCACTGGTCACTCCACTTTATTGTCATTGATATTTATATTTAAAAGTGCAATACTGAAATTTTCTGCTGCTCATTCCTGTGCAATGTCCCATCTGCCCTCCCGTCATATTTCTCTTCAAGATTTTCTTATTTAATCACTAGTGTACATATATTCATAGATACAAATATATTTAGTCATCTTTTCTCTTTTACCATGTCTCTCTAATATTTGCTCCTTACTATTTTTCTATTTTCTTTATTATTTTATTTTATTATATTTTCTCCTACTGTATCAAGCTGCCGAGTGACTGCTGCTCGTCAAACACATTTCATTGCAATGTTGACCCTGTGCTAACTTGCATATGACAAATAAAACTGAAAACTGAAAAGAAGAAACTGGTCGTTGTTAAAGGAAAGGTAATCTCCACATAAGCAGCTTAGATGACCTTCCACGTGTAAATCTTACAATGTGTTGACTTGGACATGAACAGTGTAGGACCAGAAAAGTCCCAGCAGTGTTAATTTGTCACATTAATGTAAAATGAAGTATTTTTCTGATGTTGGGTTAATCGTTCCTACAGTTTAAATGAGCCGTCACTGATGTTCACATGTGGCAGCCATACTCTACGGCTTCTGTAAATAAACACTGATTACTGAATCCAGTTTTGGCTACATTAAACTCAAAGACGTTCAAAGGATGGCTGGAAAGCTACAGACTGCAGTACTGTTTGGCACCAGTAGCAAAGTATGTCTGTTGTGGAGTTGTAGACATGTAACTTGAACATGTTTGTAACTTTTTACTAGCATTTTGTTTACTATGTTTCAGATCTATGGCACTAAATGGGGGACTGACCACGTTTTTGACCTTGACTGGACTTACTGGGTCCAGTAAAGATATCATAGCCAAAGGTGGCTCTGCTTCCAGTTCTGGCTTATAGGAAGATCTCTGAAGGTTGGGTGTAATCCTCTCCTGACTTTGGATCACTCTCTTAGATCTAAACCTCCAGCTCTGGACTCGCCATCCTCAAAGACTGCTCCATAAGAACACAGGCATGTGTGAACAGCCCACTCCTCCTTTGGTCAATGGCACACACTTTTAGACGATGTGTATTCAGCATCTGGCAAGAGTGGAATCAACTGGGGCTCTTTCTAAATTGGCGTCACCATTGATTGTGGTGGTGGCAGCAGCTCATTCTGCTGGCTCTGTGTAACAGGGTCATAAATCACATTGTTATAATGTGTTCTAAACCCCCAAACTGCTCCTTTTATACCTGACTTTTAGGACCTCCAAGCCTGTAGTTGTGTTCATTATCAGTTAGAGCCCCTCCTCGTTCTTTTCTTCTTCTTCGGTGCAATCCTATAAATACAGTGTACCCCTTTTGCCTCTCCCCTTTTCTACAATCCCCCTGTGGGAGAGGTGGGTGTCATTTCTTTCCAACACTTTAAAACACACATATAATGCATATTTAGCCACCTGGATGTTTCTGGTTGCAATTTTAGTTCGATTATTGTCATTATTAAGCCTGTTTTTGTTAGATGTTATAAGTGTGTCGTATGTGTGTATCATAAATGTGTTTTAGGCGCCATAAATGCTAGCATGAATATATACTCCTTGCTAGCTTGGGAGCTGTGGTGGGTTGAACTAACCCTCTTCCCCACTGTTTGTATTTGGTCGTAGGAGCTGGAGTGGGCAAATTATTTACTGGGAGGTCTTTCTTTCTTTTACCTTTTTTATCAGACACAACGCAGAATCACACCGGTTACATCTGCAGCTCATCCATCACCTGTTCTTCCCATCACTTAATGTTTTTGCTGCAAGACGTTGGAGTGAGTGCCATCTATTTTGCTGTTGTTTGGAGGCATTTTAGTTCAGTGAGAGACAGGAGGTCACGCAACAAACTGCTCAAACGAGTGGAAGCCGCTGCCCTCTGCTCGTCAGCTGGGAAACCTGGATCTCCCTTGTTGTGTTAACAGACCTCTCTGCATTGAATCATACCTGTTATTAACCTCTGTCTCTCTTCCACAGCATGTCTTTATCCTGTTTTTCTTCTCTCACCCCAACCAATCACAGCAGATGGCCCCGCCCCTCCCTGAGCCTGGTTCTGTCGGAGGTTTCTTCCTGTTAAAAGGGAGTTTTTCCTTCCCACTGTCGCCAAAGTGCTGCTCATAGGGGTTCATATGATTGCTGGGTTTTTCTCTGTATCTATGAAGCGCCTTGAGGCGACTTTTGTTGTGATTTGGCGCTATATAAATAAAATTGAATTGTCAGGGTCAAAGTTCAGAGGTAAGTTTGTTTAGCAAATGAATGACAATAAATCATACATGTTTGCTGATTCACAGATTGACAGCCTGGAGGAACAGGGCTGTGTCGTTCCTGTGATGTGATTCAGCTTTATTTTAGTATTCATTTATTTTATTAGCTTTATTTCAGCCACTCAAACAAAACAACATTATATTAAAACAGAGTGCAGGTCTCATCCAACCATAGTTAAATATGTGCCAACTGATTCAGTACGTTTCATGTAGAAATATCTGTGGCAACTTTTTGTTGCAGCAATGATCTCAAAACACAAAGGGGGGGGCTAAGATGAATGTCTGCTGTGAGGACAGGGGGTGTGCATGTGCTCAAGTCACGTGACACGTCATTTACGCAACATTTGGTCGATTTCAAAGTTACAGTGAGATAAAATCATGTTATGGATTGCACTCAGTATATTGTGCCGACATGGTGAGATTGTGTCTGTCGAGCCGAGGAGAGCGTCGCAGTGCCAAAAGCTGTAAAATGAACTATCAGGCTGGAGTGTGCTGCCACAGCACAGAGCAGTCACAGAGTCCTGCAGGCAGAAGAGGAGTGATCGTGTTAGCCACCTTACAAAACAAAAAGACATGAAGTGAAAAGCAGAGCGCAGAGTGAGGCAGAAGAAGACAGACTGGGCCAAGTCCTGCATGTGCGAGAGCGAGCGAGACCCGGGACAACGTCATCCGCCTCGCCTGGACTAGTCCGCCGGCCGGAGGAGGGACAGTGGCTGCACTGTGCAGCCGAAGACTCACTTTGATCGCGCAGGAAACGAGCGACGCAACCGGTCCACCGTCCGTGCAAACTGCGCCAGGCAGCGTATTGCACGCTGGAGGACACCGAGGAAAGTCACAGTAGGAGCGGCGCTTAGTGAGAGGTGATGTCGGGGGGACATGGCTTCTTCTCCGGTCACCCCAGCATCGCTTGAAGGAGAAACACCTTCACCCACCGGGAACGAGGAGCCCGCGACCACCCGACAGGTACGACACGCCTCCGAGACCCTCTGCGCGCCCGGTAACGTTGTAACGTTTTACCGAAGTTCATTCGCAAACACACCAGTTTAAGATGGACCCGAGAATCAGCACACGGGAGCACTGGTGTCTGACTCAGCAGAAACGGCGCGACGTGCGTGTAATGCTTCGTATTTGATAACGATGGAATAATTCTTTAAAATAAGCACACAGATAAACACTGGTGGGTGGAAAAGCTCGTGTTTTGGTGAAATGAGTCCCGCCTAGTCCGGTCTACACCTCATTCAGCAAACATCTGAGTCACCCTGAGACGCCAGTGCGCGTCCTTCTGATGCAAAAAGCCGTAAGTGACACGCTGTTTACACGCAGGAGCAGTTTAACACATGCAGGTTGTGCCAGTAGGCGTTTCCTTCAATGTGACACCAAACGTGTAAATCAGTGCTGGGAGCGGATGTTGGACCTGATCAGTCTTAATCTGACAAACTGTAGTTCATGCTCTGTTTCTAATTCAGCCCCATGACAGACAACCAGCATGTTCTCCTGTCACGTGTTATTGACACGCACATATTTAGTCCGTGTGTGGGATGTTAAAGGTGAGTTTGTTCAGGGCACGATCAGACTGAGGCCATTTCAACAGGTGCAAGGAAGTGTTAGTGTGGTTACTACGGCAGCACTGATGCCCTGATGAGTGCACATGGCTGGAATGAAAAGTCAATGCTATGTATAGCATGAACTACTTGTTGTCTAAGGCGGTGCAGAGAGTGAGCAGGAAATATCTGAGGTTGGATATTTCAGTACATACAGAGCTGTGCAGAGACATTAGGATCTTAAACTATTGTCTGTATCTGGCAAAGCGAGAATCTGAGCCTTGTGTACAAACTGTCTGGTGTTTGTTCTGGCAGGAATATGAAACTACTGTGCACAGCATGCTTATTAAGATGGCCCAGGACCAGGTCATCTTGCAGGATGGTAGTGTTACATCGAGAAGGTTCCTCTTTAATTGTTGGATTTCTGTGTGAGTTTTCTCCCTGTGCCTCTGTGGCCTCTCCCCACAGTATCTGTGTTTGTGTTTAAAGTGTTTAAAGTACAGCACTAGATGATCGTATGGGTGAATGTGACTTGTTGTAAAGCACTTTGAGTTGTTGTCTATATAAAGTCTAAATGGAAATCCACTTATGTGCAGAGGACCAGAAGATCCAGCGCATCGAAATAAAGAGTTCTTTGCTTAAACAATGAATTGTGCGATAAAATATTAATTTACAAATTCATTTTTAAGTTATTTTATTTATTCAATACAAAAGTAATTTATTATCTAGTAATTTAATTGAAAAGAAAAAAAATATTTATAAATCAGTATTTGAAAATAAATTATTATTCCATTAATAAATACTTCAAATCAGAAAAAAAAGAAATAAAATCTCAATAAAAACCTCACATCAAAAATCCTTTTCCTGTGTCGTCTCATGTCCAACATCTGTGTAAGCAGAGTGTAAACACAGAGGCTGAATGGCCTTTGGTATAGGTGCAAAGCTAAGACTGTCTAACCAATGACAGAGCTCCTTACCTCGCACCGGCTAATTTGCATTGCTCCGGGATTTTGGAAATTTATCCATTTATTCATTATGATGTGGTTCAGCAGAAACACACACACACACACACACACACACACACACACTATGCACAGACTGGTACTCTTTGTTCATACCTGTGTAAGACGTCATAATGAACTTGTGCATATTCATGTAAGCTCAATAAAGAGCAGTGTTACGAGGGAGCAGACGAGAGCGACTGAGGTCAAGTGAAGGAACGGCGCTGTCACAGTTCTCTCCCTCATCAATTGTCTGGTTCCAGCGGTGGGTCTGTGCTAGACGACCCATCACCAGCTTTTTCCACTGGTTACCAGTACGTGGTAGAATCCACTTCCAGATCTGGTTGTCTTTAAATCTGTGAATGGATTGGCTCCATCTTATCTCTCTTTAACAAAAGAATCCAAGTGGAGCCCTCAGGTCTGCAGATAAGCAGCTTCTGACCAGAACTAGACGTAAAAACAGAGGTGAGCTTTATCGATGGCTGCAGCCAAACTCTGGAACAGTCGCCCTTCACATCAGGTCGTCACCAACACTGGACATTTTTAAAAGCCGGTTGGAAACACATTTGTACTCTGTAGCTTTCAATCCTGACCAGTCTTTATAGTCATTACTGTGTATGTTTCCTATTTTCTCTCTACTCTGTGCAGCACTTTGGCTCAAGCTGTTTTTAAATGTGCTGATAAATAAATGTAGATTTCTTTGAATAAAACAGTGGAGCCGAGCTTTGAGCTCAGTGTGTAACAGTGTGTGTGTGAGAGCCATGTAATGTCCATGTGTGCATGCTGACTGTGCTGCTCTGACCCCCCTCCTCCTTTCAGGGTGGAGCCTGCTGGAGTCCGATGGTTGAGACCAGGTCTGAGGAAGTGTAAGTGTGTTTTTAATGGGATTCATGAAAACAAAGCAGCACACATTCAACCATCTTCATCATGTCAGGAGTCATCATCAAAGTGTCAATCAATGAACAGATGATGGATCAATAACTGCAGCTGGATTGTGTTTGTTCTCTCCATCAGATTCCTGTCAACTCACAATCGACACAAACACAGTGAACACAAAGCTCCAACTGTCTGACAACAACAGGAAGGTGACACGTGTGGAGGAGGTTCAGTCATATCCTGATCATCCAGACAGATTTGATGTTCATCAGCTGCTGTGTAGAAATGGTCTGACTGGTCGCTGTTACTGGGAGGTCGAGTGGAGAGGAGACGTTTTTATATCAGTGAGTTACAGAAGCATCAGAAGGAAAGGAGACAGTGCTGACTGTGTGTTTGGATACAATGATCAGTCCTGGAGTCTGATCTGCTCTGATGATGGTCCTCAGTCTGTCAGGCACAATAACAGACTAACATCCATCTCCTCCTCCTCCTCCTCCTCCTCCTCTGTCTCTAACAGAGCAGCAGTGTATGTGGACTGTCCTGCTGGCACTCTGTCCTTCTACAGAGTCTCCTCTGACACTCTGATCCACCTCCACACCTTCAACACCACATTCACTCAAACTCTTTATCCTGGGTTTGGGTCTGGTCTCCTGGTGGCTCAGTGTCCCTGTGCTGAGTGGAGTGTAAAGAGTGTCTCCTGTTACAGAAACACTCTGACTGTTGAACAGATAGTTCAGTCTGTACATGTCTGTCTCTTTCACTCACAAACACGTTTTCAGATTCATGGATTCAATCAGTTGATGTTTGAAACTCTTCTAAATGATTCCTTGTAAACTTCTTCAGTCACAAACAAACAGGAAGTGATGTCACATGTGTTCCTGTCCACACAGCAGAATGAGTCTATTGCTGACAGTGATGTACAAACAGAGTGAGCATTTCTGAGGCCCAAAATAAACTGAGTAGTTCACTGAATGAACAATGGACTGTGAGCTCAGTTCCTTCATCATTAGTATGGATTATATATGTATATGTATTATATTAGTATCATATATATCAGGTGCTGCTGCTTTCAATCATTGTGCAAATGTGCTGTTTGTAAGCTTGTAAAGCTGCAGTCAGCTGAGACTGAAGAAGTCACCTGATCAGTGAGCAAACGTTTCTGAAAACGTCCAGATGAACAGAATCAACCTTTTGGGATCAGCCAGCAATGCAGCATCATTGTTGTTCAGCTTCAGAGGTTTGCAGGAATGAACTGATGACCAGAAACAGCTGCAAAGTCCAAGAAAATACCAGCTGGAGTTCAGCTGCATTTGAAGAAGTCAAAGAAAAGTAAGGATGGCAAAGGGCGACGTTTTCTTCCAAAGAGCTGCAAACATGGTCGACGCCTCATTAGAAGAATCATCTGGACATTTGTGAGGAACTCTAACCAAGAAAGCAACGTCACACAGATCCAACAGACAGTTTCCATGACTGCAAGTGTTGAGTGGAAAAATGCTACATTGCATTATTGCATCCTCTCACCACAGGAGGCGCTGTTGGCACCACTGATTGCTGATCAGCTGTTCTCTGATGATCTGATTGATACTGTGAATAACGGGACTCACTGAACTCTGTGACACAGTGAAGATTACAGAGTTTAACTTCAACATCTGACTGACGTCACACAGACAGAAGGATGAACCAGTGAGGCACAGAACACAGTTACTGGAGATACTGGATCAGCTCCATGTGAACCTCTGATGGAGAAGCTGCTGAGCCAGAGAAACATCAGGACATGACAGCAGCTGCACTTATCTAACAACATGTAGCAGAGCTGATCTATGTTAGAGGATCTATCACAGCAGCTGAAGCCAAAGTCCAACACTGGATACCAGCTGAGCCTGTGCTGAGTGTAGTGTTACAGGAAAAGGGCAGAAACACTGGTAGCTCCCAGTGATGCTGACTGGGGCACAGAGCTGAATGATGCAGCATCAGGACACTGTTTCAGTCTGACTGACAGAGAAACCTGTAGCTGTATCTACATGTGAGGCAGAGGCCACACAAGCAGCTTTCTATGTTTCACAGTGACTGAGATCTTCAGTGGGGGTGGACATGCTCCTGTACAGACCTCTGAGGAGAACCAAGGTGCAGTCAAAGAGTCCAGTCTGTCCTCACAGATGTGAACATGTGCTTTCATCAGGTCTGCTGTCAGCTAGCAGGCTCACATCAGAATCACTGTTCCTGAAAAACACAGTCTGTGTGACATCATCAGTCAGCTGATGGTCCCAGATCTGAATGGTTTCTGTCTCTACTGAGGAAGTCAGAGAATATCACTGAGGTGTGGATCAGGTCTGAGTGAGCTGTGGAGGGACAGCTTTAAACAGTCCACAGGTCTCACGTCCTGCTCAGTCTGGTAGCAGATACCTCGTATTGTTCCAGATGTGCTGACATCAGCAGCAGCACAGCTGTGTGATACCATGAATCTCAGTTATTGATCCAACACACAGTAAATACAAAGATCAGGATTTCTGAGAGTAATCATTATGAGTCTGAACACATGATCACTGAATGTTAGTCTCCACAATAATAAGCTAACACAAGCAAACACAGCTTTCAGCTCTTATTTTGAAACTGGCTTATTTAGAGAGCTGTGATGTGAGCGTGCCTGGCTCTGAGGCACTTGGGTCAGCCTCTGTTGTTTAGAAGTGTTACAGACTGTGAATGACACAGACCTGTCAGTTTCCATGTTTGTCTGTAACACAGCTCAGGGGCTCCATGCTGAACGCATCCATCCAGTGTTATTGATCCAGGACTGATACCAGCATTGGGATCAATACTACAACACACAATCACATGTGTCCACGTGATGCAGTTTGAAGAGCAATCAGATGTCTCTGTATGAGGAGGCGGGGTCACAGGAGGTTCACAGAAACTCTGCAGCAGCATCATCAGCTCACATGGAAACTTTGATGATTCACTTCTGTGGTGTTTTTACAGAAACACGTCACAAAATTAGCTCCACCTGTTTTGTGAGCTTCGAGTTTCTTGTCTTCATCCTGGATTCTTGTGTTGCTGTTTTTACACACAGCAGATATTTCCTGGTTGCTTCCTTGATGACCACATGAAGCTTTCTGAAGCTTGGATTGAAAACGCTTCATTACTCAAAGCTTTCCAACACAGGCCTCTGTGCTGCCATCTGGTGGACAAACATGTGAAGTGCAGCGTGAAGCTACAAATGAAACTGCTTCAGCTACGTTTATATATAACATACTATAACCTATATAATGTGGAGATCAGGGAAATTATTTTGTTGCTACTGTTAATAATCATCATCATTACCATTGCATTAATAATATAATCTACAGCATTGATATTGCATTCAGATGTTGAAACATTTTGGTACCCAATTAGCCTTTACTACAGGTGCAGTTATAACCACTTTAAACTGTTGAGTTGAATCTATGATCTTAAATGCTTTTGAATGCTTGTTATAATCTTAAGTGTGTATGGGCTGATTCTGTTGATTCTGAGTCCACTCTGTGCAAAGTCTTGACAGGAAACTGCAGGTTTGCAGAGCGTGCTTTTGCAAAAGTGAAACTAAAAGCAGAGTGTAAGTGCAGCTGATTCTGAGGAGCTGTTTGGATGATGCTATTTGAATAACCAGGTTGTTCATTATTATCTTTTATACTTTTATATTCTTTTATTAAGCTTCTAGTAGAGGTTCTTGATTAAAACATTTATTCAATATACTACATATATAGTTTTAGTAAACTGCTAACACATGTGAGAGTGGCCTCTGTTTGACTGCGAGCGTTAGTAGGTGAGAGGTGACACAGAGTGCCAAGTGAGGTCGTGACACACACACACACATAGTAGATACATTCAGTTATAGGTGAGAGGTTAATCATGTTTGCTTGCAACTGCGAGCGTGCAGAAGTGGTATCTTACTGCAGAGCATGGTCTGTGGTTTTGGAGAAGCGGCAGTCAAAAGGTTGACAGGAAACATCTGCCATGAAGATAGAGATAATGTTCTTTTCAAACTGTGTTAAAAGTCATTGTGGTTTTGATTTGACGTATGTATGTATGTATCTGTGTGACGTTGAAGGGGCGTCATTAAATTCAAACCCCGATGGTATAAAATATCTGTTTATGCTTTGATTAGTCGGAGATCAGCGCTGTCTGCGTACGGCGCTGGTCCCCCCACGCCTGTGTTCATTAAAATCAATTGTTTGACCAAGCTCTTCTGGACCTCTTTGTTTGTACTCTCCTTCCTCAATATTTGAACCTTAACAATAACTATATGTATAGTGTATTATGTAGGTGTTAGAGCTGGGGGTAGAACTGCTGATGGCCTGGTTGTTATTTATGTTCCCCATGGTTCACCAGCTCTCACACAACATCAGCACCAATGATCCACGTCCTTATAAACCTCTGAATCAGGTCCTGAAGCAGTGACGTCCTGAGTGAAGACCTCACTGATCACATGACTCTGGTCACCTGGACTCAGTGTTTCTGAAGCAGTGTGCTGGGTTTTTAAAAATACGTGGCTGCTGCCTGATGTTGGGCCCACAGAGGAAGACGACTCACTCGCTCTTCTTCACTTCCTCCTTAAACATGTGGAAGGAGAGCAAAGTGCTGCCAGACTCTTATTTCTGACAGGAACAGAAGAAACCACAGCAAACTGTTGCAGTTCTTCATCTTCATCACAATCTGTTTATTTCTGATGGTGTCTTCAGTCTGAGGTTTGAAGTTTCCATGTCTGTGTGATGTGTGGTGTGAAGGCTGCTGGTTAAACTGGGACGCACTGAGTGCTCATAGAGAGATGCTCCATGAGTCCCAGTACAGACTACAAACATGGTGGAAACTTAGCTTTGATATCCACACACTCTGCACGTCTGTGAGTAACTGTGATGAAGATGTGCAGAGATCTGTGTCCAAACAGGAGAAAGACTGTAAAGACTCTGTGCTTCTAACAGCCTCTGTTAACATATGTGAGGCTGTTTGTTGTTGTTGCCATGGAGCTTTGCACTGTTTGGGTCAGCAGGTCATGTGATCAGGTTTGTTCTGCTGGACGATGGTTCAGTGTCAGGTTTGTTTGCATTCATCAATAAATATCTAAATAAATCAAAGACTCCATGTTTGTTCTTTCATCATGTGACCTCTGCTCATCCATCTCTGTGAGTATCAGGATACATTTGGTTCATAATACACAGAAAAATCAGAGTTATTACCTGTAATAAATGTGAAAGATTCCTGCAGTGATAACCAGGCAGGACTGAAACACATCCAAGCTGTCACCACGGTAACAGCACCGCCCATCCACAGGTGAGGGGAGGAGCAAAAAGAGGGACTTTGACCATTTTATACTAAAAACACTCAACTAATGTTTCTAATATGAAACAAATAAGCCCACATTAATGTGAGCGTTTATTAAATAATAATAATGATGATTTCCTCCTGATCTCATTTCCACAGCAGAGAAAACTGTGGTGTATATTGAGGTGGAGGGTGTGGTCTGTGGCTCAGGTGTAGAGTGAGGGTGGGGTGCACCACAGCAGCATGCTGGGACTGCTGAGGGTGGAGGAGGGAGTGATGATGACATCAGAGCTGCAGCACAGAGACCAGTGAACACACAGTCTGTTCATCTTTGCATAGATACAATATACAGCACAATATTGAATGACAGACACGCTGTGGGAGCTTCCACAGATACACTGACGTCAGCATCCAGAGTCCTCCTGCTGCTCCCCCCTCAGAGCCCCGTGATCAGCACCAACACATTCAGTTAGATGACAGAGTCCAGCTGCAGCTAGAATCAGCTCCCCTCTGTGAACAACAGCACAGCGTCAGTGTTTCACACTCAGTGAAAGGAGGAAACAGCAGAAGAACACCATGTGTGCTACGTTTCCCAGGACACACTACAAACTGCACAAATACAGAGCAGCACGTGGAAGGACCTGGAGCTGCATTTACAGAGCTGCAGACAGCGTGATGTCCTGTATGGACAGGTGGAAGGAACCAAGTCCTCAGCTGGAACACTCGTGTTTGTCCACAGACAGGAAACACAGCAGGAAACTTCCTCACAGAAGTGCAGCTCATGGATAACACACTTCCTGTCAGTCAGAATGAGGCTGCAGCCAAACACAGAAAGGTGTTTTTGTCCAGATGAGCCCAGAGAAGAAACACGAGTGTTCACAGACATCAGAAGCTCAGAGAGGTGAAACATGAGGTTGGAGTCCTCGTCAGCATCCAGAAGAGCTGCTGTGAAACCCTGAGTACTCATGACAGACTCTGATGGCACAAACACATCATGATTCAAACAGAAAGACAAACATGGAGCTCCTGATCCTCCTGCATGAGAACAAGCTGACATGAGCGCTGTGTCTGAGAGTGTCTCCCTGTCACAGTGACAATAACACAGCTGCTGCTCACAGTCATTAAACTGACCTGAGGTCAGCTGTGCTCCTTACATATGAACCATGTGACCTCACATCAGTGCTGTGGATGACTGTAGTCATAGAAGAGTAGAGCTGTAGCAGGTGGTGTGAGGAGGAGGTGGTGTATTCTAGTTAACGCAGTACTGAAACACTCCAGCAGAGGGCGCTGTTAAGTCCTTATTGTAACACAGTTACTGTGTGCAGTTAGACTTCATACATAATCTGCACTTATTTCCATCAGACATGCTGTCAGTAAATGATTGGTTTCTATTGATTCTACTTCCTGTTGACTCGTTTGATGACAGTGAAACAATCACAGCTGATTGTGTGATGATGTAAACTGTCACTGTTACATTCAGTGTGTGTGACATAATGTTAGTGCAGGCTGATAACAGCCTGGTTCTGTTAGAAACACATGAACGTGTCCATAGATCAGTGTGTGTTTAACATGAGAGCTTCAGCCCTGCTGATGTGTTAAATAAAGACATGCAGGAAAACTGATGAGACTCTGAAATAACTCTTTATATTTATAATGTAACTCTGCATCAAAAGAACAACAAAGGATCCCAGACAGGTTTCTGTGAACAAAGACCATTCTGATGTTTCTGTGTTTCTAACACTTTGACATTATTAGTAAACAGACTGCAGTGAGCAGCATTTATAAAGAGCTTCTATATAAAGATATGACAGCTGTTTGACAAGTTTATCACTCTGTGTTTGGACCTGATCAGTCCAGCTGTTTACTTGAAACATGTTCATTTACCTGTTCTGTTATATTCATGTTCTTGTCTCTGTTGAAAACACATTTTAATGTCCCTCAGATTTTTCTCCCAGATGAATAAATATAAAAATGACACAAACTGACTGCAGCTACTTTTTGTCCTTTCTGTCAAAAACCTTCATGTGACTCATGAGAGACACGTTTCAGCTGTTTGTGACAGATCAGAGGCCAACAAGTCATTTATAACACTTTCCATCATTGTTTAAAGTTCTCAGTGTTTCTGTGTTGCTGCGTATAGGATCTCCCAGCATCATCACTGTGCTGTCCAATCATTGTGTGCGAGGTTACCCTTATAGTGCGATGTGTGTTTGCACAAAGAGAAGCATGTGTGTCAAATATAAATAAGCACAGAACAGAAACAGCTGCTCGTTTCTTCTGTTTAGAGTCAAGTTAGTGTTTTGTGTCTTTGTTTGAGGCCTGATGTCGAGCAGAGGTGTGTGTAACTGCACTGCTCTGTTATATGTGTGAAGTGTGTGCTTCTCTTCAGCATCATCTTTGTCACTGCTGATTCCTTTGTGTCATCATGTGTTGAGAAGAGAGAACAGTTATAACGGAGGAGCAAAAGGAAGCCCTGAAATCTGCATCAACAAGGAAGTGTTGGCTCACCAGTGATCCCAGCAGAGCCACTGGTTTGGCTCCAGTTGTTCTAGATTCAATGATGTTGTTGCTACAGATACATGTCAGCATCTTTATTGAATTTAATATGAAGCAGAAATGGTGTCATTAGGAGAAGAAGAGGAGAACAAGTCCGGCGAGGAGGCAGCAGCTCTTAAAGATGAAACAGCAGCTCAGCCCTGAGCTCAGAGAGCTGCACATGAAAAAGCTCCTCAAGCAGATCCTGTCAGAGGTTTGTCATCAACAGGAGGAACTGTTCACATCATAGGATGAAGATGCTGTCAGCTGGATGAAGAAGGTTATTTAATGCAAACGTTCACACTGAAGTCAAATTGTTGTCGTGTTGAACAGATTCATGTACTGATCGTCTCCAGAATGTTAGAAGAGCTTCAATGAATCATTAGAAACAACTTACAGCTGCACAGCTGTGTCAAACACATCTGTGTGTCATTGTGGGATTGTTGTGTTTCTACATGTGACACACGTCTAAAACATGCACACAATCTGAACACAAACAGGGACTCATGTGTTCCCACAGCCAGATGCTGAGAGCCATTTCCTTGTAGTCCTGTGTCTACATACATGAACCATTAGATGTTATTGGAATGATTGTCAGCTCTGATAGTTTCATGTGTGTTTAGCTGGACGCTGTTTGATCCTCGACATGTTTAAAGGTGTCCAGTCCTGAGACACTGGGGCTGGAAACAGCTGTGATGTCATTGGACTGTCACACAGACAGAAGTGCATGAAGTGAGCAGCCGAGGAGCCGCTGATGTTTTGGATTCAACAGCATTTGAAAGGTCGACACAGACACATTTGCACACAGAAAGCTGAATCTGTCATATGCCACAGTGAACTCACTGTTCAGTGTTTTTCAGGAAGCTTCTTAACTGCCTCTGCTGCCAAACAAGCAGCTGATGTCCTCGAGAAGAAGCTGAAGAAGTCTTCAACAACAAATACAGGAAGTGGACTTTCAAATACTAGATTCACTTTAGACTCACAGAGAAATGACTCAACCAGCTGTGTTTGACTATATGAAAGGTCAGTGTGTGTCTGCACACAGACTGTTGTGTTGGACTGTTATTCAGTTGTCTGCTGAATGTTTTCAAATGTCTGCATCTCAGCTGTGATGAGGCTGGGGGTCATGGGAGGCCACCGTAGCAGCCTCTTCAACATCATGACATCATCATAAATGCTGCTGGACTGTCTGATGGGCTGACGGTGAAAAAGCCGTCGGGAAGGAAACAGAAGACGTTTCAGAGGCTGCAGCAGATTTCTTTGATTCGGGGCCTTTTTCAGCTTTATTGGACAGAGCAGTGAAGATAAGTGACAGCAAAGCAGAGAGAAAGGGGGCGTGGCCCGGGTCAAAGCCAGGCCAGCTGCTCTCCACCTCGTGGTCACCTGCTCCACCAGCAGCCCTTTCACACACTTTACACTGTCAAACACTGTGTGTGGACCTCAGCTAACAACAGGCTACATTTAAGTCTGGACTACATGCTTTTATATTGTTTTTATTCCATCAGCAGCTCAACATCATGAGCAGCTTTGACATAAAGACATCAAACTCAAGCTGACTTTAAACTACTTTTAATACAGGGGCTCAAAAACAACAACATCTTTATTATATATCAGGACACAAAGTCATTTCATCTCAAAGGGAAACAGCTTTATTTGGAATAACCAGCACTATCAACTGGTTTGGGATCTCCACCAGTTTCATGTCTTTGCAGCTTCTCCAACAAAGTTCCTGTAAAATCAGCATGTTTGTCTTTATTGGTTTGATAGTGATTGATTATTCAGTCCCAATCTGCTGTCATCTAAAGAACAAAATGATGTTTCTATGAGTCACAAAGCTCCAGATGTTGTCGGCTTCACAAAGAAAACAAAGAACTTAAACACAAAGTGTTTGGAGCCAAAATGTTCCCAAGCTGCTCTTTTTGAAATGGCAGAGGTACAGTGGTGTCTAACAGCACACTGTGGAAGGCAAACATGTTATTGTTGGATGAAACTTCATGAATCCTTTGTAGATTTGAGCTGTTGGAGCCTTTCTTTTCTCTTCAGGTGTACAGATGCTGAGGAGGCAGGTGAAGCAGGTGGAGCTGTTGTGATGCTGGCAGAGGGTGTGTCTTAGTAACTCTGTGAGGCAGAACTGGATCCAACATTGTGGATGTGTTGATGTTGGAGCCATTAAGAGTCTCTGGCCACACTGTAGGATTTCCCTTTGATCCACTGTGGGGGCATTTTGGAGTCTGTCAGTGAAACTCTTCATGTTTGTGTTTGACTCCAGTTTATAGAAACAGAGAAATGTGTCATGCTTTTGTTCGGCCTCCACAAATACACACATTTGTTCATTGGTTGGACTTTTTGGAAGGAGACACATTGAAAACCATGTTAATAAGATCTTGTTGTTTCCTGTGGATCCGACACAGAGAGTGGACTTCAGACAGAAAGCGTGGAAGAGATTTTAGAGGCCGTGTGTGGCAACAGGAAGTTTCTGTGTGTTTGCTGATCTTACATGTGGAAAACAACACGTGATGTTTGTGAAGTTCTACAATGATCATTGTTCTCACAGCATTTTGAGTGGGAACAGTTCAAACTGGGAGTAGTGGGAGTTATTTACTGATTGAAACAAGCTGAATGTTTCTGTGACGATGAAGATCAGCAGCTCAGCTGATCAATGAACTGACATCTATCAGTCGTTTCATGAGATGAAGTCATCAGCAGACATTTGTTCTGACTGTGTGATGAATGTCAGAACGTCAGGGCTCTGCTTTAGTCACTGCTTGATGATCATTGGCTCATTGTTGAATCCAGGGCCCAGTCTGACCTCTGACCTTTGCTGCAGGTCTTCTGTGTTATCTCCACTTTCATGTCTGATCTTCTGCTGTATCGTCCAAAATAAACATCTGGATCATTTCCAACACTTCAGCAGATCTTTAGTTTGGGCAGTGCAGCACAGAATAACACATATTGTACTATACTGCCCACTTCCTGATCTTATTGGATCTGTGTGTGAGGTTGGTGAAGGAAACACATGTTTACTGAGTGAGTCGCTGCCATTAGGAACTAGTTTTTATATCACAGCCTGGAAATCACACAGGACCATTTCTGCAAGTGAAAAGTCGTCATTGGAGGAAAATGATTATGTAGTTTGTGCGACTGAAGAATTGTCCCAACTACATGTGCTGCTGACCCTTGACCTTTTCTTTAGGTTCACAGAGGAGTCTGTGGGAACATCCAGAACTGAGGCATCTTGTGTACAAACGTGTTCAGACCAGATGTCAAATGATGTCAGATGTCATCCGTGAATGGATGCAACTGTGGATCGTTCCAATAAAATGAGGCAGTTTTGTAAGTACAAGTCCACTACAACCCATCATCAACATTTTAAATTACATTATACATCTTCACTGATATAAAGCACCACTATTTTAACCTGATTCACTTTTTCCACCCTAACAGTTCATTCCTCAAATCAAACAAGATATTTGACCCTAAAAAAATGCATCAACAAATAATTTTGTAATAAAATATTTATTCTTCAACTTTTACAAGTGAAATCAAACAAGTGTGTTTAAGAGTGAAACCAGAGTGGAAGCTGCTCATATAGAGTCCAACCCAGGCTAAAGTAAGCTGAGTAGAGCAGCACCATCAAAGTGTCGGCTCTCTGAACACGGTGCAAGATCGCCATCTGCAGGACAAAACTAGTTTTTCTCGCCCTCCTCGTCAACATCAAGATGATGTCATCGTACAGCAACTGATTCCCTGTCCGTCTGGAACAAAGCATTTACATTAAAAAAGACATTTACAGAAAATACAAACACCAACAACACATCTCATCATCACATGATATTTTATTATTTATTATATTATATATTTTTATTGTACCATCAACATCAACAAATACCAGCATATTTTCTTTGAGATTGAGTAGAGTGGACCTTTCCCTTGGTTCACTTCCTGCTCGCAGCATCAGCTGACCTCTGACTTCCTGGTTAAGGTCTCTCAGCGTTGACTGGAATATCAAATCGGACTCACACCATGTTCTTGTAATGTGGTCATGTCTGTCCGCTGTTTGAAGAGCATCTCTGGCCTAAACACAATAGGAAGAACAACAACACGGCAAAAAAAAACAACACATTTCCATATTAGATGAAGGGCACCGTAACTGGAAATGGTAACATTCATCTGATGCTGCTTTGGATTTATCTTCTGTTTTAGATCAACTTTGATCACTTCGAGCCATCTTAAGTCCGTTTGTTCTAACTTCTCACTAACGTCTCATATGATTTCAGATCCCTGCTGTTCCCCAGCTGCCCTGTAGGTTTGTGCTTTGACCTCCAGAGGGCGACAAATCAGCACAGACAGAGAGCTCCATTCAAACTTTGCTGCCATCAGGAATAATTCTTCAAATATAATCATCAGTGTTTGAGCAGCTATGATATCAGGGACAATCTAGACATGTGTGACAATACTGAACATGTCACATGACACACCTCAAACATCATGTGATCCACTCTCAGTCTGCACTTTCATTCATGACTTCAACAGGTTGAAATGAGCTTTGAAGAAACATTCAGTGAAATAAATCTTTCATGGATTCATGTGAGCAGCAGATGAACTTTACAAAGAATCAGTGGATTTATCTTCTGTTTTAGATCAACTTTGATCACTTCGAGCCATCTTAAGTCCGTTTGTTCTTCTCACTCACTAACGTCTCGTATGATTTCAGATCCCTGCTGTTCCCCAGCTGCCCTGTAGGTGGCCTCAGTGTGTCTCACACCATTTACAGATGATTACAGGTCGTTTACAGTTCAAACAGGTCCAACATAAGAAATATGCAGAAAATATCCTGCTATAACAGTTTGGGTCAAAGTGCAGATGTTCCAGATGTTCTGAGTCTGTCTGTGTTTCATGTTAACATGTAGATGTTGGACCAAAGTGAAGCTTTTTGATGTGACAGCAGGAATGTGAAGTGTAACTCTGAGCTGTAGGAAATGAAACTAAACGCACTTTTTCTCCTTTATTTATAGGAAAGTGTAGGAGAGCAACAGATGAACAAGCGTTACTGTAACAGGAAACATCAGAGGACCTTTATGTTCATCATCATCACTGTTTCCTTGTTCTGTCACAAACACACAACACTTCCTGCTCTCTCTCTGATGGATCTGATTGGCTGTTTCATTCACAGGAGGTCAGGGCGTCACACAAACAGCTTTAACTGCACAACGACACACTTTAAATCATCTGCAGACAAACCTGTGTGTTTGATTTATGAAGAAATAATAAAGACGTGTGTGCAGCTGTCCATGAAGCAGCTTCTCACACAAACTCTGACACTTCAGCCACTTTAATTCCTGCAAAGCTGCGTAATAAAGAGCTGTGACTGCTATGAGCTGCTGATGATGACTGCATGAAGCTCTCAGCTGAAGCTTCTTTCATTTATTTTAATGTTAATGTCGCCTTTTTAAGCCTGTGTGAGGATTTTAATGACACACATTAAAGGAGCTTCTTTGATTAGAACCAAATTCATGTTGATTTTCAGCCTGAAATGATAAAAACTTTAATAATTCTGTTTATAATCATCAACCTGGAGACTAATGAAAAGTATAATAGTGAAAAAAAGCCTTTATTATTTGAGTAATGCCTGAATGCTCAGAGACGGAAACAACACAGAGGTGTTGATGACAGTTTGACATTAACTGAATTAAAAACAAAGTGCTCTTATTGTGAAAATCTGCCTCCTACTTCTTTAAATCATTTTTATGTATTTTTTAACCTCACAGTGAAACATTGAGGCATTAATCTGACACAGTTTGATCAGCAGCTGTGTTTTCACTGACGTTTCACTTTGATTTGTTCAGACTGAGCAGAGAGGATCGGTTCTCTGTGTGCGCACTGCTGAGAAACACAAGCTCATTTCTGCTGTTTCATGAAAAGTGTTATGGAGGAACAAGAAGTTCAGCCTCTAAACTCTCAGCGTGAGGACTGAGTGAAGAGTTTCAGAGCAGAGAGTTTTGGCTCACAGCTTTTAGCGTCTACACAAAGAGACGATTACGCACTTGATCTGAGAACATCTCCACCTCCTACAAACAAACTCTCCTACGAGCAGCTGTCACAACCACAACAGGCAGAAGACTGGATTTCTTCAGGTCAGATTTCCTGCAGTTTGCATAAATTGTGTGTCACAGACTTTGTAGTTCACATTTGTGTGACTCGTTTAAATCTTCTCCTCCTGAAAGTGAAACTCTTACAAACACATAAGGACACAAAAATCCTCGTGTCCACAGCTTTAAGTCCCAAACTGACTCTGAGCCTCGTCAGTAAATCCATCAGCTTTTTACCATCTAAAGAAGTCTTTGCGCTGCTGCAGACGTTAGTAAATCTGACCCGAAATGTTCTTTTTTCTTTAAACTCACAGGCTGCTCTCCTTTAAATGACCTGCAGGAATCAGCAGGGTCAGAACATGTGTGTGTGGCAGAGTCTGAGCAGAAACCTGCTGCAGGTTGATCAAACTAAAGTCATATTAAGGAGCTACTGGCACAGAATTAAAGTTATAAATGAAGTTTACAGAACACTGTTTGCCTTTGATTCTCTAAGCACAGATAAATGAACACCATTGGACTTTATCAGAAATGAATGAAATATCACTGGGATCAGGTGTAAAGTGACACGTGGAAGACTGGGTTTGTTTTTTAATACTTAAAGTTATCAAACAGAAACAACAGAAGTCCAAATGTTGCACTTGAATACAGAGAGAAGAGAAATGATGGAGGAATCATTTAGTTCCACTCAGAAATATGAACGTCAGGTTAATCAGACGATGGACTGAAGAACAATCAGAGTGTTTCCATATAGAAACATCTGTTTGTTCTTAATCACTCACTCAAAAAAGAGAAACTGGATGCCTGTTACATTTACAGGAGTTTGAAGAAAACATGTTTCTGAAATGAACATAATTAAATCATACAGGGAGTGCAGAATTATTAGGCAAGTTGTATCTTTGAGGAATAATGTTATTATTGAACAACAACCATGTTCTCAATGAACCCAAAAAACTCATTAATATCAAAGCTGAATGTTGTTGGAAGTAGTTTTTAGTTTGTTTTTAGTTTTAGCTATTTTAGGGGGATATCTGTGTGTGCAGGTGACTATTACTGTGCAGAATTATTAGGCAACTTAACAAAAAACAAATATATACCCATTTCATTTATTTATTTTTACCAGTGAAACCAATATAACATCTCCACATTCACAAATATACATTTCTGACATTCAAAAACAAAACAAAAACAAATCAGCGACCAATATAGCTACCTTTCTTTGCAAGGACGCTCAAAAGCCTGCCATCCATGGATTCTGTCAGTGTTTTGATCTGTTCACCATCAACATTGCGTGCAGCAGCAACCACAGCCTCCCAGACACTGTTCAGAGAGGTGTACTGTTTTCCCTCCTTGTAAATCTCACATTTGATGATGGACCACAGGTTCTCAATGGGGTTCAGATCAGGTGAACAAGGAGGCCATGTCATTAGTTTTTCTTCTTTTATACCCTTTCTTGCCAGCCACGCTGTGGAGTACTTGGACGCGTGTGATGGAGCATTGTCCTGCATGAAAATCATGTTTTTCTTGAAGGATGCAGACTTCTTCCTGTACCACTGCTTGAAGAAGGTGTCTTCCAGAAACTGGCAGTAGGACTGGGAGTTGAGCTTGACTCCATCCTCAACCCGAAAAGGCCCCACAAGCTCATCTTTGATGATACCAGCCCAAACCAGTACTCCACCTCCACCTTGCTGGCGTCTGAGTGGGACTGGAGCTCTCTGCCCTTTACCAATCCAGCCACGGGCCCATCCATCTGGCCCATCAAGACTCACTCTCATTTCATCAGTCCATAAAACCTTAGAAAAACCAGTCTTGAGATATTTCTTGGCCCAGTCTTGACGTTTCAGCTTGTGTGTCTTGTTCAGTGGTGGTCGTCTTTCAGCCTTTCTTACCTTGGCCATGTCTCTGAGTATTGCACACAAGAGAGTTAATCCCATACAGCTTATGACAAAATTTGATCCGAAGTGATTGATGGCCCTAATCACGACCTTTTGACCTCCCGCCCCTCCCCCCCGGAAGCGTGTAATGAGCGTGACGAATCGTATCCAGAGAAGGGGGGGGGGTGGGAAACCCCCCGCGTGACGAATTATATCCTGAGAAAGGGGGGCGAACCCCGGAAGCGCGCCATCTGTTGCTAACCGTGTCGAATTGCATCCTGAAAAAGGAGGGGTGAACCCGGAAGCGCGTCATCTGTTGTTGGGAAAAAAAGTTTTTAGAGGGAGGGGGGAAACCTCCGGAAGCGCGTCATCTGTTGTTGGGAAAAAAAGTTTTTTAGAGGGAGGGGGAAACCTCCGGAAGCGCGCCATCTGTTGGAGGGGAATAAAAAAGCAGAGAGAGGAGTCCGTCACAATTTCTAAGGCACAGACACAAGATGGATTTCCTTCTGCAGCGTTCCTGTGTCCGATGAGATCTGCTCTCCCAAAGAAGAAGGTTTTGAATATGACATATTCAATCTCGATCCGGACCTTATGACCCTACCGGAAATACTCCGGAAGTGTCTAGTCATTTTCAGACCTGTTGCGTCATGTTCCCTAAGCACAGCGGTGATGCAGCAGCTGATTCTGTGATGTATAGAGAGACAGAGCGGATGTAATTTTACTTTCTTAAGCTGCACCGGCGTTTGTAATGGAAATAAAGAGTGACTTCCTGTAGAGATTTCAATAGTAATTTTATTTTCCTATAATACAGACGCAGTAAAAAACAACAAAAAAAACCCTTTAAGATACACCATAGCTTGTGATGAAAAGAAGAACTTTCTATCCGCTTGTAACCTACAGGCTGCCTATGTGTAAAAAACGGATAACTATCCCTTAGTGAATACTACTTTTCCTTTTGAGAGACTGAAAAAACAAACCAGCGACAGGCGATCTTGTTTCACACACACACACACACACACACACACACACACACACACACACACACACACACACACACACACCCACCCCCACCCCGCGGGCCAAGGAGGAGTTTTTTTCTTCAATACTTTAACAATAAGTTTTCTCAATAGATAGAAAATGATGACGCTGAGGAGTCAACATCCGATATTATCAATGCTTGTAACCCGGTTTCGTACATCTCCCCATAAAACAAGTCTTAGCGGGGAAAAAAGCTCATATTCGAATAAGTTTATTAAAGCACCCCCCTCTGTGGGAAAGAGTCAACCATGAGGCGAGTTTTGTCAACAGCAATTGTCCATTTGGTAAAACAAATACCCGTCTCAAAGTCGTATTTTACCGTTGCAGAATGTGGAAAACAGACGGCGTTCGCAAGAAGGCAATCAAAAAAAAAAACCAACCCTCTCTAACTATTGGTATTGTCAAGAGAAAGATGCGAAAAACAGATGCTTCGCTAGACTAGGATAAAATGAGAGAAGAAACGGGAGGGGAGTCGATATCTACTCAGCCCCTACTGTGACAGTTCTACCAATCGCGAGGAAGAATCCGTGAATATTATGTCAGCATTCCGTTCAAACAACGCCGCCGATCACACACACACACACACACACACACACACACACACACACACACACACACACACACACACACACACACACACACACACACACACCCCGCGGGTCAAGGAGGAGTGAGACGGCAGAATAGTTTTTTTCTTCATTACTTTTACAATGGGATTTCTCAATAGATAGAAAATGATGACGCTGAGGAGTCAACATCCGATATTATCATTGCTTGTAACCCGGTAAATAATTTCGTACATCTCCCCATAAAACAAGTCTTAGTGGAAAAAAGCTCATATTCGAATAAGTTTATTCCCCTCTGTGGGAAAGAGTTTTTTTTTCTCAGAGTCAAGTTTTGTCAACAGCAATTGTCCATTTGGTAAAACAAATATCCGCCTCTAAGTCGTATTTTACCGTTGCAGAATGTGGAAAACAGACAGCCCTCACAGGAGGCACCATAGTTAAAATATTTAAATTTCAACTAAATTTGTAGTAATGATCGGATTTCCTCACTTATCTACACCACACTCCTTGTCCTTGATTTCTTATCGTTTCTTATCGTTCCTCTGTCCCTTAATAGAAACCACATATATAGAAACTATCCTCCCTTTCAGTTGTCTTTTGCACTTCCATATCGCAAAGCAGTTACTGTAGGTTATTTTCTGCTTATGCATTAATGTAATTAATTAACTTATTTATCCTTAAGTAAGGTAATGACTTGAGTTCTAATGCTTTTTGTCTCTTGAGTTAGCTGTCAATGTGGGATTTTTTTCCCCCTTTTGTCCAGTTAAAGCTGCCTTTCATTCTTCAACACAGCTTAAACTCTAATAGGTAAGCTTTCTTGTAATTTCTTAGTTCTGCAGGCTTCTTGAAAGACATCCGAGACTCTTCTTTGGATGCTGGCTGCCTTTTGTTTTGTTTTCTGTCAAGATGATCCCACACTGCTTCGATTATCTTGAGGTTCGAACCCTGGAGAGATCGATCCATGACTGATGCGTTGTTTCATCCAGGCATACTTTGACTACATTGGCAGTATGTTTGCGATCATTGTCGTACTGAAAAATGAAGTTGCTGCCAATCAGACACTACGTGGTATTACATGGTCGATCAAAATCTGGTGGAACTTTTCTACATTCATAATTTGATTAATTTGGATAAGAGCTCCAACAACACTGGCTGAAATCCAGCCTCAAAGCACGGTAGAGTATCCACGCTGTGTTAAAGACGGCTATAGACATTCACTGTTGTATCTCTCTTCGGACCTCTTCCGTGCATATTTCAAATTTGTATTCATTACTCCATAAGACATATTACAGCTGATTTCTTTTTCCAGTCAATTTCTTGTGTAATTTGGCACACCTCAGCCTTATTTTTCTCTGTTCTCCTTCCTTAAGAATGGCTTATTAACAGCCACCCTTCCAACTCAGATAACTTTTGATGAGGTTTCATGAAATGTTTACAGCACTTGAGTTACTCGCCACGGCCATCCTAAATGCTAAAAACACTAAACTTGAATTCTAAATTACGTAATTAACGTTAACCAGAAAAAACAAGCCAAAGTCGAAATGTTGCTGAGCTGACCTGTGGTATGCTATGTCTTCTAAAGCACGTATAATGTAAACAGAACTGGTCTTTGCACAGAAGCCTGTGGAGCTTCATAATTAACCTCAGTGTGTGAAGAGGACTCTCCATTTAATAATAGCTGTAATAAAATGTTATGGCCGACGGTGTTAAACGCTGCACTTGGGTCTAGCAGGGAAGATTTCAACTTTTCAATATGAATGAAGGCTGAAAACTGATTAGATTAATGTCTGATGATCTTTTCTGTGCTTCTTCAAGTTTGTAACACCAAACATATTAAAGGATGATGTAAGGCTCACAGGAAGAGTTTAATTAGACACACATTTACTATTTTTCTTTATACTCTTTCTTTCTTGACATGTTTAATATGATTACTATCAGAGGAGAAAATGAACCTTGTGTAGTCTAAAAACTTTTTTATTTAATCAAACTGTAATGTTGTTGAACTCTGACGGACGTGTCTTTTAATCTTGTCAACAAATCCTTAATCATCTAAATCTGCCATTTATCATCTTGTAAAATGTTCCCTCTGCTTCTGTTGCACATCTCCCCCCGACACTCTCTGCTTCACCAGCCCTGTGCAGGTGGTCCAACCCCTGCCTGCCTCCTTAAACTGGGGTGTTTAAATCTCTTTACCTCTGTTGTGAACTTCACACAAAGTTTGTGGTAACAAAATCAAACTGACGAGGATCTCGTTTGAAAAACACACACACTCACGAGACAAAATAAAAACAGACTGCTCAAAGCAAAAGCAGAGCCCTCACAGCTGGTAGTACAAACACAGTGACAACATGCGTATTAGATACCCTCAGTGCCAAAAGCATAAATATGAAAAAATGTGATCACCAAGAATATCCTAAAAATGGCATTGAGGTGCGTGTTACAGTAAAGAAAAAAAAAGTAGCCAAATTTTCATCGGAAAATGTTGAATTTTAGTAAAAACAATGCTCTGTAGTTTGATACTGTCGTTACAGACAAAGCAGATGTTTAAAGCCTTTGGACGCACATTTGAAACGCACTCATTCTCCTTATCAGCTGGAAACATTAAAGCCGTAAAATGACTTTTTCGAACGGATAAAAACTATTGAACAGCAGCAATGTTGAGCCTGTTCCAAAATTTGAATGTACATGTGTTGAAGGTGCGGGTCTTGTTGAATTATTAAACATACTTTCTTTAATTTTTCGAGCCACAAAAACAACTTTTAATTTTCTTCTGCTTGAGTCTCGGCCTCGGGTAGCTCTACTTATCATTGCTCAGTCAGTCGTCTGTTTGTGCTACTTTTTTTCAAGGAGCAGTGGATTATTGGTAAGGGTGACTTTATGTGTTTAGCTACTTAAGTGGAAGTACTGTGGAAAGTTTTACCTTACATACATAGATCTACCAGTACAGCTTCTGAGGTAACTGTTTACAAAATGTTATAATCTATTCAAAGGTTCTTTGCAGTTTTACATTGATAAACATTATCCTTATCACATTTGGCCCACATAAAGTACTATGGCCATCACACGGTCATTTAGAATTGTTTAAATAACTCGTGTCTTAAGTCCTTCCATCAAACAGAAAATTAAAAAAAAAAAAAAACATGGTTCACTTTTACATCACAAAATGTTAGAAATATAAGCCGTTCATAACAACCTGAAAGGTTGGGAGTTTAAAATGCAAACCGATGGAAGCAGAAGTAGAAGACTATAATGTCACAGAGCACACGGTGTCTATTAATGTGTAGACATGTATAAATAAGAGCTTAATAAAGATGCTTAATTTCTTAAGAAATAAACAGGTGGAGTGATCTTTATCAAAAGTGGATGTTGCATCTGTGGCTAAACCACTGCACCCAAAAACTTTAAAAATCTACTGTGTGTGAGGCTGTGTAAGTAAAGCTTGCCCTTCACACCTGCGTGTAATAAACCATTTGTTGGGGGTTGTGGATTTGGCACCTCAGCATTGTGAAAGTGGGGAAACATGTTTCTGGCTGTGCATAAGATTTCTGCTTACAACTTAGAATCTCAGTTCTAAATGAAATTCAGATGTTTTTTTAAGTATGGCTAATGTATTAATTGACTTCTAAGGCGCACACACACACACACACACACACACACACACACACACACACACACACACACACAAGAACAACACAGAGGAGAAGAAGAGGGGGTCGTTTTACTACACATCATAAAAACGCAATCATTCATCTTCCAACTGTATCTTTCTGTTCTGGCTTTCGAATCATAGGTTGTTTACTGAGCCGTACTTTGGGAGTCATACTGTTGTGATACTGAGGAGAAAAGGGTAAGGTTTGATAGACTAAACACTTACACACATAACTTGAAAAACCTAAAGAGTGTGTGAGACTGCTAGCTGTGTTGTTCAGCATTAAACTCATCTACAAATGTGTTAGTAAAGAGCGACTTGTACTTCTGTCCCATTAAGCAACGGTTTAACAAATTTCACTGCAAACTATAAAAGGAATCTGGATTTAAATAGAACATAGTAGTGCAGGAAACACTAGTATAAGGTGTCTATTGAACAAATCTCCTTCAGATAAAATCTCCTTCTTAAGCTGAATGATTGCGTTTTTATGATGTGTAGTAAAACGACCCCCTCTTCTTCTTCTCTGTGTTGTTCTTGTGTGTGTGTGTGTGTGTGTGTGTGTGTGTGTGTGTGTGTGTGTGTGTGTGTGTGTGTGTGTGTGTGTGTGTGCGCCTTAGAAGTCAATTAATACATTAGCCATACTTAAAAAAACATCTGAATTTCATTTAGAACTGAGATTCTAAGTTGTAAGCAGAAATCTTATGCACAGCCAGAAACATGTTTCCCCACTTTCACAATGCTGAGGTGCCAAATCCACAACCCCCAACAAATGGTTTATTACACGCAGGTGTGAAGGGCAAGCTTTACTTACACAGCCTCACACACAGTAGATTTTTAAAGTTTTTTTGGGTGCAGTGGTTTAGCCACAGATGCAACATCCACTTTTGATAAAGATCACTCCACCTGTTTATTTCTTAAGAAATTAAGCATCTTTATTAAGCTCTTATTTATACATGTCTACACATTAATAGACACCGTGTGCTCTGTGACATTATAGTCTTCTACTTCTGCTTCCATCGGTTTGCATTTTAAACTCCCAACCTTTCAGGTTGTTATGAACGGCTTATATTTCTAACATTTTGTGATGTAAAAGTGAACCATGTTTTTTTTTTTTTTTAATTTTCTGTTTGATGGAAGGACTTAAGACACGAGTTATTTAAACAATTCTAAATGACCGTGTGATGGCCATAGTACTTTATGTGGGCCAAATGTGATAAGGATAATGTTTATCAATGTAAAACTGCAAAGAACCTTTGAATAGATTATAACATTTTGTAAACAGTTACCTCAGAAGCTGTACTGGTAGATCTATGTATGTAAGGTAAAACTTTCCACAGTACTTCCACTTAAGTAGCTAAACACATAAAGTCACCCTTACCAATAATCCACTGCTCCTTGAAAAAAAGTAGCACAAACAGACGACTGACTGAGCAATGATAAGTAGAGCTACCCGAGGCCGAGACTCAAGCAGAAGAAAATTAAAAGTTGTTGTTTTTGTGGCTCGAAAAATTAAAGAAAGTATGTTTAATAATTCAACAAGACCCGCACCTTCAACACATGTACATTCAAATTTTGGAACAGGCTCAACATTGCTGCTGTTCAATAGTTTTTATCCGTTTGAAAAAGTCATTTTACGGCTTTAATGTTTCCAGCTGATAAGGAGAATGAGTGCGTTTCAAATGTGCGTCCAAAGGCTTTAAACATCTGCTTTGTCTGTAACGACAGTATCAAACTACAGAGCATTGTTTTTACTAAAATTCAACATTTTCCGATGAAAATTTGGCTACTTTTTTTTTCTTTACTGTAACACGCACCTCAATGCCATTTTTAGGATATTCTTGGTGATCACATTTTTTTCATATTTATGCTTTTGGCACTGAGGGTATCTGATACGCATGTTGTCACTGTGTTTGTACTACCAGCTGTGAGGGCTCTGCTTTTGCTTTGAGCAGTCTGTTTTTATTTTGTCTCGTGAGTGTGTGTGTGTTTTTCAAACGAGATCCTCGTCAGTTTGATTTTGTTACCACAAACTTTGTGTGAAGTTCACAACAGAGGTAAAGAGATTTAAACACCCCAGTTTAAGGAGGCAGGCAGGGGTTGGACCACCTGCACAGGGCTGGTGAAGCAGAGAGTGTCGGGGGGAGATGTGCAACAGAAGCAGAGGGAACATTTTACAAGATGATAAATGGCAGATTTAGATGATTAAGGATTTGTTGACAAGATTAAAAGACACGTCCGTCAGAGTTCAACAACATTACAGTTTGATTAAATAAAAAAGTTTTTAGACTACACAAGGTTCATTTTCTCCTCTGATAGTAATCATATTAAACATGTCAAGAAAGAAAGAGTATAAAGAAAAATAGTAAATGTGTGTCTAATTAAACTCTTCCTGTGAGCCTTACATCATCCTTTAATATGTTTGGTGTTACAAACTTGAAGAAGCACAGAAAAGATCATCAGACATTAATCTAATCAGTTTTCAGCCTTCATTCATATTGAAAAGTTGAAATCTTCCCTGCTAGACCCAAGTGCAGCGTTTAACACCGTCGGCCAGAACATTTTATTACAGCTATTATTAAATGGAGAGTCCTCTTCACACACTGAGGTTAATTATGAAGCTCCACAGGCTTCTGTGCAAAGACCAGTTCTGTTTACATTATACGTGCTTTAGAAGACATAGCATACCACAGGTCAGCTCAGCAACATTTCGACTTTGGCTTGTTTTTTCTGGTTAACGTTAATTACGTAATTTAGAATTCAAGTTTAGTGTTTTTAGCATTTAGGATGGCCGTGGCGAGTAACTCGAGTGCTGTAAACATTTCATGAAACCTCATCAAAAGTTATCTGAGTTGGAAGGGTGGCTGTTAATAAGCCATTCTTAAGGAAGGAGAACAGAGAAAAATAAGGCTGAGGTGTGCCAAATTACACAAGAAATTGACTGGAAAAAGAAATCAGCTGTAATATGTCTTATGGAGTAATGAATACAAATTTGAAATATGCACGGAAGAGGTCCGAAGAGAGATACAACAGTGAATGTCTATAGCCGTCTTTAACACAGCGTGGATACTCTACCGTGCTTTGAGGCTGGATTTCAGCCAGTGTTGTTGGAGCTCTTATCCAAATTAATCAAATTATGAATGTAGAAAAGTTCCACCAGATTTTGATCGACCATGTAATACCACGTAGTGTCTGATTGGCTTCAACTTCATTTTTCAGTGCGACAATGATCGCAAACATACTGCCAATGTAGTCAAAGTATGCCTGGATGAAACAACGCATCAGTCATGGATTGATCTCTCCAGGGTTCGAACCTCAAGATAATCGAAGCAGTGTGGGATCATCTTGACAGAAAACAAAACAAAAGGCAGCCAGCATCCAAAGAAGAGTCTCGGATGTCTTTCAAGAAGCCTGCAGAACTAAGAAATTACAAGAAAGCTTACCTATTAGAGTTTAAGCTGTGTTGAAGAATGAAAGGCAGCTTTAACTGGACAAAAGGGGGAAAAAAATCCCACATTGACAGCTAACTCAAGAGACAAAAAGCATTAGAACTCAAGTCATTACCTTACTTAAGGATAAATAAGTTAATTAATTACATTAATGCATAAGCAGAAAATAACCTACAGTAACTGCTTTGCGATATGGAAGTGCAAAAGACAACTGAAAGGGAGGATAGTTTCTATATATGTGGTTTCTATTAAGGGACAGAGGAACGATAAGAAATCAAGGACAAGGAGTGTGGTGTAGATAAGTGAGGAAATCCGATCATTACTACAAATTTAGTTGAAATTTAAATATTTTAACTATGGTGCCTCCTGTGAGGGCTGTCTGTTTTCCACATTCTGCAACGGTAAAATACGACTTAGAGGCGGATATTTGTTTTACCAAATGGACAATTGCTGTTGACAAAACTTGACTCTGAGAAAAAAAAACTCTTTCCCACAGAGGGGAATAAACTTATTCGAATATGAGCTTTTTTCCACTAAGACTTGTTTTATGGGGAGATGTACGAAATTATTTACCGGGTTACAAGCAATGATAATATCGGATGTTGACTCCTCAGCGTCATCATTTTCTATCTATTGAGAAATCCCATTGTAAAAGTAATGAAGAAAAAAACTATTCTGCCGTCTCACTCCTCCTTGACCCGCGGGGTGTGTGTGTGTGTGTGTGTGTGTGTGTGTGTGTGTGTGTGTGTGTGTGTGATCGGCGGCGTTGTTTGAACGGAATGCTGACATAATATTCACGGATTCTTCCTCGCGATTGGTAGAACTGTCACAGTAGGGGCTGAGTAGATATCGACTCCCCTCCCGTTTCTTCTCTCATTTTATCCTAGTCTAGCGAAGCATCTGTTTTTCGCATCTTTCTCTTGACAATACCAATAGTTAGAGAGGGTTGGTTTTTTTTTTTGATTGCCTTCTTGCGAACGCCGTCTGTTTTCCACATTCTGCAACGGTAAAATACGACTTTGAGACGGGTATTTGTTTTACCAAATGGACAATTGCTGTTGACAAAACTCGCCTCATGGTTGACTCTTTCCCACAGAGGGGGGTGCTTTAATAAACTTATTCGAATATGAGCTTTTTTCCCCGCTAAGACTTGTTTTATGGGGAGATGTACGAAACCGGGTTACAAGCAATGATAATATCGGATGTTGACTCCTCAGCGTCATCATTTTCTATCTATTGAGAAAACTTATTGTTAAAGTATTGAAGAAAAAAACTCCTCCTTGGCCCGCGGGGTGGGGGTGGGTGTGTGTGTGTGTGTGTGTGTGTGTGTGTGTGTGTGTGTGTGTGTGTGTGTGTGTGTGTGTGTGTGTGTGTGAAACAAGATCGCCTGTCGCTGGTTTGTTTTTTCAGTCTCTCAAAAGGAAAAGTAGTATTCACTAAGGGATAGTTATCCGTTTTTTACACATAGGCAGCCTGTAGGTTACAAGCGGATAGAAAGTTCTTCTTTTCATCACAAGCTATGGTGTATCTTAAAGGGTTTTTTTTGTTGTTTTTTACTGCGTCTGTATTATAGGAAAATAAAATTACTATTGAAATCTCTACAGGAAGTCACTCTTTATTTCCATTACAAACGCCGGTGCAGCTTAAGAAAGTAAAATTACATCCGCTCTGTCTCTCTATACATCACAGAATCAGCTGCTGCATCACCGCTGTGCTTAGGGAACATGACGCAACAGGTCTGAAAATGACTAGACACTTCCGGAGTATTTCCGGTAGGGTCATAAGGTCCGGATCGAGATTGAATATGTCATATTCAAAACCTTCTTCTTTGGGAGAGCAGATCTCATCGGACACAGGAACGCTGCAGAAGGAAATCCATCTTGTGTCTGTGCCTTAGAAATTGTGACGGACTCCTCTCTCTGCTTTTTTATTCCCCTCCAACAGATGGCGCGCTTCCGGAGGTTTCCCCCTCCCTCTAAAAACTTTTTTTCCCAACAACAGATGACGCGCTTCCGGGTTCACCCCTCCTTTTTCAGGATGCAATTCGACACGGTTAGCAACAGATGGCGCGCTTCCGGGGTTCGCCCCCCTTTCTCAGGATATAATTCGTCACGCGGGGGGTTTCCCACCCCCCCCCCCCCCCCCTTCTCCGGATACGATTCGTCACGCTCATTACACGCTTCCGGGGGGGAGGGGCGGGAGGTCAAAAGGTCGTGATTAGGGCCATCAATCACTTCGGATCAAATTTTGTCATAAGCTGTATGGGATTAACTCTCTCACACCTTGTGCTTTTGGGCACTCCAGTGATGTTGCAGCTCTGAAATATGGCCAAACTGGTGGCAAGTGGCATCTTGGCAGCTGCACGTTTGACTTTTCTCAGTTCATGGGCAGTTATTTTGCGCCTTGGTTTTTCCACACGCTTCTTGAGACCCTGTTGACTATTTTGAATGAAACGCTTGATTGTTCGATGATCACGCTTCAGAAGCTTTGCAATTTTGAGACTGCTGCATCCCTCTGCAAGATATCTCACTACTATTGACTTTTCTGAGCCTGTCAAGTCCTTCTTTTGACCCATTTTGCCAAAGGAAAGGACGTTGCCTAATAATTATGCACACCTGATATAGGGTGTTGATGTCATTAGACCACACCCCTTCTCATTACAGAGATGCACATCACCTAATATGCTTAATTGGTAGTAGGCTTTCGAGCCTATACAGCTTGGAGTCAGACAACATGCATGAAGAGGATGAAGTGGACAAAATACTCATTTGCCTAATAATTCTGCACTCCCTGTATACGATCCGCATGAAACTTAACTACTTAACACGTCTCAGTTCTTATTGAGATGATGTGATACAGTCTAGTAAGAGTGGTTCGCTGCCAGATGACTCACAATTACACAAGATCAGGTGAGATTTCAGACCGAGGGAAAATCACTGGGGTGATCGCAGGAAGAGGCAGAAAAGCACAGACGTGCTGGACCTCACAGTCATTTGGAAAAGGTAAGAATGAATCTGTCTTCATTCATCTACATGGAAATATATCACCAACAAACAAACCAATAATACAACCAAATCACTCCCAGTTCAAGACTTTGGTTATTTACAACATTTGAAACATACTGTGTAGCTCAGTCGAAACAGCCCAAGGCCAAGTGAAAGTGCTGAGAGGGAAAAGATCATGATTAACGATTTATTTAAACTCATAACTGGGGGCAGCAGCTGAGCTTTGTGAGCTGCAGCTTAAAACATGTAACCATGCTTTCAGTGTTGCAAATTTCCTGTTACTAGCTAGGTCAAATCCAAATTTAGTGTGCAGGTCATAAGATCATATAGAGGCAAAATCCTGATACATCATGAATCATTTTTACGTTTTAGTTGTAATAATTATATATTTCTTGTTCATTTTAGTTCTCATGTGGTCAAAAAGTCTAAGTCAAAATTCTCAGCATTTTCAAATTACCATATTTTCACGACCATAAGGCGCACTTAAAAGTCTTAGATTTTCTTCAAAAAGTACGGCGCGCCCTATAGCGCAGTGCGCCCTATGTGTTGTAAGGAGGACGTAGTAGAGAACACCATGAGAACGTTAAAGGGTGAAGTGTGGGCGTTGATCGTATATACCGGGACAATCGCACATACCTGTATAAAAGAACAGGTATGTGCGTTATGCAGGACATCGTTGTTTTAACAACCCTGAAAATGGCAAAGAGACACGCTTACGAAGCACAGTTTAAACTGAAGGCCATCAGCTACGCGGAGGAACATGGAAATCGAGCAGCGGCGAGAGAATTTAAGATTAACGAATCGATGGTTTGCAAGTGGAGGAAGCTGGAAAACAAGCTCCGACAGGTCAAGAAGACGCAGCTGAGTTTCCGCGGACATAAGGCGATCATCGAGCAAAGAACGAGCGGGAGAAGCGTTTCGACGGTCACCATTCGGCTAAAAGCAGTTTCACTTTCACTTTTTATGAAACGGTGCCATTTTTCCATCCGGACCAGGACTACGGTAGCGCAGCAACTTCCAGCGGATTATAAGGAAAAGCTGGCCGTCTTCCGCTCCTACTGCAGCAAACACATCGGCGACAAAAACATCCAGCCCAGCCACATCACAAATATGGACGAGGTCCCGCTCACTTTCGACATCCCGGTGAGTCACACTGTGGAGAAGAAGGGGACCAGCACGGTAGCGATACGCACAACGGGGCACGAAATGTCTTCTTTTACTGTTGTGCTTGGCTGCCATGCTAATGGACAGAAACTGCCGCCTATGGTGATTTTTAAGCGAAAGACTTTGCCTAAAGAGAAGTTTCCAGCAGGAATCATCATTAAGGCAAATGAAAAGGGCTGGATGGATGAGGAAATGATGAAAGAGTGGCTGAGGGAGGTGTATGTAAGGAGACCAGGTGGTTTTTTTCCACGCATCACCATCGCTCTTAATCTGTGACTCTATGCGTGCCCATCTCACAGCCGATGTGAAAAAACTTGTGAAGCAAATGAACTGTGAGCTTGCTGTCATTCCGGGAGGCCTGACAAAGGAACTCCAACCGCTGGACATCGGTGTGAACCGCCCGTTCAAAGTAAGGCTGCGAGCGGCCTGGGAGCGATGGATGACCGGTGGAGACCACAGTTTCACCAAGAGTGGAAGGCAGCGCCGGGCGAGTTACGCCACAATTTGCCAATGGATTGTAGATGCTTGGGCTAACATGTCTGCTGGCACTGTTGTTCGAGCTTTCGCAAAAGCCGGCATCGTTTCCGAGGAGCCGCACGGCACGGAAAGTGACTCTGACAGTGAAGAAAGTGAACCTGGCATGTTTGATGGAGATTTAGCGCAGCTGTTCAATTCAGACACAGAGGATGAGGACTTCGATGGGTTTGATTGATGATAAAAATGTGAGTACCAAACTTTGTTTTGCTCCTGCTTTATTTTTAAATACGCACACTTGTATGCTTGTGTGTTGTTGATGATGACGATTACCGGCAATAGAAATGTGAGTAAGGTACCGAACTCAGGTTTGCTCCCGCTTTATTTTTAAATACGCATATGGTACTTGTATGCGCCCTATGATCCAGTGCGCCTTATGTGTGTGTTAAATACAGTAATGGCACACATAACTGAGACTGCGCCTTTTAGCACAGTGCGCCTTATGGTCGTGAAAATACGGTAGAGCTTCTTAATTTATATAGATAATTTTAATATTCTACTTCTCAGAAATAATTTACAATTTCCAGCTGTGAATTCCATCTTATTTACATTTTTTAACATTATATACTAGATGGGACTTGATGAAATGACCAATATAGATATATGCCCAGTAGCAGAATATCTTGTAATTATGTTTTACTCCCCTCTGGTGGCCAAATTAAACACGAGGCGATCGTGGCTCAAGAGTTGGCAGTTCGTCTTGTAATCGGAAGGTTGCCGGTTCGAGCCCGGCTCGGACAGTCTCGGTTGTTGTGTCCTTGGGCGAGACACTTCACCTACCGGTGTTGGCCAGAAGGGCCGATGGCGCGATATGGCAGCCTCGCTTATGTAAGTGCGCCCCAGGGCATCTGACAAGGATGCCTCCTTAATGATTTATTTTTAACTTAAATCACTGCAAATATTTGAGAACATTTTATCATTAACGATGCCATGATTGATTCTGTTAGATCTTTATTGACAGAATGTGTTTGGAAAGGAAAATCCCTTCACATGTTTTCCGCAGCAATAGCACTTATGTTAACTCTGAGTCTGAATAAAGTGCACAAACAGATTAGAAAAAATCGCTCTTATGAATCGGGTGTGCCAAGACTCCATTGTTTTACAGTCTGCAGCTTTCAGAAAAACACAATAGCTTTGATTGAAAGAATCTTGGAGTCCAAAGATTCCAAAGGACTGAACATTTCAGTTCACCCAGGTCACTTTCAACAGACAACCTCCTTATCCCAGCAGTGACCGGACATTTTGTTAAGAATACCAATAGGAATTCTTGATATGTTTGTCATTAATTCATGCAGTCATAAGCAGTCATGCATGACTTCAGCATAACTATATGATTTGCATTCTTAATATAAAGTGTTAATATTTCTCCATCCAGGGGAAAAGTTTGGGAAAACCATGGACAGGTCACCAGTCTATCACAGGGCAAACACAGAGATAACCATTCATACTCACATTCACAACCACAGGCAACTTAGAATAGCCAGTAAACTTATCACATATGTTTTTGGACAGAGGGAAGAAGAAGAAGCCAGAGTATCAAGAGAAAACATAGCTGCTTCACAGAGTAAGGCCCCAGCAGAGCAGTGGAGCACAGAGCACCTTTGTTTTTATAGACGGCAATTTCATTTTTATCAGTGTAGGAGGAACATAGGCATGCACACATGCACACGAAGGTGACATGATGTCCAGTAATAGAAATAGTTTCACATGACTGTATACCAGAGATTATTGGTGTCTGTAAGGCATTTAAATGTGCACCATTGTGTAACCAAGGGCTGAAGAAGATCACTAACTTGTAAATTTGGTTGTGAATGAAGCTGTTGAAACTGTGGAAAACCCCAAGGACAAAAAAAGTACATAATGGGAAGTTGACACTAAAAGTGATCTGTTAGGTAACTTTCTCGTACAACTAAACCCGCTTGTACAGATTTAATAACCTACCTTCTTTGAGTCATTTTCCTAAATGTGCTACTGCATGGTAGCCAACACTGGTAAACTACAGAGACACCTAATGCTAATTACTACTAAGTGGTCAGATTAGTTATGACAGAAGCAGAGATGAGGAAACGTAGTCAACGTTTTTCTAACACTGCTGTTACATAATATTAACCATGTCTTCAGTATTAAAACTAGATTCATGTTTGTCCCAGTGAAGGTCCTAAATATTCAGAGAGTAAGGCCAAATGACATGTATGTGGTCATTTAGGCTGGAAGACTTTTGTGTAACTTTAGTATGTAGATTTGTTTCATTTCACAAACTTATTTAATTTAGTGTTACAGAAACTTCACACTGTCATTTTCTAGCCTAATATTGTGTTTATTTTGGACCATTATAACTTTCCATTTCTACAACCTTCAGCTGCTTAATTTTGTTTCTTCTTTTTAAATTCATTAAAGATGGGGTATAATCATTCCACCCTGGAAAAAGAAAAATGTAAAGAAATCATTAAAAACTCCAAATTACTACGATATTCATGCCCATTCATGCCGATGAGTTTAAATTTCAGACCACAACCATACCTCTTTGTCATGACTGTTGTCATGTTGTCATGTTTTGGAAAGCAGGACCCAATTGCAGGACCTTCTGAGTTGGCAACAATGAGTTTATTTACAGTCAAATAAAGAACAAGCAGTGCAAACAGTCCACGGTGTCTTATTTCTTCCTTGTCGATTTCCCAGAGCTCCCATGCACTGAATCCTTCCTGTGGTCCTTGGTGACCAACACTTTGAGAACAGATTCGCCTTGGAGTGCTGCAGTTACTGACTGTGTCCCCCAACAACCCAGCATTGACTGAAGCTCAGCTCAGCCACTCAGTTAAGCCTCTTTTGTGGTTCAGTGTTTAATGTTTAAACTGTTTATGGCTGCAGAGACGCCCACAGTCAGGCTGTTGTTGTGGAAGTTTTCCATTAAACAAAGCCTGAAGATGAGCGGTGAGCGGTAGCTAACATTCTTTAATCAAACACAAAGAAAAACCCAGCTTGTGAAGAGCCTGCATGATCGCAGGGCAGACAGGCAGCAGAGTCTCACCAGCCTAGCATGGCTCTCACTTAAACACCTCCTTCAGCAACAAAAGGCAGTACACAGCTGTTTCACACCTTAAGCTTCACACTCTCTTGCTACCTCCCAGAGTCCTCGAAGAGACAAAAGACTCTTCCTGTGGAGCTGTCTGCTTCCCCCAACTTCCTTACTACACCCCCACCATCTGTCTAACTGTATGAGTGTGAGACATGTTAAAATCCAGTGGCACCAAGGCATCATACAATAAAATAATGTGATTAATACATAAATAAAAGAAATTCCAATACACTGTCTACTGTTGAATTGTTATATACAGTGCAGCAGCTGACCGTTGACCTGAGAGCTTCAGACTCATTGCTGGTGTGAAGTGTTTAATGCTTATCTATTGAAGCTTGCAGACACACCCACATTATCTTATTCGTTCTCAGGGTTGTTTAGAGTGTTGGAGCAGAAACCTGCTGCAGGTTAATTATTGATCAAATTAATATCACATAAGGTGCAGCAGCTGACCTTTGACCTGTGAGCTTCAGCCTCTTTGCTGGTGTGAAGTGTTTAGTGTGACTTCAGCCTGCAGACACAGAGGACTGATGACGGAGAAGAAGCAGAGGATTTTCTCTGTTTCTACACAGACCTGGTCCAGACAGCAGAGAGCTGCAGAGTGAAGACGTTCAAGAGAAGATGAAGCTGAGTAAGTTCAACGTCCTCTTTGAATCCTGGATCAGGAAGTGAAGCCGGTGAGTGTTTGGTGTTTAAATAAGGTTTCTGTCTTTGACTCAGCCTGCTGTCACTTTGGTTTAGAGAGAAAAATAGGTTTCAGATTAACTGGTGTTCCTGCTGCTCCAGCACTAAAGGACAGTATAGGTGACCGCGCTGATGCCTGTTCATAATTTACCAAAGCTAATTGATTGATTGATGCCATGCCAGCGCCATCTTACCCTTCGGACCATACATACATTACACCAGGGGTGTCAAACTCAAATACACAGTGGGCCAAAATTCAAAACTGGAACAAAGTCATGGGCTAACATTAATATTTATTGAAAAAAAAATCTTCCTCCAGATATAAGAATGAATCTTTTCTTATGGACTCAAATAAGTTTTGCTGGAAAACTGAATATGGAACAAGCAAAGCTTAATACTAAACAATATATATATTAGCTGTATAATACCAGTAGGCCAGCTCTAATAGTAATTTGGTATGGCTTCGCGGGCCAAATGTAATTAGGCTGTGGGCCAAATGTGGCCCGCGGGCCAGAGTTTGACACCTATGCATTACACAAACATCACATGGGGAAGACAGGTCAGAGAGGTATGACAATGGAAAATGCACAACATGAGGAAAGACGAGGAGAAAAAATAACTCCCCCCAGACTGAGCTCTAATAAACTAACTGAGCACTAATAAATGTTCTTGTTGTCAGAGGTAAACAGAGGTGACAGGAGCAGATAATAAGGATTAAATATATGCTGAGTAACTAAATGCTGCTAGGCTATGACCTAACTCCCATCACGTCATTTCTTTGACCTTTAACATGAGCTAGCAGAGCAGCTAGCAGAGCAGCTAGCAGAGTAGCTCCTGAGGAAAGACAATAAAGACAAAGCACAAATATAAATATCACACACGTAACTTATAACAGCTGTATAATATTGTTATATCATTTAGTAACATTACTGCATGCTGTATTATCCTGGCATTTGATGGCTCACCTGGTCTTGCTCCACAATCGGTGTCCCCCTTATTCTCATGCAAAGCTCTGTAGTGCCTAAACATGGATGAGGTGTTGTTGTTATATCCCAGCTCCCTGGCACATAGCAAACACTTCACCTTGTACAAAAGTACAGACAGTTACACTCGGCCTGCACCCTCCACCCTCTGTGACTGGCTACACTCGGCCTGCACCCTCCACCCTCTGTGACTGGCTACACTCGACCTGCGCCCTCCACCCTCTGTGACTGGCTACACTCGACCTGCGCCCTCCACCCTCTGTGACTGGCTACACTCGGCCTGCGCCCTCCACCCTCCAACCTCTGTGACTGGCTACACTCGGCCTGCACCCTCCACCCTCTGTGACTGGCTACACTCGGCCTGCACCCTCCACCCTCTGTGACTGGCTACACTCGGCCTGCACCCTCCACCCTCTGTGACTGGCTACAGGGCTTTTTGACTGGCAGACAAACACTGGTGTCCCACAGGGTTGTGTCCTCAGCCCCATCCTCTACACCCTGGTCACCCATGACTGTGTCGCCTCCAACAAAGACAACATCATTTTGAAGTTCACGGATGACACTGCAGTGATCGGTCGCATCACTGGAGAGGACGACGTGGCTTATAGGAGAGAGGAGGCTGGTCTGGGGTCACGGTGTGAGGACAACAACCTCACCCTCAACACTGATAAGACAAAGGAGATGATAGTGGACACGAGGAAGAAGAAGAGGCCTCACCAGCCGCTGTTTACCCGGGAGCGTGAAGTGGAGAGGGTGAGCAGCAGTACCTGGGCATCCACATCAGTGAGGACCTCACCTGATGTACTGCTGCTCATTCCTGTGCAATATCCCCCCCCCCCCCCCCCGGCACATTCCTATTTAAGACTTTCTGTATTTAATCATTAGTGTGTACATATATTTATATATACACTGAACAAAAATATAAACGCAACACTTTTGTTTTTGCTCCCATTCCCCATGGGATGGACGTAGAGACCTAAAATTCATTCCAGATACACAATATAACCATCCCTCCCAAACAGTGGTCACAAATCAGTCCAAATGTGTGGTAGTGGGCACATCTGCTATATTGAGATAATCCATCCCACCTCACAGGTGTGCCACATCAGGATGCTGATCTGACATCATGAGTAGTGCACAGGTGTACCTCAGACTGCCCACAACAAAAGGCCACCCTGGAATGTGCAGTTTTGTCTCACAGCAAAATGCCACAGATGCCACAAGCAATGAGGGAGCGTGCAATTGGCATGCTGACAGCAGGAATGTCAACCAGATCTGTCGCCCGTGCATTGAATGTTCATTTCTCAACCATAAGCCGTCTCCACAGGCGTTTCAGAGAATATGGCAGCACATCCAACCGGCCTCACAACCGCAGACCTCGTGTAACCACACCAGCCCAGGACCTCCACATCCAGCAGGTTCACCTCCAAGATCGTCTGAGACCAGCCACCCAGACAGCTGCTGAAACAATTGGTTTGCACAACCAAACAATTTCTGCACAAACTGTCAGAAACCGTCTCAGGGACGCTCAACTGCATGCCCGTCGTCCTCATCGGGGTCTTGACCTGACTCCAGCTCGTCGCCGTAACAGACTTGTGTGGGCAAATGCTCACATTCGATGGCGTCTGGCACGTTGGAGAGGTGTGCGCTTCACGGATGAATCATGGTTCACATTGTTCAGGGCAGATGGCAGCTGAGAATGTCCCAGTTCTTGCATGGCCAGCATACTCACCGGACATGTCACCCATTGAGCATGTTCGGGATGTGCTTGACCGGCGTATACGACAGCGTGTACCAGTTCCCACGAATATCCAACAACCTCGCACAGCCATTGAAGTGGAGTGGACCAACATTCCACAGGCCACAATTGACAATCTGATAGACTCCATGCGACGATGTGTTGCACAGCATGAGGCAAATGGTGGTCACACCAGATACTGACCGGTTCTGGGTCCCCAGACCCCCAATAGCGCAAAAAACTGCACATTCCAGGGTGGCCTTTTGTTGTGGGCAGTCTGAGGTACACCTGTGCACTACTCATGATGTCAGACCAGCATCCTGATGTGGCACACCTGTGAGGTGGGATGGATTATCTCAATATAGCAGATGTGCCCACTACCACACATTTGGACTGATTTGTGACCACTGTTTGGGAGGGATGGTTATATTGTGTATCTGGAATGAATTTTAGGTCTCTACGTCCATCCCATGGGGAATGGGAGCAGTAACAAAGGTGTTGCGTTTATATTTTTGTTCAGTGTATTTTCTATCCTCATTTTTATGTTTTTATTTATTCTTATCTTGTTCTTTTAACCCTTATCTAACTTGGCATTCTGCATGCTCTTTCTTCTGTACATATGACAATAAATGCTTTGAATCTTGAATCTTTGAATCTTGAATCTGTTCACATCTGTATGTTTCAGCTTTGTCCTTCAGTCACAACCTGGTGCATCTTCATCTTAACTTCCTGCTTCTATCATGGTTAAAGCTGATGAATCCTCTGGAGATCAAACACTGATGGTGTTATTGGAGCTGAGTGAAGTTTGATGGCTTTATTATCCACGCTGTGACACATGGCAGCTGTCAGAACACATGAAGTCAAATCAAATCAAATCAAATCACTTTTATTGTCACATCACATGTGCAGGTACATTTGGTACAGCACATGTGAGTGAAATTCTTGTGTGCGAGCCTCACAAGCAACAGAGTTGTGCAAAATACAATAATGTAAACAAGCAAAATACAAGAATGGCTACATCTGAAACTAATAAATATATGTACAATATATAATAGTATACTGTATGCATTTCTGGATGCGCATACTAAATATTTTCCTACGTGTGTGTGTGTGTACACATGTTTTACTAATTAAATAGAGTAAACAATAAATAAAATATATAAAAATATACAGAGTTGAGACATCAGCAGGTGTGTTTAAATTCAGTTTAAATTCAGGGACACGGAGCCCCTGTTGATCCTCTACTGAATCACACGAGCCACGGTGTGAGAACGGGTGTGGGTCTCAATCAGCCAAGGTTTTGGGTGAACCCATTGTGAGATCTAGCCCCACGCTATCATGTGATTTCCTGTGATCAAATGTCCCAGGATGTGAGTGGGCATTAAGGTGTCCATGTCCCTCTTTGGTGACGCTCCCATAGGGCTTAAAATCTGGGACTCTCCACCATTTGACCTTCGAACTGAAAAAGCTTCTCGGATGAAGGTGGAACGTCTTCCTGCCATCTTCAGAAGTTTTCTGATGACTCTGCGGTGGTTGGATGCATCAGCAGGGATGATGAGACAGAGTACCGGGCTGTGGTCGACTCCTTTGTCACGTGGTGTGAGCAGAATCATCTGCAGCTCAACGTGGCAAAGACCAAGGAACTGATCGTGGACTTCAGGAAGACCAGGAAACACTTGACCCCTGTTTCAATCCAGGGGGTCAGTGCTGACATTGTGGAGGACTATAAATACCTTGGAGTACACATTGACAATAAACTGGACTGGGCTAAAAACACCACAGCACTTTACAGGAAGGGCCAGAGTCGTCTCTATTTTTTGAGGCGACTGAGGTCCTTCAGCATCTGCCAGAAAATGCTGAGGATTTTCTATGAGTCTGTTGTGGCCAGTGCGATCCTCTATGCTGTTGCATGCTGGGGGAGCAGGCTGAGGGTCGCAGATGCCAACAGACTTAATAAACTAATCCGTAAGGCCAGCAATGTTGTGGGGATGGAGCTGGACTCCCTCAAGGTGGTGTCGGAGAGGCGGATGCTGTCCAAGATAAAGACAATGTTGGATAACACCTCCCACCCACTCCATGACATGCTGGTCAGTCACAGGAGCTCGTTCAGTGAGAGACTGAGATTACCGAAAAGCACCACTGAACGACACAGGAAATCATTCCTGCCTGTGGCCATCTCCCTGTACAACGCATCCACTTAACACACTGTTTGCTGCTACAACTACACATGTTTCTTTTCCAAATATTTATTTATAAGTGACTTATGTATGTATGTATGTATATATATGTATATATTGTACTATTCTTAGTTAGCGTATTGTCTGTCTTGTCTTAATGTTGGTTTAAAATGGAGCACTGTAACAAAAAATAATTTCCCCCAGGGATCAATAAAGTATTCTGATTCTGATTCTGATTCTGATTCTGATTCAAGCAACTTAAAGAAGTCCAGACGCTTTTCTTTCCAAGCTCCTTCAACAACACCATTCATAGAACAACTTCCAGCTTCTTTTGCTCGGCTACAGTTTGGATGGATTTGCATTTAAAGATGCAACAAGAAAAGATGGTTAGGGTCAGGAGGTCAAAGGTCAGACCTCCTGTGGGTCTGAGGGCGGCCTCACGTTGGAGGAGGATGAAGGAGTCTGACCTGAGCCAGTGTTTGACATGAACACATCAGCACTGCTGTCAGTGAGCCTAACGACAGCCGTTAGCATCATTTCAGTGTTTCAGTCATAAAAACACTTCCTGTCACTGTGGTGGTTACAGTGACATCATGCAGTTTGTGCTTTGACCTCCAGAGGGCGACAAATCAGCACAGACAGAGAGCTCCATTCAAACTTTGCTGCCATCAGGAATAATTCTTCAAATATAATCATCAGTGTTTGAGCAGTTATGATATCAGGGACAATCTAGACATGTGTGACAATACTGAACATGTCACATGACACACCTCAAACATCATGTGATCCACTCTCAGTCTGCACTTTCATTCATGACTTCAACAGGTTGAAATGAGCTTTGAAGAAACATCAGTTCAGTGCTGAAATATTTAAACGCTGCAGGAAGAAGAAAAACAAAGTGATGACGGATGTTTGTGCTTCAAACAGGAAAACCAGCAGAAATAAATCACAGCCTGCCAGAGGTTGGGGAATTTTCGAGGTTTATTTGAATGCAGCAAAGTGTTACGATGTTCCCGAGTGTCCTCAAACGCCGCCTTAGGCTCAAAGTTTACTTTCACTTCCTGAACTTCGTGGAGTGGAGCTTGTTGTTGGTGTGTGAAGAAACTGTAAGTTTGCTTTGTTTCCTCCTTTAACAGTTTGTCTTTAGGAACTTTACTGTTTGTTCAGCTCGTGTTTGATTTCTTCACACAACAAACTGTGTGTGTTTGTATTTCCGGTCTCTCCATTAAAGTCAGTGTGTAATGTTTCCTGGCTAACATCAGCTGTGTGCAGCTTAGTTCAGCACAAATCTGCCGCTCCATAGTTCACGGTAACGGACTCACAGCTGGACCAACGAGGCCGAGTGTGTCCGCCACTCTGAGCTACGTTCGTGTTTGTGTACTTGTAGTTTGTACTTTGAGTTCACTCAGAGCCCACAGAGGACGCAGCGTACGTGATGACGTCACAGCCCTTTACCTCCTTTACTGTCACTGTGATTAATATTTACACACGAGACACCTGCAGAGCTCTGACGCTAAGCTAGCACACAGCATGCTAACACTAAGCTAATGCTAAGCTAGCCAAGAACCCAGAGTGAGGTTAAAGCTGAGTAAACACTGACCCCAGACCAGCACCGTGATAAAGTGAGCTGCTGCTGCTGAACTTGAACAGGTAACAAAGTGATGAGCAGTCAGGCTGCAGGTTTCTACCTGTTCATGTTTCTACAGTAGAATCACTTTGAAGTGTCTTTGTGCTGTTTCATCTTTGATTTGTGTTCATAAACACTCAGAGAAACATCACGTGACCTCATCAGGATCTGTGTTGGTGTGTGGGGCTGTACCTCAGCTTTATGTTGTTACATGCTCATTTGTTCATTTTAACATCAAAGTAATGTTATGAGGAGTAATGAAGTAACGTACTCCATTACTTTTAATCAAAGTGTTCTGTGTAATATGTGTAATAATGACTGTTTTGAGTAATGACCAACACTGATCACAACAAAGAGGAAATGCCTCCAACATGCACAAACATTTGAGCCACAACATGCAGTTAATGTGCACAAATGTCTTTGATATGCTGCTCAGTGATGGTGGTGACTGTCAGAGCAGAGCTACTGAGAATCAATAAGTAATATCAATGATGGGATCAGAATCACTAAATTCTTCTCATCCCTGTCAGTATCATACATGTGCTGTATAATGTGATAAATGTAGAGGTGCTGGCTGTTCTCTCACTCTGCTGTTTAGCTGTAAAGGACGCCTCCCTGCCTTTGTCTCATTCATGACCTTTAATAGTCTCTTCTAACATGCAGAGATCTGTATGATCTGTTTCATAGAGTCTAACCAGCCTGTACAGGTAACAACAACAGTCACTGCATCACTGACACACAAACGTCATCTCTGTCAATAACAACATTCATACATGGAATAAAAACACATCAGTGGATCATTGCTGGAGCTGATGTTTGTGCTCCTGGTGCAAAGGCTCTCAGTTTCCTCCTTGAAATAACATCAGTGGTGGGTCAGCGACATGCTTTCTTTCCCTCTCAGGTTTAAATATCTGGGACTCTCCACCGTTTGGTTTTAGAGCTGAAGAAGCTTCTCAGATGAAACGTCTTCCAGAAACTTAAAGACGTCTCTTTTCTCTCCAAGCTCCTTAGATCACATGACCTGGATGACTGAACCTACAGACATATTGACCTGGTTTCATGGTCACATGACAGGTCAGAGGTCAGCGACTGTAACTCAGTTCCTCCTGTTAATGTGAACTCACTGAGTGTTTGTGGTTTACCTCTCAGACTGACTGAAGATGATGATGGAGGAAGAGGAGGACAGAGCAGAGTCTGCAGGGTCCAGCTGTCCGTCTGTGAGGAGTGACCGGTCCAAAGGTTATAATCCAGCCTTCAGTGGTGAACCTGGAGCAACGAGGTCAGAGAGCTGAACTCACTGAGTAACAGAAATAATTCTGCACTGACATTATAATCAGTGTTGACTCTGGTTGATTGTCTGACTGTGTTTGTGAGCTGAGAGGAAATGAAAATGAGTTTGTAACAAAAATCAGTTTTGTCCAGTTTTCCTGTAAAAAGCTGAACTCTAATCTAAGAGGATGTTACTGACAGGAAACAGCTGCATTATCTGCAGTCTGTGTGATCACAGCTGCTTCAATCATGTTTGTGTCTGCAGAGGTCAGAGGTCACAGTCTGCAGGGTCCAGCTGTCCGTCTGTGAGGAGTGACCGGTCCAAAGATTATAATCCATACTTCAGTGGTGAACCTGGAGCAACGAGGTCAGAGAGCTGTGATGACTCCTTTACATGTTTGTGTTTCCTGGATAAATATGACCTGAAACATCCTCAGATTGTTACAAAGATTCATTAAAAAGAAAACAATGAAAGAGAAAAGATCCAAATGTTCGACTTGGTCATTTGCTGTTTGAGGACAGTGATGCTCATATCTGTGGGGAAAGTGTGACCTGAGTGGGTTCATGTTTGTCTTTAAAGAACAGAGCTGCTCTGATTCTCTTTGTGTCTGATCTGTTAAACAGTCTGAGAGGTCACACAGAGACCCAGCAGCTAAAGCCTGGATCATACTGGCTGCTGTTACTCCATCAGGACAACACTGAACCACAGTGGTGTGGATGTAGTGGATAAATCCCACCATACTGATGCTCAGAGTTAACCACAGGGAACAAAACCAGATGTTACCTTCAGATTGTGACCTTTGGAGTGGACGATGCAGATTTCAATAGAGAATAAATGTTGTTGTTTTTCAGCTGTGAAGAAAGAATCTAATTTTCTGAACTTAAGAATTTATGATGCTGGAAACAACATGGAGACTATAACACAACATTTCCACTGTGTTCATAGAATGAATGTAAAACTGTCAGACATTCATTAAATATGCAAAATGTCCACAGAAGCATCAGAGGGTCAGACGTGAAGCACTCAGTGATTTTGATCAAATGACTCATCAGTTATTGATCTGTACTACACTGATCTACCACGTTAGTAAAGCTGGTGTTCTGGTGGTGGAGGGAGACTCGGATCATGTTCTGGTTTTGGAGCAGTGATCTGCTGATGGTTCAGTTTGATGAGCTTCTTCAAAATCATCCCTGACATCACCACTGAAAGGACGTCCATGAAAACAGACTGAAAATTACTGATATGTTCACAATCTGAGAGTTTAAAACTTGACAGACTTGATTCAGATGAAGTTATTTGAGCAGAAACTCCTGGATCTTTATCCTGTGTTGATCTAATCCTTCATGGTTCCTCCACAGAGTGGACCAGCAGAGCTCAGAGGTTCCCAGTGGTCAGTCTGCCCAGCAGCATCAAACACAGCTGGACTCCATATTTATGGTCTGTACATGTACAACAACTACTGTTACATCTGTTCTGTTCACAGTCATCTCCATGCTGCTCTTTGTAGACCAGTGGATCGTCAGTGTGTCCAACATGGATCTGATGTTTGGCTCCATGATTTCAGTCTGATTGGCTCATTCATAAATATTCTGTTCCAGCTGCTGGAGGACGACATCATTACTTTTGTGAAGAACGAGCTGAAGAAGATCCAGAAGGTTCTGAGTCCAGATTACCCAGAATGCTTAGAGAGTCAGAGGAGCAGCAGCAGAGAGGCATTTGTGAAGATCACAGTGGACTTCCTGAGGAGAATGAAGCAGGAGGAGCTGGCTGACCGTCTGCAGAGCAGTAAGAGGATTTATCTAAAGATTTAAGCTGCTGGATAAATGAACATTTTCCAGAGATGGAAGATGGAGCAACATGTTTTAAAGATTAGTTCTTTTTGGAATTGAGTGTTTATTTTTCTTCTCATTCAGAACTTCAAGCTGCAGTTTGTCACCGTAACCTTAAATCCACCCTGAAGAAGAAGTTCCAGTGTGTGTTTGAGGGCATCGCTAAAGCAGGAAACCCAACCCTCCTGAATCAGATCTACACAGAGCTCTACATCACAGAGGGAGGGACTGCAGAGGTCAATGAGGAACATGAGGTCAGACAGATTGAAACAGCATCCAGGAAACCAGACAGACCAGAAACAACCATCAGACAAGAAGACATCTTTAAAGCCTCACCTGGAAGAGACGAACCAATCAGAACAGTGCTGACAAAGGGAGTGGCTGGCATTGGGAAAACAGTCTTAACACAGAAATACAGCCTGGACTGGGCTGAAGACAAAGCCAACCAGGACATCCAGTTCATATTTCCATTCACTTTCAGAGAGCTGAATGTGCTGAAAGAGGAAAAGTTCAGCTTGGTGGGACTTGTTCATCACTTCTTTACTGAAACCAAAGAAGCAGGAATCTGCAGCTTTGAAGACTTCCAGGTTGTGTTCATCTTTGATGGTCTGGATGAGTGTCGACTTCCTCTGGACTTCCACAAAACTACAATCCTAACTGACCCTAGAAAGTCCACCTCAGTGGATGTGCTGCTGATAAACCTCATCAGGGGGAAACTGCTTCCCTCTGCTCGCCTCTGGATAACCACACGACCTGCAGCAGCCAATCAGATCCCTCCTGACTGTGTTGGCATGGTGACAGAGGTCAGAGGGTTCACTGACCCACAGAAGGAGGAGTACTTCAGGAAGAGATTCAGAGATGAGGAGCAGGCCAGCAGGATCATCTCCCACATCAAGACATCACGAAGCCTCCACATCATGTGTCACATCCCAGTCTTCTGCTGGATCACTGCTACAGTTCTGGAGGATGTGCTGGAAACCAGAGAGGGAGGACAGCTGCCCAAGACCCTGACTGAGATGTACATCCACTTCCTGGTGGTTCAGGCCAAAGTGAAGAAGGTCAAGTATGATGGAGGAGCTGAGACAGATCCACACTGGAGTCCAGAGAGCAGGACGATGATGGAGTCTCTGGGAAAACTGGCTTTTGATCAGCTGCAGAAAGGAAACCTGATCTTCTATGAATCAGACCTGACAGAGTGTGGCATCGATATCAGAGCAGCCTCAGTGTACTCAGGAGTGTTCACACAGATCTTTAAAGAGGAGAAACAACTGTACCAGGACAAGGTGTTCTGCTTCATCCATCTGAGTGTTCAGGAGTTTCTGGCTGCTCTTCATGTCCATCTGACCTTCATCAACTCTGGACTCAATCTGATGGAACAACAACAAACAAGAGGCTCTTGGTGGCCTTTCCAGTTTATGCTGTGGTTTAAACCATTTCCAGAGAAAATACATCTTTATCAGAGTGCTGTGAACAAGGCCTTACAGAGTCCAAATGGACACCTGGACTTGTTCCTCCGCTTCCTCCTGGGTCTTTCACTGCAGACCAATCAGACTCTCCTACGATGTCTGCTGACACAGACAGGAAGTAGCTCACAGACCAATCAGGAAACAGTCCAGTACATCAAGGAGAAGCTCAGTGAGAATCTGTCTGCAGAGAAAAGCATCAATCTGATCCACTGTCTGAATGAACTGAATGATCGTTCTCTAGTGGAGGAGATCCAACAGTCCCTCAGATCAGGACGTCTCTCCACAGATGAACTGTCTCCTGCTCAGTGGTCAGCTCTGGTCTTCATCTTACTGTCATCAGAAGAAGATCTGGATGTGTTTGACCTGAAGAAATACTCTGCTTCAGAGGAGGCTCTTCTGAGGCTGCTGCCAGTGGTCAAAGCCTCCAACAAAGCTCTGTGAGTAAATCTGTGATCATGTTTATTTTTAAAATGTTGATTAAAAGTGGTCATAGATTTCTTCCATGACAGATCCATGTCCTAAAACCATGAGACAGCGTAGTTGTATACTATAAAAGAAAAAAGGAGAACTTTTGACCACAATATTGTAACTTGAATGAACTTTTGATACAGCCTTTAAACATAAAATTTATGAACAGAATCGGTGACAAAGGGCAGCCCTGGTGGAGCCCATCACCCACCGGACTTATTACTATCCAACGTATTGCCGGCTATGCCAACCAAGCTCTTGCAATGGTTGTAAAAGGATCGAATGGCCATGAAATGTTTCTCAGTTTTATTATTTTCAGTCACATCTGTTTTTGATTATTAACTGAATATTTTAAAATTCAGGCTTTTTATGTTATACAAAACATCATATTTTCTTATGTCTTGTATTGATTCTGAAGGAATAGTTTTCATCAGTATCGCAGATACCAGCCTGAATTTTACTTTGTATTGGATCAGGAAGGAAATCAGTGGCATCACACATCACTTACAGCAACTTCAGCACCTCTTCATTTTAATAAACTGGGGGAGGTGCACCAAGATTCAGTATGAGATAAAGAATTATTTTTAACTGTAAGGTTGGAGAAATCTGTTGTTGGAAATTGGAAGAACGGGTCATCTTAAAAATCACTGCATTGTAGTTTTATTCAGGCCCCTTCAATCTGTGATCGCTGTTGCTTTGCATTGTAAATGCTACTATTACAAAAGTCACAAATATTAGTGTATGTGTGTGTTGTTGGGTAATAAACCAAAAGAACAGAATCTACCAGCACCTCACTGATTTCTGCTTAAAAACAACAAAAAAGCAATAAAGCTCTGATTTGTTTGGTTGATCTTGTCTCCCTTCCACCTTGATTTCAGACTGAGTGGTTGTAACCTGTCAGACAGAAGCTGTGAAGCTCTGTCCTCAGCCCTGAGCTCCCAGTCCTCCCATCTGACAGAGCTGGACCTGGGTAACAACAACCTGCAGGATTCAGGAGTGAAGCTTCTGTCTGCTGGGATGAAGACTCAATACTGCAAACTGGAAACGCTGAGGTCAGATCAAGCAATATCGATTTTTTTTTCATCAATTAACATCATTTAATCAATTTCATTTGGAAAAAATTTACATTGTGTGTATGTTTTGTTTTTTTAATGAATCCATGCAAGTCACAGTAAACTGCCACATTTGACTTTTGTAACATGAGGCAATAAGGATTCCAGCATGTCCTGGAAACATACATGCCAACCCTCCCGATTTTTCCGGGAGAATCCTGAATTTCAGTGCCCCTCCCGAAAATCTCCCGGAGCCACCATTCTCCTGGAATTCTCCTGATTTTCCACCAGGAAAACAAAATAGAAAAACCATATCCCAGAATTCATAGCGTGGCCCAGCTAATTCCAGTTTCCAACAATGGCTGCAGCTACTTAGTTTTAATATTGCTCTTATTACTCTTTCTGGGTCACAAAATAAACTTTTAACATATTTTCAGGCGAGAATGTCGTATGTTTTGTTTTTTTAATGAATCCATGCAAGTCACAGTAAACTGCCACATTTGTCTTTTGTAACATGAGGCAATAAGGATTCCAGCATGTCCTGAAACAGTGTTGAAATATTGTAAATGTAGTAGCTCCTCATGGCACCATGAATACTTTAACACAAGTGTTTCATGTCTTCTTGTCATCCTTTCTTCAGACTGAGTGGCTGTAACCTGTCAGACAGAAGCTGTGAAGCTCTGTCCTCAGTCCTGAGCTCCCAGTCCTCCCGTCTGACAGAGCTGGATCTGGGTAACAACAACCTGCAGGATTCAGGACTGAAGCTTCTGTTTTCTGCAGTGGAGAGTCCAAAGTGTACACTTGGGATTCTCAGGTCAGGATTCAGTCTTTTCTGATGATAATTTTAAAACCTGAGTCAGGTCGATAAATGGCTTACTCATTTACAACAGACATGATTTGTTAAATCACCTTATATATGTGTGCTTAAGTTCTGTGCTGCTCTGATTTATTGCCCGTGCTGTCTTTCAGTTCAGCTTTGTCGAGTCTCTGGTAGGATTTCTTTCACATGACCTGTGTAAAAACAAAACAGGAAACATATTAAGCTGAAGTAAGATGCACAATTTGAAAAATGGGGCACAAAAAATGTTGCTGCTTTCTGGAAAGTGCGTCTAAGAAGACCCAATGGAGAAAGTGAAGAGAAAAATCAAAGATTAAGAAGAAGAAAATGGCAGAGGCAGTTTCTCTTGGACTGCCTGCAGATGGGGTGAGACTCTAGAAACAGGGATGATTGGAGAAAATGTAAAGAGGCCAGGAGATGAATACTCTGGTGTTCTGGGGATAGTTCAAGGTTCAAGGCTCTTTATTTGTCACATGCATAGTTATACAAGTATAACACACAGTGAAATGTAGCCTGACACGCTCCTCGACATGTGCAAAAATTGGGGGGGGGGGGGGGGGTGTAGAGGAAGAACATTATATATATATATATATATATATATATATATATATATATATATATATATATATATATATATATATATATATATATATATATATATATATATATATATATATATATATATATATATATATATATATATATATATATATATATATATATATATATATATATATAAATAAACACCCAGCACGCCCCTGCGGGCGGTTTATCCTTCAAGCTCGGGTCCTCTACCAGAGGCCTGGGAGCTTGAGGGTCCTGCGCAGTATCTTAGCTGTTCCCAGGACTGCGCTCTTCTGGACAGAGATCTCCGATGTTATTCCCGGGATCTGCTGGAGCCACTCGCCTAGCTTGGGAGTCACCGCACCTAGTGCTCCGATTACCACGGGGACCACCATTACCTTCACCCTCCACATCCTCTCGAGCTCTTCTCTGAGCCCTTGGTATTTCTCCAGCTTCTCGTGTTCCTTCTTCCTGATATTGCTGTCATTCGGAACCACTACATCGATCACTACGGCCGTCTTCTTCTGTTTGTCTACCACCACTATGTCCGGTTGGTTAGCCACCACCATTTTGTCCGTCTGTATCTGGAAGTCCCACAGGATCTTAGCTCGGTCATTCTCCACCACCCTTGGGGGCATCTCCCATTTTGGCCTCGGGACTTCCAGGTTATACTCTGCACAGATGTTCTAGTCCGGCATCTCCTGGTGTAGGTGTCCTGAAGCGGGGGGAGAGCAATCCTGCAGCAGCGTTCTGCTGTACGGATCACTCTCTGGAGAGCTTTTTGGTCCTTCACACAGCTGTTCCCAAACCACGATGTCATGTTCTCTGTGAGGATGCTCTCCACAGCGCCTGTATAGAAAATCCTGAGGATCTTTGGAGAGACCCTGAACTTCCTCAGTTGTCGTAGGTGATACAGGCGCTGCCTAGCCTTTTTGGTCTGGACCTGAATGTGGGCAGCCCATGTCAGGTCTGAGGAGATGTGGACACCAAGATACTTGAAGGACTGCACCCTCTCCACTGGAGCTCCATTGATGATAATGGGCTTGTAGTCTCTGTGCTGACCCCTTCTGAAGTCCACCACCAGCTCCTTTGTCTTGCTGACGTTCAGCTGGAGGTGGTTGTCCTGGCACCACGATGCCAGATTCTTCACTTCATCCATGTAGGCCGCCTCATCGTTGTTGGAGATGGCACCCAACACCACTGTGTCGTCAGCAAACTTCACAATGGTGTTGGAGCCATGGGTGGCCACACAGTCTGAAGTGTAGAGGGAGTAGAGCAGTGGCGAGAGGACACATCCCTGAGGTGCTCCTGTGTTGATGGTGATGCTGTTGGAGAAGCACCTGCCCACCCTCACCACCTGAGTTCTGCCAGTGAGGAAGTCCAACACCCATGCACACAGACGGCTGTTAAGTCCCAGATCCCTGAGCTTTGTGAACAGTCTGCAGGGCACTATTGTGTTAAACGCTGAACTGTAATCAACAAACAGCATTCGCACATAGTTACCCTGTTTCTTGTCCACGTGGCTGAGAGTGGTGTGTAGGACGTGGGCGATGGCATTGTAACTCCCTCCAAGTTGAAAAACGAACACAAGGCGTTCTTGATTTACTGGCATTTATTGCACACGGGCGCCACCAACGATGCCACCAGAGATGCTGTAACGATGCCGTGAGAACTGTACAACAACATAAAATAATCAATTTCCACCGTACATTGTTCTCATAGAGAATAAACAATAAAGTACATTATTAAACAACATAAATGCTCACAATTTGACCTTTACAAAATGCTAACATATACACGTGGTTACCATAAATTCGCTCGCTCTATCACAAACAAACATCTTATTTTCTATCACAACATATACAAATTGCATACCTCATTGGCCGCATTAACTTGCAGGGGTTAATGAAAACGCTTCTTGTAGTGTCACTCTTTCCCATAGTCGGACACTCCGTTGCATGCGTCTACATGTCTCTACCACCACCAGAGAGAGACGAAAGCATGCTGCGCTCTACCGAGTGTAGCGTGTACCAGAATATACCGTCGACCTCAAACAACAGACTAAACATTGGTTCCACCCTGGAAACATTCTGTAAACCCTTTTTAAATGTATTTCCAACCAACAACATACATTACATCACACACATATATTAACAATAAAGTATTTCACTTATTCATTGTAACTTGAACCATAAAATTGTCTTAAATTGCATAAGTGCTGCTGACGGCAGCCACACTCCCACCAAATCATTAATGATTTTTCAACTGAACCTCGTTGTAAAGGCAAGTGTATACAGTCCCTTAGTCACATAAATCACAGAGACAAGAATTCTGAACTATTCAGCTTCAAGTAGGGTAACTGTTTTGTGGATAGGTCTTTCAAGATACACTGGCTTGTTAACTCTTTTTCCTTGGTCATCCAATGTCGCATCACTGATTAGCAACTCGAGTTTCCTAATGATTCCATCCTCACTAGGGTACACCTTGGTTACCTTGGCCAACTTCCACTCATTTCTGGGTAGACTATTGTCCATCAGCATCACAATGTCGTTGATCTTAGCATTTCTCCGTGCTTTGTACCATTTTCCTCTCTGCTGAAGATTCAGCAAGTATTCCCTTTTCCATCTGGTCCAGAATTCATTAGCCAGGTATTGCACCTTGCGCCATCTCTTGCGAAGATAAAGGTCTTCCTTCACAAACTCACCAGGTGGTGGTAAAACCACTGAAGACTTCATAGTCAGGATGTGATTCGGCGTAAGAGGCTGTGGACCAGTGGGATCGTTCAACAGGTGAGTTGTTAAGGGCCTACTATTTATGATCGCCATGACTTCATACAGGTAGGTACGCAAGGATGAAGTGTCAAGTCTTTTGGATGAATGATCCAGAATGGATGTCAAAACACTTCTAATCGTCCTAATCTGCCTTTCCCAGGCCCCACCCATATGGCTGGCAGATGCCGGGTTCATGACAAACTCACAACCTAGTTGTCTTAGGCTTTCTTGGTCCATTTTCTTTACAGATTCCAAGAACTCTCGTCTTGCTCCAACAAAGTTGGTACCCTGATCGGACCGAAGTTGTCGAACACTTCCTCGTATGGCGATAAAGGTTCGAAGAGCATTAATAAAGGCATCACTGGTCATGTCGTCAAGAAGCTCTATATGCACAGCACGAGAGCACAGACATGTGAATAGCAGACCATAGCGTTTAAGTTCCCTTCTTCCCTCCTTAACGTAAAACGGGCCGAAGCAGTCCATTCCACAATAGGAAAAAGGGGGCGATGCTTCAACTCTCTCACGCGGTAAATCTGCCATTCTTTGTACCTCAGCATTCCTTCTGAATTTCCTACATTTGACACACTTGTAGATGTAGGAAGACACTGCGTGACTACATCCCAATAGCCAAATGCCATTTGATCGCAGCTCATTCATCGTCATCCCACGTCCCTGGTGATGAACCCTTTGATGGAAGTGTTCAATCAGTAACTTTGATATGTGGGTTTTGTTTGGCAAGATCACTGGATGTTTGATGTGTGGGTGTAAATCTGCATGCTCCAGCCGACCTCCCACTCTTAACACACCCCTTTTATCCAAAAAGGGATTCAGTTTGTGCAGCCTATTTGCACGATCTCTTGTTGTTGTCTGCTTTGCTTTCAGATCTTTGATTTCTTCGGAAAACAGTTCGTTTTGGACAGTAGCTATGATGAAAAGCTCTGCCTCTTTCCTCTCCTCAAGACTGGTGACTTCGTTTGTTCTGCACATCAGACCCTTGAGCTCTTTGACACATCGCATGAGTCGTGCAATTGCTCTAACTAGCTTCGTCCAGTTTGAGAATCTTGAAAAATGATTAAGCAACGAATCTTCTGTGGTCAGTGTCTTATGGACAAAGATCTTGCGAAGTTCTGGGTCTTCAGCTCCCAACTCTCCCACCTTAAGGTCATCAGCGGGAAGTTTATCCCGCCAGATAAAATCTGGACCGGTGAACCAATTGGAAGTGATTAGTCCCTTTGCTGTCAGACCTCGTGATGCATGATCAGCAGGATTGTTCTCAGAAGCCACATATCTCCACTGGTCTGGATCGGAACCTTCTTGGATGCGCTGAATGCGATTTGCCACAAATATGTGAAACCTTCTCGCCTCGTTGTTGATGTATCCAAGAACAACCTTCGAGTCTGTCCAAAGGAATTCTTTGGCTTGAACTTCCAACTCCCTTTTAAGCAGGTCGCTCGTGCGCAGGGCAATAACTGCTGCTGATAGCTCAAGCCTGGGTACTGTGGTGACCTTTGTAGGAGTCACCCTGGCTTTGCCAATAACTAGAGAGCAGTGGACTTGGTTTGAAACGCTGATTGCTCTCAAGTAAGAACATTCACCGTACCCTTTAACACTCGCATCTGAGAAATGATGCAGCTCATATCTTTCAACTTTCTCAAAACCTTCTGGGAGATAACAGCGCTAAATTTTGATGTCAGCCAGGTTCTTTAAATCTAAAAGCCAAGACTCCCACCGTGGTTTGAGCTCTTCTGACAGTGGCTCATCCCATCCAACCTTGCCTTGACACATCTGTTGGAGTATTTGCTTTCCAACCAGAACAAATGGTGACACAAAGCCAAGAGGGTCATAGATGGATGCCACAGTTGATAAGACTCCTCTTCTAGAAAGTGGGCGTTCATCCACAATCACTCTGAAATGGAACTGGTCTGCAACAATGCACCATTTGATTCCCAGAGCTCTCTCAATTTGGGACTCACCAAGAACCAAGTCACGATTTCGTACCGAATCTGCACGTTCACTCTCTGGAATGGATGCAAGTACCTCATGATTGTTAGAAATGAATTTGTGAATTCGCAGTTTGCCAGCACTGCAGAGTTGCCTTGCTTCCTTTACCAACTTGATGGCTTCCTCCTTGGTTGCGACACTTGTGAGCCCATCGTCCACGTAAAAGTTTCGTTCAATGAACTGAATGGTCGTTTCACTGTAGTGACCATGTCCTTGGGCAGCAACATGTTTCAACCCAAAGTTTGCACAACCAGGGGAGGAGGCAGCTCCAAATAGGTGCACTCGCATACGATAGACTGATGGTTGAGCCTGGAAGTTTCCATCGTCCCACCAGAGAAATCTCAAGTAGTCCTGGTCCTCCGCTTTGACGTGAAACTGATGGAACATACGCTCGATATCGCACATTATAGCAACTTGTCCCTTGCGAAAGCGGCAGAGAACACCTATCAGGCTGTTCGTTAATTCTGGTCCAGTGAGAAGGTAATCATTTAATGACACGCCTTCAAATCTTGCTGAGCAGTCGAATACAACCCGTATTTTTCCTGGCTTGTGTGGGTGATACACCCCGTGATGAGGAATGTACCATACAGGACTGTTGTTAATTTCTTCCCTTGGGACCTTTTCTGCATCCCCATTTGTTATGATTTCACTCATAAAGGTTGTGTAGTCCTTTTGATATTGTTTGCCCCTTTCAAATCTTCCTTTCAAGCATCGAAGTCTGTGAACTGCACATGCCTTATTGTCTGGGAGATTTGGTGGATCTTTCTTGAAGGGGAGCGGCATTTCACAGTGACCATCCGCTTTGATTTTGATTCCTTCTTCCATTATGGTTAGGAAACGCAAGTCTTCCTGAGATAGATTAGCATCCTCTATTCTTCTCTCACTGAAGCCAGACTCAAGCATCCTCAGCACATCTGGTGGTGAAATGAACTCCTTAACTTGGGTTCGACATATGTATTTCACTTCATTTGTGAGCTTCTTAGATGTCTGGAGATGAGGTTTCACTGACTTCATGACAATCTTGTGACTGCTTCCTATAGCATCACCATAGTCGACACATGGGCTAACACAACCGACTATGCTCCACCCAAGATCTGTCCTTTGAGCAAATGGCTCATTGTCTTTACCTGGGACGACCTCTCGGGGCAGCAAAGCCTGAGGACAGTTGTATCCTATGAGAAGCCCTACATTGCACTCAATCAATGGAGCGATGTCCTTTGCAAGATGCTCTAGGTGTGTCCAAGCTCTTGCCGTTCTTGGTGTAGGAATGTGACTTAGATTGGCAGGGATGAACTCTCTTGAATAGGTTACAGGGAGAGAAATCTTCTTTGAAGAGTAGAAACCTCTCACCTGCAGTCCAACTAACCTTTGACTCGGGATGATTGTATTTCTGGATGAAAGTGTGGAGAGTTTTAACTGCACAGCTTCCCCTTTCGTGTCCAGAGCTTCCGCCTTGTCTTGCACAATGAATGTGTTGTCGCTTTGGTTGTCAAGTAGTGCATATACAAGAATTTCATTCTCTGGGTTACTTGATGTAGACAGCCAGACTGGGACAACCGTAGAGGAGTACATGCTGTCCATACCTTGCACTACTCTGTTTGACGTGGCTTCATTTGATGGTTCAGGAGTATGTTTGCTCTCTGTTCCTTCCGTTGACTTAGCAGATTTCGAGTTTTTTACACTCTCCCCACGTTCATTGCTGCTTTTCTCTCTTCTGGTTGCTCTTTCACGGTCTTCATGGAAACATGTTGGGTGTTTTTCCTTACATGTCTCACAAAGACTCCTTTTGCAGGTCCTTGAGAGATGTCCTGGTTGTAGACATCCAAAGCACAATTTCTTTGTCTGAACAAACTTAACGCGTTCCTCAACTGGTCTTTCCCTGAATTTCCAGCATGTCTGTATGCCATGATTGCATCTTTCACAAAAAGTGCATTTCTTACGTTCTGCATTCTCTTCAGAGTTGCTCGCAAGCACCTTTGCACCAATGTTTCGTGCCTTTGTTGTCTTTATTTTTTCACCGTCATTAGACTTCAGGGCATGAAGAGAAGTTACTGGATTGCAAGCTATTTTCGCTTCCTTTGCGATGAATTCCACAAACTGACTGAAAGTAGGAAACACCTTACAAGTTTCTTCTATCTCAATCACCTTCCTATTCCAACTGGCCACCAGCCAATCTGGCAGTTTTGTTAGAAGTTTTTGATTTTCATCACAGTCGTTCAATACTTCCAGACCCTTAATCTGGGACATTGCAGCCTGGCAGCCTCTAAGGAAGTCTGAAAAGTCCCTCAGCTCGACGCTGTCTTTGGGTCCGATTTTGGGCCATGCCACGAGCTTATCCTTGAAGGCTTTAGCTATCACGAATGAACTTCCAAACCTTTCTCCCAGGATGTCCCATGCTGAGTTGTAAGCTGCATCCGTTCCTAATAGGAAGTAGCTTTCAATGGCCTTTTTTGCAGGTCCACCAACATATTTACGAAGGTAATAGACTCTTTCTCCTACTGGAATGTTTTTCCTGCCTATCAGGGTTTGAAATGACATCTTCCAATCGCTATACCTTAGTGGATCTCCCATGAAGATAGATGGTTCAGGTGTTGGGAGACGGCTTACATTAATAGACTCTGCTATTGCTTCAGCGAGGACTGTGATACTATCTGCTTGGTGTATCACGGGATGCTCACGTGGACTCCTTATAACTCCTGGAGATCTATGTTGCTGAGCTGCGTGGTTATGAAGTAACTCTGTTATTTCCTCGTCCGAGCTTATATCTTGTTCATAAACTTGGAGCCGTGCCTTTGCCGCACTTAGCTTCTTAACAGTCTGTAAGCGCTCTATTTGTCTGCGTTTCTCTTCCAGTGCTTTCTTTCTCGCCACATTTTCTTCATCTTGTAATGCAATCTTCTTTCGATTTTCTTCTTCAAGACTTTCAAGTTCTTGTTGCTCACATTCTATCTCTTGCAGGACCTTTAGTGCAGCTTGTGTAGCAGCTAGCTCTGCTACGGCCTCTTGTCTCTTAATGGAGGAAAGGCTTGACCTTTGTGACTTTATGCTGGAACTGCTTGCAGAGCTTAGACTTCTTTGAGAGCCCTTACTTGTGCCTTGAGAAGCTGAAGATGAAAACACTGAACTAGACTCAGGCCAGACTAAATCCTCTATCTGAACGTCTTCGTTATCTTTATTCTGAAGATAAGTGGTTGCATTGTCCAAGATTATTTTGGATACCGCGTCACAGGTGTCTGCCCTACGACGGATCTCACTGTCTGGAGAAGAGCATTTACGCAAGTCTTCATATGCGTGTTTCACATCTGCTGATGCACAACTTAACTTACACATCAAATCCTTCACAACCTCAACAGAGGGGGCTCCCTTTATCATTTTCTTGGCTTGCTTGGCGTTTGCTTTCCATTTATCATAAGTTGTAGTGAAACGATGCTGAAGTTTTTTTGACTTATCATCATGCAGTTGCTGAGCCTTTTCAGTAAGCTTTCGAGGTCTTTGACTTCTTCGTGGCTCTTCTTCACGTGACTGCTGTACATTTGTGGCACTACTATCCTCGAGTAAGTCGCCATTCTTAGTTTCATATTCAGTCGTTTGATCCATTCTGCGATGTTTGCCTTATTACTTGAGTCGTATAAATATGGTGGGCTTTGTTCCTAACCCAACAGCACGTACGACACAGCACTTAATTCTACAACACTTCTAGCTTCAAATAACAGAAATAGGTAAAATGACTTCACCTATAAAACATCTTATTAGACAGGACCATGAACTTAGAAAGGAGATATGCAGAACACCAGATTACTTTCAGTTCTTACAATGTTCCTTAAACAGTCGACAAAGTTGACCCACTTCTTAACATTTAACTTGTTTTAAATGCATCACTTAAAGGATCGTCCATGTAAACTTCGATTGTTTGCTGCTTAGGTTAACTGGCGTATGCATAGTCTTATCTGTCTGATGCTAGCGTGCGATGAATTTCTTCTTGCTCAGTGGATGACAGGCACAGCTACTCGTCTCCTCGCCTCATGTCGAGCAGACTGAGTTCTCACTGTAACTCCCTCCAAGTTGAAAAACGAACACAAGGCGTTCTTGATTTACTGGCATTTATTGCACACGGGCGCCACCAACGATGCCACCAGAGATGCTGTAACGATGCCGTGAGAACTGTACAACAACATAAAATAATCAATTTCCACCGTACATTGTTCTCATAGAGAATAAACAATAAAGTACATTATTAAACAACATAAATGCTCACAATTTGACCTTTACAAAATGCTAACATATACACGTGGTTACCATAAATTCGCTCGCTCTATCACAAACAAACATCTTATTTTCTATCACAACATATACAAATTGCATACCTCATTGGCCGCATTAACTTGCAGGGGTTAATGAAAACGCTTCTTGTAGTGTCACTCTTTCCCATAGTCGGACACTCCGTTGCATGCGTCTACATGTCTCTACCACCACCAGAGAGAGACGAAAGCATGCTGCGCTCTACCGAGTGTAGCGTGTACCAGAATATACCGTCGACCTCAAACATCAGACTAAACATTGGTTCCACCCCGGAAACATTCTGTAAACCCTTTTTAAATGTATTTCCAACCAACAACATACATTACATCACACACATATATTAACAATAAAGTATTTCACTTATTCATTGTAACTTGAACCATAAAATTGTCTTAAATTGCATAAGTGCTGCTGACGGCAGCCACAGGCATCCTCTGTGGATCTGTTGGATCTGTAGGCGAACTGCAGCGGATCTGTGGTGTCTGGGATGGAGGAGGAGATGATGTTCTTCAGCAGCCTCTCAAACACCTTCATTACTACCGAGGTCAGTGCAACTGGCCGGTAATCGTTCAGGGATGAGGGTTTGCTGTTCTTGGGCACAGGGATGATGGTGGATCTTTTGAAGCATGTGGGGACCACAGACTTCACCAGGGACTCGTTGAAGATGTAAGTGAACACACCTGCTAGCTGGTCAGCACAGCAGCGCAGCAGACGGCCGGTGATGCCGTCTGGCCCCGCCGCTTTCCTTGTGTTCACTCTCCTCAGTGCCGCTCGGACGTCATGCTCCGCGATGCTGGTCACCGGTCTCTCGCTGATGACGTCACTGTCCTCGGTAGTCAGGCGGTAGATAGCATTAGCCGCCTGGCTAACCTCGAAACGGGCGTAGAACCGATTCAGCTCGTTGGTGAATGCAGAGTCAGCGTTGATCGGCGCAGTGTCCCTGGCTTTGTAGTCCGTAATGGTGCATAGTCCGTGCCACATACTCCCTGGTGGAAGCGGGACTCCACACGTTCCCGGTACCGGCGTTTGGCATCTCTCACCGCGCGCCGCACGCCGTATGAGGCCGCTTTGTAGGCGCTCATATCGCCAGTGGCGAGACCCGCGTTCTAGGAGGCGGTCCTGGCGTTTACTGCAGTGCGGATCGATCTGTCCATCCACGGTTTCTGGTTTGGGAATGTGGTGACTCTCACAGTGGGGATAATCTCCTCCGCTAGCATATTGACGAAGCATACTGCTACTTCCGTAAACTCGTTGATGTCGACTGCGCATGCTCTGAACATGTCCCAGTCGACGTCGTTGAGTGCGTCCTGTAGCGTAGCTTCTGATTGGGCAGTCCACCGTTTCACCTCCCTCGTGGTCACGTCTTCCCTCCGTATGCTTTGTTTATACTGGGGAATGAGGAAGATGGCGTTGTGGTCAGACTTCCCAAAAGCCGGGTGTGAGACAGCTTTGTAGCCCTGCTTGTATGGCGTGTAGCAGTGATCCAAAATCCGATCCCCTCTCGTTGGACACGAGACATGCTGGTAAAAGTTTGGCATGACTTGTCTGAGGTTCGCTTTGTTAAAGTCTCCTGCTACAATGAGGGCTGCGCTCGGGTCCTTGTTTTGAAGCGAGCTTAGCACATCATGTAATTCGGACAAAGCCATACCTGTGTCCGCTTGGAGTGGGATGTAGACCACCGTGGCGGTGACTGAGGTGAACTCACGGGGCAGATAGAAAGGGCGGCACTTAATGCTCAGGAACTCCAGATGTGGCGAGCAGCCGCTGGAGAGAGTAGAAATGCTCCTGGCATCACACCACTTTCTGTTTACCATGAAACACACTCCTCCACCTTTGGTTTTGTTCGACTCTGCCGTTCTGTCCGCGCGGAGCACAAAGAATGAATCCGACAGAGTTACGGCCTGGTCCGGCACGGTGGGGGTCAGCCATGTCTCCGTGAAGCACAGAATGTTGCAGTCCCTCATGTCACGTTGGAAGGTGACCCTTGCTCTTAGGTCATCGAGCTTGTTCTCCATGGATTGTACATTGGCCAGTAGGATACTGGGCAGTGGTGCGCGATGCGCCTGCTGTCTCAGTCTGTTCCTAATACCAGCGCGTTTTCCCCGGCGCTTCTTTGTTCTGCGCCTCGGATGAGCGGCCCGTCCTTTGTTGTTCTCCGCGCCACGTAGAATCTCTGGCGGCCAGGAAGGGTCAGGTTTAAAAGTGTCCAAGATTAGATGTGCAACCTTGGCACCGATGTTTACAAGTGATCCGCTGTCGTATACTATAAGACTAGAGGATTTTGGGATGTAAACCAGGGCAAAAAATAAGTAAAAAACAAGAAAAGTGGATAAGTGGGAGTGAGAGGGAGAGATGCCAGTAAATGATTTCAAGGATAAATTTCAGAAAATCAGACCTAAGAAACCAAAGCAAGTGGGGAACTAAAAACATGTGGACAGACTCATAATTAGGCCAAAGACACATTAAAGCAATTATTACAGGTTTAGAAACAGGGATGGATATGAAGGAGCTTAGCATGAATTTGCATTGAGGAAAGAATAGCAACGAGCATCAGAGGAAACAGTTAGGAAAACTAAGAGGATGTACTGGCAGGAATACTGCAGTACTTTAGGAAGAACTACACCAGTTAAGAATGTGTGGAGTACTGTTAAGAACATGAATGCAGACAGGAAACAACAGCAGTTTTTGTAAAGTAAATTCAAACTCCTTCATTAAATGCAGCTGGTTGAGTGAAAACAATGGAGAATGATTGTGTTACGTTGTTTATTCTCTATAGAAATGGAGCAGCAGGAGTGCATGCAGAGCTGGACGTGGGCTGTATATACATGCGTGTATCTGTGTTGTCTGTGAGCAGAGAAAACAAAGCGCTGGAAATGTCCAGTGTATCATAAGCCAGCCAGTCCTGTTACTGCAATTCACTTCTTCACCAGAAAGTGTCACCATCAGGCTTCAACAGCAGTTTCCAGTATTAATAGTGTTAATGAGCTACAGGTAGTATGGATGGGAAAATGTAGAGATGCTGGGCAAACAATATGATCAAATCCACAGTGGGAATAATTGAAGTGATGACGGCAGGTGTAGAGAACAAAAATGAATCATATTGAAATGTTAAATCAGGAAAATCCTGGAGAAGAGGGTAGTTCTAATGTTCAGTTTGTAATGTTGAATTCAACACAGCTCTTAAATGCATAAAAATGACTTCACCTGACGTCAGACTGAGCAATCGGATTAGCTACTGATATTGATTTAACCCTTTAAGACCTACCATAGAACCAAGTCCGCCAGAGCTTATATTATATTTTTACATGCTGTAGAGCCATTTTTGGGAGCATTTCAAGTTACTATACATCAATACAACCATTACAGACTAAATTTTAATAATATGTATGTATTAAGTACATAGTAATTACATAAATTGCAAAAAAGTGCAATAAACTACAAAAAAATTGAAAATCGTTTTTGTTTTTTTAACATATATTTCTAGTTAGAAAAATTTAAGAGGCTTATCCCTCAAAACTGTAAATACAAAAAAGTTGCACAAAATAGTTTCCCACCACAGGAAATTTATTTTGAGTGCCTTCATAGTTTTATTTTTGAAATACACCAATTTTTATATACTGCAGGAAAAACAAAAATGAATATTATACTGCAAATTTGCAAAATAACAGCATATGCATCAAAATAAACTATTTCCAGCAGTGCAATATGAGTCCTAAGCATATGTGGAAGGAAACTGTAACCTAGGACAAGCTGATGGCATAAGATGTAAGTACAACTCAGGTTTCATATGCAAAAAAAATTATTGCGCTAGCTCACGTGGTTACAGTGCTACCGGGATTTAAAAATAGTTGCACAAAACGGAGTGTGCCCACTCTGACCAGTTTTAAAGGGTTAAAGCAAGAAAATATGGTATTAGCATTAGCTGCCAATTCCTATTCACCTAAAATTAGCATTACCTGCTAATGGCAGTCTACTTAGCATTAACTCTTCACTAATGTAATGCTAATTCACATCAAATTATCTTTAGCTTTAGCATTAGCGGCTAGCTTCAGCCTACCTAGCACTAGCTGCTCACATTGTTAAAAGGGAAGAGAAAACGATATTAGCATTAGCTTGTAATAATTATTCACCCCTAATTAGAATTAGCCACTAATGGCAGCATACTTAGCATTAACTCCTCACATCGTCATAATACAAATGATACTAACTTGCATTAAATTAGACTGCTGTTATTAGCTAATGCTATTTAGCAGTAGCTGCTCACATTGCTATAAAGCAAAGGAAAACGATATGAGCATTAGGTTCTAATGCGTATTTGCCTTAAATTAGACGTAGGTGCTAATGGCGGACTACTTAGCATTAGCAGCTCAGATGTTGTAATGCTAGGAAAAAGAGTGTTAGCATTAGCCGTTCACATTGTTATGAAGTTAAGGGAAATAGTGTTAGCATTAGCTACTCACATTGTTAAAAAGTGTTAGCATTAGTGCATAATGCTAATTCACATCAAATTAGCATTAGTTAATAACGGCAGCCTATTTAGCATTAGCAGATAATGTCGACCTTGGCCCACTGGAAAAGTTCAGAACTAAAGATTTAGGAGTGTTTCTCGATAGCGCTTTCTCGTTTGAGAAACAAATAAATTCTGTTATTAAAACCAGCTGTAAGGTTTATATTGTTGATTGTCATTTATACTTAGAAATATTTACTCATATATGCTTAGAGTTGTATAATCGATTGCATGATGATAGAGGTTTGATCCTGAGTAGTCTGTAAAGACTCTGTGTGCCTTCCAGAGTGCTCTGGCATGCACACACCACTTGGGGCCATGAGAGAGGTCGTACCCTCTCTTACTGATTTATGGTGTAGGACAGGGGTCTCAAACTCAATTTAGCTGGGGGCCACTGCAGGCAGAGTCTGGGTGAGGCTGGGCCGCATTAGGTTTTCCACAAGAAAGGCATGGTTAAAAAATTCCAATCTTCTCAAATCTCTTTATTTTTATTTTTTAACACAAAATATGAAAAATGAATAAACAAATTAAGAATTAATAAGAAAATAAATCAATCTGTAATACATAAATAAAATAATAATAAGATGTTTTTAGTCAGTGAACTTGTGTGTATCTTTCAGGCTTCTATATCTGCTGTGTTTAGATTGAAATGTCTGTATTAACAGTTCTATAACCTTCTTCTGAACATGAATGGAACACTGTAGAAAATGAACTGTTCTTCTGAACATGGCTTCTCTTGCCTACTCCTTGCTGCTAGAGACCTGGCAGCGTTTCCTCTCGCATAGCCGAGCCAGATTTGGCCTGAGGGAGGAAGCAGTTGCGACCCTCAGTATGTCTTGAAGATGATCATCCGTAAGTCTGGACCTGTACTTGGACTTATTGAAGTTCAAAGTGGAGAAGAGCTTTTGGCACAAGTATGTGCTACCAAAAAGGCACATGGTCCGCTTGAACATTTGGGAAAGCCGAGGGAAACTAGGGCTCAAGTCTCTCAAAAATTGTCCAAGCTTGTCTGCTTTTCCACTCACCTCCCTGAACTTTGCTTTGAGTTCAGAGTTGCACTGCAGCTCAATGAGCTCCATTTGAAGCACAGAAGGGGCATCTTGCACATCAAAGGAGAAGGGGTCCGCAAAAATGTGAAAGGTGGCTCTGTGTGTCTTGAAGTCAGCAAATCTGTGATCAAATTCCTCCTGTAGCCTCAAAATGACATCAACATACTCGTCAGCACTGAATGGTGTGCCTGCATCCACGAGTGCCTTGCATGCTGGGAAATGGCAAAGGTTTGTCTGAGAGAGCTGAGCTTTCCAGAGCGCCAGTTTTGTGGAGAATGCTCTCACGTTGTCATAGGCAGCACTGACAAGTTGCCCCTGGCCTTGTAACGTCTTGTTCAGTACATTAAGCTCATGTGTCATATCAACAAGAAAAGCTGAGTCCATGAGCCATTTGGGATCAGTTAACACAGGAACACTAACTCCATCCTTCTCCATGAAGGCTTCACTTCTGCTCTCAACTCAAAAAGTCTCTTTAATACATTTCCCCTGCTGAGCCAACGTACCTCAGTGAAGTCGAGCACATCCCCATATTCTGACTCCATTTCCTCTAAAAAAGCACAGAACCTTCGGTGCTTTAAGCCCCTGGATCTGATTTGGTTGATGCATTTCACAACAATAGACATCACATTGTCAAACTTCAGGCATTTGCTGCAAAGGACCTGCTGATGGATGATGCAGTGCAGAGCAATGGCCTCCTCCACGCCTTCCTCTTCCAGTTTGTTTTGTGCCACCAGTCCATGTTTCCTCCCTGTCATTGATGGCGCTCCATCTGTTGTTATTCCAACAAACCTCTTCCATGGCAAACCAACATTCTCAATGGCATCACACAGCTTGTAAATATCTGCTGAGCGGTGGTCTGGCCATGCATTGGAATTACTGTGAGCAGCTCCTCCATCACTTCAAAACTGTCATCAACACCACGGACATACATTGGGAGCTGGGCAGTGTCGGTGATGTCTGTGGTCTCATCAAGAGCGACTGAGTATACACTGAAACATTTGGCTTTCTCACACAGTTGGTCATAAATGTCACTTGACAGGTCAGAAATGCGATCTGCTGCGGTGTTGGCAGAAAGGCTGATGTTGCTAAACTGACCTTTCTTTCCCGGACAGACTATATTTGCAGCCTGCAATATGCACTTTTAGACAAATGCACCTTCTGTGAATGGCTTCCCTGCTTTAGCAATCATCTCACTAACCACGTGGCTCCGACTGCTGCATTATTCTCTTTGGTTGCTTTCTTGGAGAAATCTTGCTGCCTCAGTAGATCTGTTTTAAGACTGGCAACCCGGTTCGCTCTCTCGTCTCCCTGGTATTTTGCATCCAGCTCAGCATGTCTAGTTGTGTAATGACGTTTCAAATTGTATTCCTTGTGCAGCGCAACTTTCTCTGTGCAAATAAGACAGGTCGGGGTGCCCCTGTGCTCAACAAAGAAATATTGCATTTCCCACTTTTCCTGAAATTGTCGGTGCTCATCACCAACCTTTCTCTTCACCGCAGGCTTTGAAAAAGACATGTTTGGGGCTATGTGACATTTATAATTCTACTTGGTGTCACTGTCGCATTGAAGTTTCAATCAAGCGTTTAGCCGACGGACGGGGAACGTCTCAACGCGTAGAGAACGTCATTTCTGCTTCTTTTTCTTGCAACCGTAGCACGGCGATCGGCAGATAAAAAGCCGGTAGCAGTCTCCTTTGTTTTTACGCTCGATGTTCATGTCTTTCATGACGACACGAACACCGTGGCGTTTGCAGATGGTAGAAAGTGCAGGGATAGCGAGCGCAAAAAAGGCGACTGCTCACGGCGCTGGGCTGTTGTTACAGGAGAAAGAAGCGGAAACGACACCGTGACATATAACAAATAACATCAGCTGTTTCTGATGTTAGTTGTTTTGACTGCTTTTACATTATATTGAAATATATGTAATGTTCATGTTTGCTGCAATGCAAACGCAGTGATGCAAATAAAAACATGGAGCCACAAATTACGGTGCGACCCTATAATTAGTCCGGGTTACCGGGGACTGTTGTTGCCGATGAACAGGTGTCGCTATGTGACTGCAGACTAAATTGGGCTGCATTGAGTTCATGACTTTTCTTTTATCCCGCCGCCTACGCATCACTGTGAGAGTTAATATGAGATCTCTCTCTGTGGAAAAATAACTTTAAATCCCACTGACGTGTGTATAAATCTATATACGTATAATGTCCCGCTGGGCAGCAACTTAAAAAAACAACTTTTTTTGAAGTGTTGTGAACGCAGCGCGCTGGGGCGAATGTCGGTGTTTGCCCAATAGAAAGGAGGAAGCCAGCCAGGCACAGGAAAGAAAGAAACACTCCAGGGCAACGCTGCTGGAACTTTGACTCATTGAGAAATGTTTCCCTGCTTGCATCAAGCCCGGCTGGTGTCCCCTGAGATCCATATCCCACCCTGATTGGTGGGTTAATTCAGCTCCGCCCACAACACTGTAAAGTGTCATACATTATCAAACTAACATTACATTTTCATGTTAAGGTGGGGCCAAAAACTATCGTCCTGCGGGCCGCAATTGGCCCGCGGGCCGCGAGTTTGAGACCCCTGGTGTAGGAGGACACCTGCTCTGTGTCTGGTTAAGTATAAGAGCCCTTTGTTAGGGGGACCGCTGGACTCTTAGCACCAGCTTTGGGGTCACAGGGTCACATCTGGAACACACACACACACACACACACAGACACAGACACACACACACACACACACACAGACACAGACACAGACACACACACAGACACACACACACACACACACTATGCACAGACTGGTACTCTTTGTTCATACCTGTGTAAGACGTCATAATGAACTTGTGCATATTCATGTAAGCTCAATAAAGAGCAGTGTTACGAGGGAGCAGACGAGAGCGACTGAGGTCAAGTGAAGGAACGGCGCTGTCACAGTTCTCTCCCTCATCAATTGTCTGGTTCCAGCGGTGGGTCTGTGCTAGACGACCCATCAGCAGCTTTTTCCACTGGTTACCAGTACGTGGTAGAATCCACTTCCAGATCTGGTTGTCTTTAAATCTGTGAATGGATTGGCTCCATCTTATCTCTCTTTAACAAAAGAATCCAAGTGGAGCCCTCAGGTCTGCAGATAAGCAGCTTCTGACCAGAACTAGACGTAAAAACAGAGGTGAGCTTTATCGATGGCTGCAGCCAAACTCTGGAACAGTCGCCCTTCACATCAGGTCGTCACCAACACTGGACATTTTTAAAAGCCGGTTGGAAACACATTTGTACTCTGTAGCTTTCAATCCTGACCAGTCTTTATAGTCATTACTGTGTATGTTTCCTATTTTCTCTCTACTCTGTGCAGCACTTTGGCTCAAGCTGTTTTTAAATGTGCTGATAAATAAATGTAGATTTCTTTGAATAAAACAGTGGAGCCGAGCTTTGAGCTCAGTGTGTAACAGTGTGTGTGTGAGAGCCATGTAATGTCCATGTGTGCATGCTGACTGTGCTGCTCTGACCCCCCTCCTCCTTTCAGGGTGGAGCCTGCTGGAGTCCGATGGTTGAGACCAGGTCTGAGGAAGTGTAAGTGTGTTTTTAATGGGATTCATGAAAACAAAGCAGCACACATTCAACCATCTTCATCATGTCAGGAGTCATCATCAAAGTGTCAATCAATGAACAGATGATGGATCAATAACTGCAGCTGGATTGTGTTTGTTCTCTCCATCAGATTCCTGTCAACTCACAATCGACACAAACACAGTGAACACAAAGCTCCAACTGTCTGACAACAACAGGAAGGTGACACATGTGTGGGAGGTTCAGTCATATCCTGATCATCCAGACAGATTTGATGTTTGTGAACAGCTGCTGTGTAGAAATGGTCTGACTGGTCGCTGTTACTGGGAGGTCGAGTGGAGAGGAAACGTTGATATATCAGTGAGTTACAGAAGCATCAGAAGGAAAGGAGGCAGTGATGACTGTGTGTTTGGACGCAATGATCAGTCCTGGAGTCTGTTCTGCTATGATGATGGTCCTCGTTCTGTCAGTCACAATAACAGACACACATCCATCTCCTCCTCCTCCTCCTCCTCCTCCTCCTCCTCCTCCTCCTCTGTCTCTAACAGAGCAGCAGTGTATGTGGACTGTCCTGCTGGCACTCTGTCCTTCTACAGAGTCTCCTCTGACACTCTGATCCACCTCCACACCTTCAACACCACATTCACTCAAACTCTTTATCCTGGGTTTAGGTTTCTCTGGTCTCCTGGTTCCTCAGTGTCCCTGTGCTGAGTGGAGTGTAAAGAGTGTCTCCTGTTACAGAAACACTCTGACTGTTGAACAGATAGTTCAGTCTGTACATGTCTGTCTCTTTCACTCACAAACACGTTTTCAGATTCATGGATTCAATCAGTTGATGTTTGAAACTCTTCTAAATGATTCCTTGTAAACTTCTTCCAAACAGGAAGTGATGTCACATGTGTTCCTGTCCACACAGCAGAATGAGTCTATTGCTGACAGTGATGTACAAACAGAGTGAGCATTTCTGAGGCCCAAAATAAACTGAGTAGTTCACTGAATGAACAATGGACTGTGAGCTCAGTTCCTTCATCATTAGTATGGATTATATATGTATATGTATTATATTAGTATCATATATATCAGGTGCTGCTGCTTTCAGTCATTGTGCAAATGTGCTGTTTGTAAGCTTGTAAAGCTGCAGTCAGCTGAGACTGAAGAAGTCACCTGATCAGTGAGCAAACGTTTCTGAAAACGTCCAGATGAACAGAATCAACCTTTTGGGATCAGCCAGCAATGCAGCATCATTGTTGTTCAGCTTCAGAGGTTTGCAGGAATGAACTGATGACCAGAAACAGCTGCAAAGTCCAAGAAAATACCAGCTGGAGTTCAGCTGCATTTGAAGAAGTCAAAGAAAAGTAAGGATGGCAAAGGGCGACGTTTTCTTCCAAAGAGCTGCAAACATGGTCGACGCCTCATTAGAAGAATCATCTGGACATTTGTGAGGAACTCTAACCAAGAAAGCAACGTCACACAGATCCAACAGACAGTTTCCATGACTGCAAGTGTTGAGTGGAAAAATGCTACATTGCATTATTGCATCCTCTCACCACAGGAGGCGCTGTTGGCACCACTGATTGCTGATCAGCTGTTCTCTGATGATCTGATTGATACTGTGAATAACGGGACTCACTGAACTCTGTGACACAGTGAAGATTACAGAGTTTAACTTCACCCTTTAAGACTGACCACAAAACCAAGTCCACCAGAGCTTTTGTTATATTTTTACATGCTGTGGAGCCATTTGTGGGAGCATTTCAAGTTGCTATACATCAATACAACTGTTATAGCCCTAATTTTAATAATATGTATGCATTAAGTCCATAGTAACTACATAAACTGCAAAAAAAACCTCTGCTCATCCATCTCTGTGTGTATCAGGATACATTTGGTTCATAATACACAGAAAAATCAGAGTTATTACCTGTAATAAATGTGAAAGATTCCTGCAGTGATAACCAGGCAGGACTGAAACACATCCAAGCTGTCACCACGGTAACAGCACCGCCCATCCACAGGTGAGGGGAGGAGCAAAAAGAGGGACTTTGACCATTTTATACTAAAAACACTCAACTAATGTTTCTAATATGAAACAAATAAGCCCACATTAATGTGAGCGTTTATTAAATAATAATAATGATGATTTCCTCCTGATCTCATTTCCACAGCAGAGAAAACTGTGGTGTATATTGAGGTGGAGGGTGTGGTCTGTGGCTCAGGTGTAGAGTGAGGGTGGGGTGCACCACAGCAGCATGCTGGGACTGCTGAGGGTGGAGGAGGGAGTGATGATGACATCAGAGCTGCAGCACAGAGACCAGTGAACACACAGTCTGTTCATCTTTGCATAGATACAATATACAGCACAATATTGAATGACAGACACGCTGTGGGAGCTTCCACAGATACACTGACGTCAGCATCCAGAGTCCTCCTGCTGCTCCCCCCTCAGAGCCCCGTGATCAGCACCAACACATTCAGTTAGATGACAGAGTCCAGCTGCAGCTAGAATCAGCTCCCCTCTGTGAACAACAGCACAGCGTCAGTGTTTCACACTCAGTGAAAGGAGGAAACAGCAGAAGAACACCATGTGTGCTACGTTTCCCAGGACACACTACAAACTGCACAAATACAGAGCAGCACGTGGAAGGACCTGGAGCTGCATTTACAGAGCTGCAGACAGCGTGATGTCCTGTATGGACAGGTGGAAGGAACCAAGTCCTCAGCTGGAACACTCGTGTTTGTCCACAGACAGGAAACACAGCAGGAAACTTCCTCACAGAAGTGCAGCTCATGGATAACACACTTCCTGTCAGTCAGAATGAGGCTGCAGCCAAACACAGAAAGGTGTTTTTGTCCAGATGAGCCCAGAGAAGAAACACGAGTGTTCACAGACATCAGAAGCTCAGAGAGGTGAAACATGAGGTTGGAGTCCTCGTCAGCATCCAGAAGAGCTGCTGTGAAACCCTGAGTACTCATGACAGACTCTGATGGCACAAACACATCATGATTCAAACAGAAAGACAAACATGGAGCTCCTGATCCTCCTGCATGAGAACAAGCTGACATGAGCGCTGTGTCTGAGAGTGTCTCCCTGTCACAGTGACAATAACACAGCTGCTGCTCACAGTCATTAAACTGACCTGAGGTCAGCTGTGCTCCTTACATATGAACCATGTGACCTCACATCAGTGCTGTGGATGACTGTAGTCATAGAAGAGTAGAGCTGTAGCAGGTGGTGTGAGGAGGAGGTGGTGTATTCTAGTTAACGCAGTACTGAAACACTCCAGCAGAGGGCGCTGTTAAGTCCTTATTGTAACACAGTTACTGTGTGCAGTTAGACTTCATACATAATCTGCACTTATTTCCATCAGACATGCTGTCAGTAAATGATTGGTTTCTATTGATTCTACTTCCTGTTGACTCGTTTGATGACAGTGAAACAATCACAGCTGATTGTGTGATGATGTAAACTGTCACTGTTACATTCAGTGTGTGTGACATAATGTTAGTGCAGGCTGATAACAGCCTGGTTCTGTTAGAAACACATGAACGTGTCCATAGATCAGTGTGTGTTTAACATGAGAGCTTCAGCCCTGCTGATGTGTTAAATAAAGACATGCAGGAAAACTGATGAGACTCTGAAATAACTCTTTATATTTATAATGTAACTCTGCATCAAAAGAACAACAAAGGATCCCAGACAGGTTTCTGTGAACAAAGACCATTCTGATGTTTCTGTGTTTCTAACACTTTGACATTATTAGTAAACAGACTGCAGTGAGCAGCATTTATAAAGAGCTTCTATATAAAGATATGACAGCTGTTTGACAAGTTTATCACTCTGTGTTTGGACCTGATCAGTCCAGCTGTTTACTTGAAACATGTTCATTTACCTGTTCTGTTATATTCATGTTCTTGTCTCTGTTGAAAACACATTTTAATGTCCCTCAGATTTTTCTCCCAGATGAATAAATATAAAAATGACACAAACTGACTGCAGCTACTTTTTGTCCTTTCTGTCAAAAACCTTCATGTGACTCATGAGAGACACGTTTCAGCTGTTTGTGACAGATCAGAGGCCAACAAGTCATTTATAACACTTTCCATCATTGTTTAAAGTTCTCAGTGTTTCTGTGTTGCTGCGTATAGGATCTCCCAGCATCATCACTGTGCTGTCCAATCATTGTGTGCGAGGTTACCCTTATAGTGCGATGTGTGTTTGCACAAAGAGAAGCATGTGTGTCAAATATAAATAAGCACAGAACAGAAACAGCTGCTCGTTTCTTCTGTTTAGAGTCAAGTTAGTGTTTTGTGTCTTTGTTTGAGGCCTGATGTCGAGCAGAGGTGTGTGTAACTGCACTGGTCTGTTATATGTGTGAAGTGTGTGCTTCTCTTCAGCATCATCTTTGTCACTGCTGATTCCTTTGTGTCATCATGTGTTGAGAAGAGAGAACAGTTATAACGGAGGAGCAAAAGGAAGCCCTGAAATCTGCATCAACAAGGAAGTGTTGGCTCACCAGTGATCCCAGCAGAGCCACTGGTTTGGCTCCAGTTGTTCTAGATTCAATGATGTTGTTGCTACAGATACATGTCAGCATCTTTATTGAATTTAATATGAAGCAGAAATGGTGTCATTAGGAGAAGAAGAGGAGAACAAGTCCGGCGAGGAGGCAGCAGCTCTTAAAGATGAAACAGCAGCTCAGCCCTGAGCTCAGAGAGCTGCACATGAAAAAGCTCCTCAAGCAGATCCTGTCAGAGGTTTGTCATCAACAGGAGGAACTGTTCACATCATAGGATGAAGATGCTGTCAGCTGGATGAAGAAGGTTATTTAATGCAAACGTTCACACTGAAGTCAAATTGTTGTCGTGTTGAACAGATTCATGTACTGATCGTCTCCAGAATGTTAGAAGAGCTTCAATGAATCATTAGAAACAACTTACAGCTGCACAGCTGTGTCAAACACATCTGTGTGTCATTGTGGGATTGTTGTGTTTCTACATGTGACACACGTCTAAAACATGCACACAATCTGAACACAAACAGGGACTCATGTGTTCCCACAGCCAGATGCTGAGAGCCATTTCCTTGTAGTCCTGTGTCTACATACATGAACCATTAGATGTTATTGGAATGATTGTCAGCTCTGATAGTTTCATGTGTGTTTAGCTGGACGCTGTTTGATCCTCGACATGTTTAAAGGTGTCCAGTCCTGAGACACTGGGGCTGGAAACAGCTGTGATGTCATTGGACTGTCACACAGACAGAAGTGCATGAAGTGAGCAGCCGAGGAGCCGCTGATGTTTTGGATTCAACAGCATTTGAAAGGTCGACACAGACACATTTGCACACAGAGAGCTGAATCTGTCATATGCCACAGTGAACTCACTGTTCAGTGTTTTTCAGGAAGCTTCTTAACTGCCTCTGCTGCCAAACAAGCAGCTGATGTCCTTGAGAAGAAGCTGAAGAAGTCTTCAACAACAAATACAGGAAGTGGACTTTCAAATACTAGATTCACTTTAGACTCACAGAGAAATGACTCAACCAGCTGTGTTTGACTCTATGAAAGGTCAGTGTGTGTCTGCACACAGACTGTTGTGTTGGACTGTTATTCAGTTGTCTGCTGAATGTTTTCAAATGTCTGCATCTCAGCTGTGATGAGGCTGGGGGTCATGGGAGGCCACCGTAGCAGCCTCTTCAACATCATGACATCATCATAAATGCTGCTGGACTGTCTGATGGGCTGACGGTGAAAAAGCCGTCGGGAAGGAAACAGAAGACATTTCAGAGGCTGCAGCAGATTTCTTTGATTCGGGGCCTTTTTCAGCTTTATTGGACAGAGCAGTGAAGATAAGTGACAGCAAAGCAGAGAGAAAGGGGGCGTGGCCCGGGTCAAAGCCAGGCCAGCTGCTCTCCACCTCGTGGTCACCTGCTCATCCTAGTGAGCTCCACCAGCAGCCCTTTCACACACTTTACACTGTCAAACACTGTGTGTGGACCTCAGCTAACAACAGGCTACATTTAAGTCTGGACTACATGCTTTTATATTGTTTTTATTCCATCAGCAGCTCAACATCATGAGCAGCTTTGACATAAAGACATCAAACTCAAGCTGACTTTAAACTACTTTTAATACAGGGGCTCAAAAACAACAACATCTTTATTATATATCAGGACACAAAGTCATTTCATCTCAAAGGGAAACAGCTTTATTTGGAATAACCAGCACTATCAACTGGTTTGGGATCTCCACCAGTTTCATGTCTTTGCAGCTTCTCCAACAAAGTTCCTGTAAAATCAGCATGTTTGTCTTTATTGGTTTGATAGTGATTGATTATTCAGTCCCAATCTGCTGTCATCTAAAGAACAAAATGATGTTTCTATGAGTCACAAAGCTCCAGATGTTGTCGGCTTCACAAAGAAAACAAAGAACTTAAACACAAAGTGTTTGGAGCCAAAATGTTCCCAAGCTGCTCTTTTTGAAATGGCAGAGGTACAGTGGTGTCTAACAGCACACTGTGGAAGGCAAACATGTTATTGTTGGATGAAACTTCATGAATCCTTTGTAGATTTGAGCTGTTGGAGCCTTTCTTTTCTCTTCAGGTGTACAGATGCTGAGGAGGCAGGTGAAGCAGGTGGAGCTGTTGTGATGCTGCAGAGGGTGTGTCTTAGTAACTCTGTGAGGCAGAACTGGATCCAACATTGTGGATGTGTTGATGTTGGAGCCATTAAGAGTCTCTGGCCACACTGTAGGATTTCCCTTTGATCCACTGTGGGGGCATTTTGGAGTCTGTCAGTGAAACTCTTCATGTTTGTGTTTGACTCCAGTTTATAGAAACAGAGAAATGTGTCATGCTTTTGTTCGGCCTCCACAAATACACACATTTGTTCATTGGTTGGACTTTTTGGAAGGAGACACATTGAAAACCATGTTAATAAGATCTTGTTGTTTCCTGTGGATCCGACACAGAGAGTGGACTTCAGACAGAAAGCGTGGAAGAGATTTTAGAGGCCGTGTGTGGCAACAGGAAGTTTCTGTGTGTTTGCTGATCTTACATGTGGAAAACAACACGTGATGTTTGTGAAGTCCTACAATGATCATTGTTCTCACAGCATTTTGAGTGGGAACAGTTCAAACTGGGAGTAGTGGGAGTTATTTACTGATTGAAACAAGCTGAATGTTTCTGTGACGATGAAGATCAGCAGCTCAGCTGATCAATGAACTGACATCTATCAGTCATTTCATGAGATGAAGTCATCAGCAGACATTTGTTCTGACTGTGTGATGAATGTCAGAACGTCAGGGCTCTGCTTTAGTCACTGCTTGATGATCATTGGCTCATTGTTGAATCCAGGGGCCCAGTCTGACCTCTGACCTTTGCTGCAGGTCTTCTGTGTTATCTCCACTTTCATGTCTGATCTTCTGCTGTATCGTCCAAAATAAACATCTGGATCATTTCCAACACTTCAGCAGATCTTTAGTTTGGGCAGTGCAGCACAGAATAACACATATTGTACTATACTGCCCACTTCCTGATCTTATTGGATCTGTGTGTGAGGTTGGTGAAGGAAACACATGTTTACTGAGTGAGTCGCTGCCATTAGGAACTAGTTTTTATATCACAGCCTGGAAATCACACAGGACCATTTCTGCAAGTGAAAAGTCGTCATTGGAGGAAAATGATTGTGTAGTTTGTGCGACTGAAGAATTGTCCCAACTACATGTGCTGCTGACCCTTGACCTTTTCTTTAGGTGCACAGAGGAGTCTGTGGGAACATCCAGAACTGAGGCATCTTGTGTACAAACGTGTTCAGACCAGATGTCAAATGATGTCAGATGTCATCCGTGAATGGATGCAACTGTGGATCGTTCCAATAAAATGAGGCAGTTTTGTAAGTACAAGCCCACTACAACCCATCATCAACATTTTAAATTACATTATACATCTTCACTGATATAAAGCACCACTATTTTAACCTGATTCACTTTTTCCACCCTAACAGTTCATTCCTCAAATCAAACAAGATATTTGACCCTAAAAAAATGCATCAACAAATAATTTTGTAATAAAATATTTATTCTTCAACTTTTACAAGTGAAATCAAACAAGTGTGTTTAAGAGTGAAACCAGAGTGGAAGCTGCTCATATAGAGTCCAACCCAGGCTAAAGTAAGCTGAGTAGAGCAGCACCATCAAAGTGTCGGCTCTCTGAACACGGTGCAAGATCGCCATCTGCAGGACAAAACTAGTTTTTCTCGCCCTCCTCGTCAACATCAAGATGATGTCATCGTACAGCAACTGATTCCCTGTCCGTCTGGAACAAAGCATTTACATTAAAAAGACATTTACAGAAAATACAAACACCAACAACACATCTCATCATCACATGATATTTTATTATTTATTATATTATATATTTTTATTGTACCATCAACATCAACAAATACCAGCATATTTTCTTTGAGATTGAGTAGAGTGGACCTTTCCCTTGGTTCACTTCCTGCTCGCAGCATCAGCTGACCTCTGACTTCCTGGTTAAGGTCTCTCAGCGTTGACTGGAATATCAAATCGGACTCACACCATGTTCTTGTAATGTGGTCATGTCTGTCCGCTGTTTGAAGAGCATCTCTGGCCTAAACACAATAGGAAGAACAACAACACGGCAAAAAAAAAAACAACACATTTCCATATTAGATGAAGGGCGCCGTAACTGGAAATGGTAACATTCATCTGATGCTGCTTTGGATTTATCTTCTGTTTTAGACCAACTTTGATCACTTCGAGCCATCTTAAGTCCGTTTGTTCTTCTCACTCACTAACATCTCGTATGATTTCAGATCCCTGCTGTTCCCCAGCTGCCCTGTAGGTTTGTGCTTTGACCTCCAGAGGGCGACAAATCAGCACAGACAGAGAGCTCCATTCAAACTTTGCTGCCATCAGGAATAATTCTTCAAATATAATCATCAGTGTTTGAGCAGTTATGATATCAGGGACAATCTAGACATGTGTGACAATACTGAACATGTCACATGACACACCTCAAACATCATGTGATCCACTCTCAGTCTGCACTTTCATTCATGACTTCAACAGGTTGAAATGAGCTTTGAAGAAACATTCAGTGAAGTAAATCTTTCATGGATTCATGTGAGCAGCAGATGAACTTTACAAAGAATCAGTGGATTTATCTTCTGTTTTAGATCAACTTTGATCACTTCGAGCCATCTTAAGTCCGTTTGTTCTTCTCACTCACTAACGTCTCGTATGATTTCAGATCCCTGCTGTTCCCCAGCTGCCCTGTAGGTGGCCTCAGTGTGTCTCACACCATTTACAGATGATTACAGGTCGTTTACAGTTCAAACAGGTCCAACATAAGAAATATGCAGAAAATATCCTGCTATAACAGTTTGGGTCAAAGTGCAGATGTTCCAGATGTTCTGAGTCTGTCTGTGTTTCATGTTAACATGTAGATGTTGGACCAAAGTGAAGCTTTTTGATGTGACAGCAGGAATGTGAAGTGTAACTCTGAGCTGTAGGAAATGAAACTAAACGCACTTTTTCTCCTTTATTTATAGGAAAGTGTAGGAGAGCAACAGATGAACAAGCGTTACTGTAACAGGAAACATCAGAGGACCTTTATGTTCATCATCATCACTGTTTCCTTGTTCTGTCACAAACACACAACACTTCCTGCTCTCTCTCTGATGGATCTGATTGGCTGTTTCATTCACAGGAGGTCAGGGCGTCACACAAACAGCTTTAACTGCACAACGACACACTTTAAATCATCTGCAGACAAACCTGTGTGTTTGATTTATGAAGAAATAATAAAGACGTGTGTACAGCTGTCCATGAAGCAGCTTCTCACACAAACTCTGACACTTCAGCCACTTTAATTCCTGCAAAGCTGCGTAATAAAGAGCTGTGACTGCTATGAGCTGCTGATGATGACTGCATGAAGCTCTCAGCTGAAGCTTCTTTCATTTATTTTAATGTTAATGTCGCCTTTTTAAGTCTGTGTGAGGATTTTAATGACACACATTAAAGGAGCTTCTTTGATTAGAACCAAATTCATGTTGATTTTCAGCCTGAAATGATAAAAACTTTAATAATTCTGTTTATAATCATCAACCTGGAGAATAATGAAAAGTATAATAGTGAAAAAAAGCCTTTATTATTTGAGTAATGCCTGAATCTGCTCAGAGACGGAGACAGAGGTGTTGATGACAGTTTGACATTAACTGAATTAAAAACAAAGTGCTCTTATTGTGAAAATCTGCCTCCTACTTCTTTAAATCATTTTTATGTATTTTTTAACCTCACAGTGAAACATTGAGGCATTAATCTGACACAGTTTGATCAGCAGCTGTGTTTTCACTGACGTTTCACTTTGATTTGTTCAGACTGAGCAGAGAGGATCGGTTCTCTGTGTGCGCACTGCTGAGAAACACAAGCTCATTTCTGCTGTTTCATGAAAAGTGTTATGGAGGAACAAGAAGTTCAGCCTCTAAACTCTCAGCGTGAGGACTGAGTGAAGAGTTTCAGAGCAGAGAGTTTTGGCTCACAGCTTTTAGCGTCTACACAAAGAGACGATTACGCACTTGATCTGAGAACATCTCCACCTCCTACAAACAAACTCTCCTACGAGCAGCTGTCACAACCACAACAGGCAGAAGACTGGATTTCTTCAGGTCAGATTTCATGCAGTTTGCATAAATTGTGTGTCACAGACTTTGTAGTTCACATTTGTGTGACTCGTTTAAATCTTCTCCTCCTGAAAGTGAAACTCTTACAAACACATCAGGCCACAACCTGCTGCAGGTTAATGATTGATCTGAAGGCAGCTGACCTTTGAGCAGGAACTTGTGAGTCTTTTATTGTGTTTAGCACTGCCAAGTGCTGGCCTCTGCTTCCACCATCACATTTACACTGGTAGGTTCAGCACTGCTGCCTGCTTCAGACTGAATCCAGCAGCACAAAGACACAAGTTAATAAAATCAGCATCTATTCCTTTATCACTGCTTTGTTACAGAGGAGAACAACGCTCCAGTAACGCGTAATCCGATTACTTTTTTCAAGTAACGAGTAAAGTAAGGGATTACTATTGCAAAAACAGTAATTAGATTACCGTTACTTTCCCGTAGGAACGCTGCGTTACTGCGTTACTAAAACCGTGATTTTTTTGCGAGAGTGTCTCACGACAGTGACGTAAGCGAGTGCGCCGTTAGTGACAACAGCTGTGTGCAGATCAACAATGGATCACATATCGAGTGCAGAGAGAGTATGAGCGTGCAGCGTTTAAAGCGTGGAAGTACTGACCTTACTTTGAGTTTGATTCCATAAAAAGTGACAAAAACATTAGTGTCCGCTGTGCGTGGGAAGAAAACTTCTTTTTACAGCGAAAAAACCCCTAAACTTCCAAACAAGCACCGAGTAGCTACGACGTAATGGGAAACTCACAGAGAAACTCGCGGATTCTTCCACTGACCGCGGCACACCTGCACCAGGGTAAACCTCCGCCTACCCTGCTCCTGCTTTACAGGTGAAAATAGAGCAACAGGACCGCTGAGTCTTTGACTTTATTTATTTTCTGCTATGTTTTACTTGCATCTATTTGAAAGACTGAGTGTAAACACAAAAAATATTTTATTTTATGTGCTGGAATGTGCAGAAAATAGGTTTAAATGTTAAACTAATTTCTTCCAGTCAGAGAATGTTGCATATAATTAAATGTTTGCTTGATGCATAAAGTTAAAAGATTAAATCTAATAAAACAAGGTTTAAAAAGAGACTTTTCCATTTGATTACATTTTGTATGATGGATTATGCAGAAAAAGTAGAATTGGGCTGAAAGATCTATCGCTTTATCACCTACTCAGGTTGGAAATCGTGTTTTTAAAAAGTAACTAAGTAATTAATTACTTTTGAAAATAAGTAATCAGTAAAGTAACAGGATTACTTTTTTGGGAAGTAATTAGTTACTGATTACTGTTTTCAAGTAACTTGCCCAACACTGGACAGAGTGTTGGCTTCATCACCGACACACGTCACCACATCAGGAAACAGCTGGTTCAGTGAGTATTTAAGGTTCACTGCAGACAAACTGGAGAAAAACGAATCACATGAAACATTTGTTACTGGTTTCTGACCTCGTCGTAGAGACTCACATACCTGTGTTCTGCTATCAGTGTGATCACATGTGCTGGTACAGTTTGCCAGGTTGACCCATGTAACCTCCACTATCCTGTAGACGTGGAATATGTTTCACATATGGATCGCTTCATTACTCGACTATGACTGTGTGCTTCACAGGTGCTTACTGAAGTGCTGCTTTACACAAAACCAGACAGTAAAAATAAGAACTGCAGGTCCAGACCACAGGTTTATGTGTTGATAATGATGATGTGCAGTCACTCATTGTCACAGGATACTTCCTGCAATGATGCTACAGGTCACGCAGTTCTGCAGAAGTGGAGGAAACAGATGCTTTTCCTAACAGAGACACTTTAATGACTTAAAGAATCTAACTGACACACAAACCTCAGTTTGTCTGACATTCATGAGAGTAAACTGCTCCTGAATGTTCTGTTAGTTCACTGGATGTTCACCTGACTTCAAATGTAAAGATCCCTGAGACAAACTCTCACGAGTTCAGCGGCGACACGATCGCACAACCAGCCGCGACGTTAAAGGCCGACGCGCTCACTACCTTTGGTTACAGCTCTCAGCTCACACGACATACACAAAAATAATGACAACACGAGTCCTCTGTAGGACGTCACTGTGGTTTACTGACAATGTTCTCAACAACAGACGCACAACCCTGGTTTGGTCTGGTTATTTGTGTTGTACGGCTTCGTTGGTCTGACGAGCTTTTAGGGATGTCAGCAGAAGGATTTCACGTGCTGAGGTCATATTTATGAATCAACCTGAACAGCTAATACTTTACCTCTTTATTTTATAACACATATGAACACGTTATAGTAGATTTGTGCAATGTGTGTTTCACGTCTTTATGGGCGTATAGATCTGTAAACAGGCTGATGGGTGTGTGTCTGTTTATTGTAGCGGTGCAGAAATGTTAAAAATGATGATAATAACAACACTTCTCACATCAGGCTACAACACAAACCTCCTGATAGCTGCAAACAGCAAAACCCCCAACGACAGGCGCACAAAGAGCGAGCAGGGACCCACCCTGACAGCATGTGAGCCTCCTACTACGACTCACTGTGGAGCAACACAACACCAGGAGACGGAGGATATGAGAGAGGATACAGCTGCTGTGGGAGAGCAGCCACACACTCCACAGGAGACGACGGGGTGAGAGATGGTTCGGTGCTCCTAACATCATGTGGATGCTCGTCTGCACATAAACAAACCTCACCTAACCCCACCTCCTTCCTCTTTTTGCAGGGTGGGGTGCTCCATCCTTACACACTTTGCACCACGTGGCGCTCCATCTATTCGTTTACCTTCTTGGGTCTCTTCCTCCTCTGTCCCAGCCCGTTGAGGCGATCGCTGGGGTCCAGCCTGTAGTGGGAGTGGCTGTCCTCGCTCATCCTGTCCCCATCCACTCCGGGTTATTCCTTTCTTCTTTCTGTCCTCTGAATCGAGCTGACCTCTCTCCTCTCTGGTCCTCGCTCTCTGAGCCGGCGGAGCATGAGAGAGAGGAGTGGTTGGGGAGAGGGAGGGGAGACGAGCGAGGGAGGGAGGGAGCACAATGGTGTTGCCATGGCAGCAGCTGCCACCAGTGTTTATCTGGAAACGTCGCTGGCAAACCAGAATAGTTGCCACACGTTGCCACACTCGCACACTCGGCAGCCATACGTTTGTGTGCGACCTGCCCGTGGCTTCCTCGTTACAGACACACCGAGAGGAAACGCTCAGACACAAGGCCGAACATGAACGAACACTCGTGTGTGGGAGGAACAGGGCACAGACTCCACGCCGCCGTTAAAGATGGCGTGTGTGCTAAACGGAGCTGTGCGCTGATTGATTAGTCAAGTGAAAAAAACAAAGGAAGCTGTCTGGATGGAGTTTGCTGCTCCCACTAATCAAAGAGATGCATCACAGCTGGAGCTGATTGATGCACGAGCCACCGTTTGCACAATCCCACCGACTCCACGCTTGTGTTTCCTTTCTGCACCATGTTGTTAACACTGACCCCACACGGTGTTCATGAGCTAAAGAAATCACGATGATTGATTGATTTCACGGACTCGTCTGCACAAAGCATTTTGTAGGTTACAGCATGAAACGACTGCAATCTCCACATTTACACGCACAATTTCTGTTTTACTCTCAAACTGATCAATAACAGCTTTCCTGTGTAACAAACACACAAAATAAATGATATTGTGAGTTCAGCAGTGGGTCTGTGACCGGTGTGAAAGAGGACGATAGATGAGTGGGTGTTTGTAGAAACAACCTTTGTGATTTAAATGTGAGACAGCAAAGCGTCAGACAGAAGCCTGAGCTGAATATTTCCTGTGATATGAAGTCACCGTGTTTGGGTCGGTCAGTCGACTACTACTCAGTGAGTGTCCCACACACACACAGACCCACACAGACCCACACAGACCCACACAGATCTTAATGATGGCCTCAGGCTTTGAGCTCCCACTAACAGCAGGTCATAGCAGCATCCCATTAATAGTGATGAAAAATGCAGCTACAGCTGCTTTTCCACTACTGGAAGTTAATCAGGTCAAAGCTGGAGCTTCACCCTGTTCAGACTGAACCATGTGAGCCGGCCTCGCTCCACAGAGGACGCCTCCAGGACAAACGTGGGCTCCATCGAGGCCCACAGCTGCTGTGACATCGTGGACGTGTTCTTTAGCTTGTTTTTCAAACAATCTCAGCAAACGTGCCAAAATCATGTTCAGTGAGACTCTGTGGCACACAATCCAAAAACAAAGAAGGCTAAAGGACATGCTCTGTCCTCTGTGTGACCCACAGTCGTGGCTCAAATGTGGGACTGTGGCCTGGTGTGACCTGAACACTGTGGGAACCTGAGGGGCAAATCTGAGGATTTCATTTGGCTTTTTCATTAGAGATAAGATGGATTATGTGAATGAAAAGGCAACACACACACACACGTAGGGTAGCTGTAGCCCGACTGGCTCATCTGCTAATCAGAGGGTTGCTGGTTCGATACCTGGGATCCAAAGTGCAAACTCTTGGGGAACGAGTCTACTTTGTGTGCATCTGAGGTTGAAGCGGAGCTGGTTTCAATAAACTGCTAGTTTCCCTTTCATACTCCTGAAGGACGTTCCTCACAAAGAGCGAGGCAGCAAGTCTGTGCAGGTCCTCAGAGTTTCATCTCTCACCCAGTTCCAAGCCCAGTTTGTGTCCCAGATACATGCCGCTGATGGCCAGGAAGTGACATCACTGGATCAGTTATGAGAGCGAACCCTTCAAGACTCAAACCTGCCTGGCAACGAGGGAAACGGCTACACAGGAAGTCCAGTGACGGGGTGCAGATGTTCCATCACCGGGATGTCATCGCTTGTTGTGTTTGCGTCACGGGACTTTCAGGTTGTGTTGCTGTAACAGCCCCACCCACACTGAGGTGGTGCTCAACTGTAACTGAGAGACAGAGTCGAGTGGAGTCGAGTAGAGTCAAGTTGAGCTGAGGCAGTTATGTTCTACTGGAAAAGAGGCAACTGTGGCTCAGGACGTCAGTTGGTAGTTCGATCCCCGGCTGCTCCAGTCTGCGTGCCAAAGTCACCTTGGGCGGGATACTGGCCCCTGTTGCTGCCAGTGCTTTTATTAGATGCTCTGGAACTGGTTTAGTGCTTAGGGAGGGTAGAAGAGTGCTGTATAAGAACCAGTGCATTTACCATTTACCATTACTCTGGTTGCCAGTTTGCTACGGTCACCAGCGGTTTGTACAGAGGACACAGACCTGTATGTGAACAGATAGGGAGAGTGTTTAACTCCAGAGGAAATGTTGGTTTAAGGTGCTGCATGTTCCACATGTGCACTGCACATCTGCAGCTAGTAGCTGAGGAGTGGTTTCCACGCACGCCTCTGTCCTCCACAGGGGCTGAGATCCAGCTCTTTGGGCCCTCACAACCCCAACATCGCTCTCACACACAGCACCTGCTCCGGTCAGCTGATTAGACAGCTCATTGTGTGTGTGTGTGTGTGTGTGTGTGTGTGTGTGTGTGTGTGTGTGTGTGTGTGTGTGTGTGTGTGTGTGTGTGTGTGTGCGAGGTGAATTAAGGTTATTATAAAGGACATTCAGATATCATCTCTCATCTGGGAGAGCAGCCAGCAGCTGCAGGAGGTGAGCATCCAACGACATGATGAACCCAAAGACTCCAGCTCAGCCAAACTACAGTTACAGATTACAGTTACACTCCTAACTGTTCCTGCAGTATTTAAGAAAGACGTCAGTGATTCAGACCAAAACTGCTCTGCTAACTTCACATTTACTAAACATTAATGTTCCCAACACAGATTTACATGAGAATGACAGGACATCATAGCCCCCCCTGCCCCCCCTGATATTACATCACTTCAATCCCAAACAGAAGGAAAGGAAAGATCAAATCTGTCTTGAACCTCTGCTTCAAAGTTACAGGAACACTGGAGTCACTCTCACTGTCAGAGACCTCAGTGTGTTGGAAGCTGCTAGAAGAAGCAGATGGGGGAGAGGAAGAGGAGGGCCACGGTGCTGATCTGAGGAAGTCTTCTGATCAAACCACAGCAGACCAACAAGCCCGACGTCGTTCTGATCCAACATGAAGGCTTCCATCTGTCTATTCTGTCACATCGCACACATCTCAAGTCATCCTGTTCAACCCATCACAACATAATAGTAACAATAAAACAAAGGCAGTGGAGCGTTCACCACGAGCTTCTACAAAAGTGCACGTTCATTTTAATAAAACTGTTTTTACAGCAGTGTGCGAACATTAATATGTTGTAACCAAACGTTTTGTTACACCAGCTGCACTGAACCTGTGGAGACTGGAAGTTATTTGCTGCTGGTTTGTTCAGACCTGTTACTGCACACCTTGCATAGTTTGCATAGTTTCCTTCACTGCATGCAAAGAGACGAGGCGGGTGGAAACCTGCGACCCTGATCACATCACCAGTCCATCACAGTCAAACACTCACGGCTGTAATCTATTTCAAATCAAAGTGTTTGCACGGTGAGAAGAAGCTGGCGTCGCTGGGGGAGCGTGCGCCCGGCTGCACTTAAACACAATCTTCATTGGTGCTGTGAAACATCCACGTCTCACTTCATCTGCAAAGAAACCTGATGCATCGCTTTGGAAATATTTGAAATCCCTCATTTGTCACTATGCACGACGAGTCGACCGGCTGACCAACCTCAGGTTATGCAGCGAGTGCTGAGAAGCAGCTAAATGGCTGCAGTGACTTTATTCCCTGAGTGGGTGTGTGTGCATGAAAGCCAAAGGGGGGCTGTGTAAGAGACAAGGGGAGTCTCTGTTGTGCTCACAAAGAGGAAACCAAGATCTGGATTTTATGGCCGAAAGAAGAAAACATCTTTTCAAAGTTTCCCAGGCCCACTGTGGAGATGCCCACAGCTCCAACATAAAGGTCATCACAGTAATGCAGCCGAGTGCTGACAAAGGCGTGGATCAAAGTGCTGCCGTGAAAGAATTGGCTTTGTTTTTGCAGCTGCCTGAGCTGAAAGAAGCTAGATTTGACCACTGCCTTGATTTGACCACTGCAGGTAGAATGAAATGCCAGCATGTTGTTCACACTTCTTACCCGAGCTGTTCTCCAGCGCATCCGTGAGTGTGGCTGTGAACAGAGGAAGCACTCGAGCAGAAAGTGCTCGTGTGAATGAGTTCAGAGTAGAGCAGCTCGATGTGGGAACAACTCGTGGCGTTCATTTAGAGAACGAATATGTTCATGGTTACTGTATCTCCTCAGCCGAGCCGCCCTTCGTGCCCCTCCCACAGCCACATGCTCCGTCAGCCTGCCTGGCAGAGAGGGAGGGGGGCGTCTGGCCTAGTGCCAGGCTCTCTCAATATTTTATGAGAGGGAGGGGAGGGAGGAGGTGCAGCGGGTTGGTTGGGGGTTAAGAGACTAGCTACACTGAACTACGACGGGGAAACAATTATCCTCCCTGCTGAATTTATAAGTTTGCTCACTTACAGAGAAATGAACAGTCTCTGATTTTTACCTGAGTTTAGAAACATCGAACAAAAAACATATCAGTTATGAACAGATCTGCATGTCCCTGAATGAAGTGTGTGATCCTCTACAACCCTGGATCCCACAGACTGGCTGTGGGACTCTCAGCATATAGATGCAAAGGGCGTCAGCATGAAGCTCGGTGACTGTGGGAGCAGCAGTTCTGACCATGATGTGATCAGTCAGCCTCATGGGCGGAGGATGATCATAGGAAAGGAAACTCACACAGGAGGAGCTGGTTAATGGTGAGAAGGCAGGTGGATGACAGTCACCACATACTGGTAACACTGGTACAGGATTGAACTACTGCAGCACCCACGCGGTTTAGCATGTACAAGCCCGTCTGAGGTTTGACCGTCTGGATGATTGGCTGAAGGCTGAGAAATGCTGAGTGTGACACACCAACATCCCCACAGTCAAACACACAGTGGTGGCCGTGGATGGGTGCAAACAAAGCAGGGGCTGAAGAAGAAGTGGGCTAGCCAGCCTCCAGAGCCTCCTTTACTAAATCTGTGGAAGCAGCTGTAAAGAGCAGTGGGCCAAAATCCCTCCGGACATGTCGGCACTTTTTGATCAGTTCAGATTCTGGGAGATGCTCTGATATAAAACATGTATAGACCAGAAACGAACAGAAACATCCGTTATTGTCCTGATTGGGGAAATCCCGGTGCTCCAGCAGCAGAGTGACGGGCAGGAGCAAAGCCTCACACAAATAAGAAACACGAGACTTACAGTAACAATAAGAGCTGAACAACATGTAACAGCAGCAGAGTGACGGGCAGGAGCAAAGCCTCACACAAATAAGAACTACGAGACTTACAGTAACAATAAGAGCTGTACAACATGTAACAGCAGCAGAGTGACGGGCAGGAGCAAAGCCTCACACAAATAAGAACTACGAGACTTACAGTAACAATAAGAGCTGTACAACATGTAACAGCAGCAGAGTGACGGGCAGGAGCAAAGCCTCACACAAATAAGAACTACGAGACTTACAGTAACAATAAGAGCTGAACAACATGGAACAGCAGCAGCGATGGAAACAACCTCGTGTTTGTTGGAGCAGGGATGATTAGAAAGAGACGACGCTGCTTTGTGCACGGACCATATTTATGAGTACGAGTAGTGAGTTTAATGATATTTCAATTATATGACAAATATCCAGTGTTGGGGAGTAACGGAATACATGTACGAGTAACTGTATTCTGTTACAGTTACCGTTTAAACAGGTGGTATTCAGAATACAGTTACTTTGTTGAAATAAATGGATTACACTGCATGTTGGGGAGTAACGGAATACACGTACGAGTAACTGTATTCTGTTACAGTTCCCGTTTAAACAGGTGGTATTCAGAATACAGTTACTTTGTTGAAATAAATGGATTACACGGCGGTACTTTCCTGTTTCATATTGTGGCGGGTCAGGACTGTTTGGGTTTGTTTGACATGTTCTGTTGTTCCAGGCGGCAGCGTTGTGGTTGCCATGGTTACAGGGTGACACGCTGCGTGTTTCCTGGGTGAGAGAGGCCTTTTTGTTGTTGTTGTGCTAAGCTAACAGGCAGAATGTAGCATCATGGGCAGTGTAGTCCGTGCTGCAGGGAGAATGGACTGCTGTACCCGTGATGTGTCTGTGAGCGAGGGAGGGAGAGAAAGGAAAAGCACAGCTGTCACCGAGCAGAAACGGGAGCTGGAAGCATGTAAATATAATAATAACCACTGCAAGAAGAGAGCCTGACGAGCCCAGCTGTAAGCTGTTAAGACTCGACCGTACACCGTGTTCCTGTTTTCCTCCGAAAACAATAAGTTCTGTTGTCTGTGAAGGTTCTCACTAGGGCTGCCACGATTTGTCGACTAGTCACGATTACGTCGACTAGCAAAATCGTCGACGACTGATTTAATAGTCGACGTGTTGTTTGAAGCTTTGTAAGATCGCAAAAGACGCAGGAATAATAGCAGGATTTAAGAGTGTAATAACGGACTGAAACAGAAGATGGCAGCACTGCATGTACAAGGATGCCAGCTGCCGTTAAACCCCGAAGAAGAAGAAGCAGCTGTGTCCCAGAATTCATAGCGCGGCCCAGCTTAGTTTCCAACAATGGCGGTAGCTAGTTAGTTTTAATATTACTCTTATTTCATATTTTCAGGCGAGAATGTAGCTGTGTAAACCTCAAATATCTGCTCTGTTTATCAGGACACCGCATATTTTCAAAAGCGCTCCGACGTTTTCGGAGACGTCTGTTACCCACTAGCTCGATAGCTAGCCGGGGGCTAGGTCACTAGAGCCGTGAGAACACCGGACTCCCGGCAAATTGTTTTCAAACCCACCGCCGTCTTTCGCGACTCAGGTTAAATATATATGAGTCACTTAGATAAATTAAAAATGTTGTTGTTTGGCTTTTTTTTTTTTTTTGTATTTTATTTGTTCCTGAGTAAATCGGTTTGGCTGAGATTAAAGTTTTTACACAGCTGAATAAACGTCAAGCAGACAACTGATTATCAGAAGTGTGAGATGCTGGAGAATATACTCCAGTGTCCTGTTATATTTTAGATAGCAAGGAGTTTATTAAACTTTACCGAAACAATCTGCAAATTTCATTAAAATTTAATAAACTATCATCTTGTCTTTATTTTTAGTTAGCACCTTAAAAGCTTAAAGCTGTAAGCTAATGATAGTTATATAAGAGCAGATGCTGCTGGTGCAATAAGCTGTAGTTTTACGTCCAGTGGATGATGATCTGATTAGTCGACTAATCGCATAAATAATCGGTGACTAGTCGACTATCAAAATAATCGTTTGTGGCAGCCCTAGTTCTCAGTCATCCAGGTCATCGTAGTCTGAGGAGCTTGCAAAGAAAAGCGTCTGGACTTCTTTAAGTTGCTTGAAGACGTTTCACCTCTCATCCGAGAAGCTTCTTCAGTTCTAAGAACAGAGGTTTGACTCTGTTCTGCTCCTTTGACAATAAGTTCTGTTGGAGCAGCCTTTCAACGCCTCTCTGTCTCTGCTAGCAAAGTTGACCCAGACAACAAAGTAAAGCTCGTTTTCAGCTACGAGCCGACACGAACCCGACACGAACCCGACGTGTTAGCCAGAGGTCCCTTTACTACGGTTCGGAGCCGCTGACCTTCAGTAACAGTAATAAATCACAGCAACAGTACATTCATGTAATTGTAAACAGCATGATAATATATTAAGTAATCCAAAGTATTCAGAATACATTACTCTCATTGAGTAACGTTACAGAATACATTTTGGGGCATGTAATCTGTAGTCTGTAGTGGAATACATTTGAAAACACTGCAAATATCCAGCACACTGACAGCTGTGACCTTATACACATGCCCAGTGAAAGGTTGATTGAACACTGTACATGGTATATAGCTGGTCTGGGGTCAGATTCTGCCAACCAGGCAGCGCTGCCTCATGACACGGGGCTGGATCAGCCATCTATTGATCCATCCCAGAGAAGATGAAGGACACGTGATGATGACACCACTGTGCAGTAGGGCTGCCACAAACGATTATTTTGATAGTCGACTAATCAGATCATCATCCATTGGACGTACAGCGTACAGCTTATTGCACCAGCAGCATCTGGTCTTATATAACTATCATTAGCTTACAGCTTTAAGTGTTTGTGCTAACTAAAAATAAAGACAAGATGGTAGTTTATAAATTTTTAATGAAATTTGCAGAGTGTTTCGGTGAAGTTTAATAAACTCCTTGCTTTCTAAAATATAACAGGACACCGGAGTATATTCTCCAGCGTCTCACACTTCTGATAATCAGCTGTCTGCTTGACAGTTTTAGCTGTGCAAAAAACTATAACTTTAATCTCAGCCAAACCGATTTACTCAGGAACAAATAAAATACTAAAGAAAGCCAAACAATAACATTTGTAAGTTATCTAAGTGACTTATATATATGTTTAACCTGAGTAGCGAAAGACGGCGGTGGGTTTGAAAACGATTTGCTGGGAGTCCGGTGTTCTCACGGCTCTAGTGAGCCTAGCCCCCGCCTAGCTAATGAGCTAGTGGGTAACAGACGTCTCCGAAAACGTCGGAGCGCTTTTGAAAATATGTGGTGTCCTGATAAACTGAGCAGATATTTGAGGTTTACACAGCTACATTCTCGCCTGAAAATATGTTAAACGTTTATTTTGTGACCCAGAAAGAATAATAAGAGTAAAGTTAAAACTAACTAGCTGCCGCCATTGTTGACAGCTGCGCTATGAATTCTGGGACACAGCTACTTCTTCTTCTTCGGGGTTTAACGGCAGCTGGCATCCTTTGTACATGCAGTGCTGCCATCTTCTGTTTCAGTCCGTTATTACACTCTTAAATCCTGCTACTCATTCCTGCGTCCTTTGTGATCTTACAAAGCTTCAAACGATGCGTCGACTATTAAATTAGTCGTCGACGATTTTAATAGTCGACATAATCGTGACTAGTCGACTAATCGTGGCAGCCCTACTGTGCAGTTCACATTGGAGGGCTTTATTCCATCCACTGAGTCATCAGAGCTGTGGGCCTTCTGTGAGCTCTGCAGTGTGGCTGACAAAGCTGACATTAAGTCTCCAACTTTCAGGATTTTTGCTAAGCTGTCACTCACTGTAGCTATCATCTCACACACTTGGCTACTTTTCTCTGTAAAGGTGTTTGATGACAGAGTCTTAACCCCTGCATATGAAGATAATGTGTTTGATATATCTGTTAATACCTGACACGACTTCTTTCCTTTCAAGTCTGTTTCACATCCAATTGTAGAGACAAGTGTGTCAGAGGATCGTGTGAAAGGATGTTCTGTCTTTCTTCAACATACATATCTGTGTCACGTATTTACATAAAGAGAAATCGTATCGATGGCGAGGCTGGCGAGGAGGGCCCGCCCTCACCGATCCACCGTGAGGCCGTTTATATGCAGCCTGTGTCTTTCATGTGTCTCCACCTGGATCCCTGCTGAGCCACTTCCTCCCCAGCCCTCAGAAACACTGTTGCTATAGTAATTGTATCTAAGTGAATAACCATAGCAACCACAGAGATGTTTTGGATGGCACAATGGTAGCTGCTGGTTTTAAGTGCTGGAGATCAAAGGGGCCTAACGTTGTTAGGGAAGAGGAGGGGGGTTAATCAGTGTCGGGGAAAGCGGAGACCAGCGGGGTCGGCAGGAGCAAGCAGGAGGCAAAGGGAGGAGCGAGGAGAACGACGGTTTTCCCTCATGGCACCAACACCCGTCCCATTTCCCTGCGGTCCAATAATTAGCTGTTTGGGGTATACTGCGACAGGAAGACGGCTCCTGCTGTCGAGCTTGCAGTGATGGTTAGTAGCTGTTCCACCCATGCTGTGTGAAACTTAATACACGGCCTCATTAAAGATGGAAATTAGCCTTTGGCTATAATCTGGCATGTTTACATTCATGTAATTTTTCTTTTTACATTTATGTTCATTAACATGCACGGTCCTAAATAAATAAATTAAATAAAATCGCTTCCTAAGGAGATTTGGTTTCAAGGTCAAATTTATTTCTATAGCACATTTCAAACAGCCGATGCTGCACAAAGTGCTTAACAATATAAAAATGGTATTAAAAAGCAACAATGTAACACAATAATAACAGTAAAAAACAATAATAGGACAGTAAAAGAGTTAAAACAATAACTAAACTAATTCAAATAAGACCAGAATGCTTGGGTCATAGTGTGTTAAAAGCCAGGGCATAGAAATGTGTCTTTAGTAAAGATTTAAATTTGTTTGTGCAGATCTAATATTTAAGGGGAGACTATTCCAGAGTCTGGGACCTGCCACAGAGACGGATCTATCACCACGGGATGTGAGGTTAGTCCGTGGGATGGACAGCATTAGTTTTGAGCTGGACCTCGTGGTTTGTCCTGGAGCATAGGCAGAGAGGGGCTCAGACAGGTGAGGAGGGGCTCGGGCGTTAATGACTTAAAAACAAAAAGTAGAAGTTTAAATTGGATCCTGTAGGAGACAGGAAGCCAGTGTAGAGAAGCTAAAACTGGGGTTATATGCTCTCTCCGTTTGGTACCAGTTAGCAGGCGAGCAGCTGCATTTTGAACCATCTGAAGACGATGGATGGAGGCCTGATCTAGACCATAACACAATGAATTGCAGTAGTCTCATCTGCAAGTAAGGGAAAGGTGAATAAGACGCTCAAAGACGTTAGGAGGTATGGCTTTACCTTGGCCAGCTGTCTTAACTGAAAGAAGCAGGACTGAACACTGCACTCACCTGCTTCTTCACTTTAAAAGAACCATCAATGTAGACACCGAGCTTTTTACACGTGTTTCAAGTAGCGGTGCTTTATCAGGCCAGTACAGGTCAGCCTAATCACTGGTTTCAAACTCCCAGTAATGAAACTGGGGAACACTGGTTGTGCTCAACCTACAAAATATTTCACGTTCCTGCGATATGTGCTGAGCACGCACGACAGACATGAAGCAGACAGGATCACAGCTGATCTTCTCTCGCTCACGAGTGAGCTAGTTAATGTTGGGAGTCACAGAGGGAGCGCTACGATCAACCTTTAAATCAAAACGGTTCACCTCCGACACAAGGCGTCCAGTCGACGCAGAACCCAACGCAAGGCATCGCCTGAGGGTTCTTCCATCCATCACTGAAACCATTCTGTGTAGGTGCAGAGACACCCCAAGAATCCAGGTGAAAATATTATGTGGCAGGTTCGTGCACAAATGTTATTAATAAGTAGCTGTTATTAGAGCGACGCTGAGGGTGCTGAGTGGTTGGGATGTCCCCCAGACCATCACTGAAACACCAGAGCAGCCGTGCTGACGAGGTTCCAGCAGCACGATGCTCTGCAGCCTCTTCCACATGTGCTCAGCATGCAGCGGCTCTCATCTGTGAAAAGCACAGTTCTGCTCTTTGATGGGAAATGTTAATCAGACTGCATGATGTCAGTTCACCCTGCATCCACAACAAAGAAGAAGAAGCCGTATGTAAACATAACATACAAACTGACCGAGGACAAGAGGGAACAGTGCTGCTGTCAGTCCAACGTGTCCACGTCCTCTGGACTAAGAAGGGGAGAAACCGTCCAACTGTCATAATCACAGCCACACACCTGCATCAGTGACGGTCTGCATGACTTATATGTAAACTTTAAACTTCAATAAGGATGCCAGCAAAAGCAGCTTCTTTCCACTGCTGGAAAACTGCAGTGTTTGATGTGAAACAGCAGTAATCACATCAGCGATGGCTTCACGGGGACACTGACAGACGATTTCTGTCCCTGCTCCTCTAACCTGTAGCTCCTTAAATCCAAACCCAGACAAAGCTCGACGTGTCCTGTGAGGTTGGACCGCTCACATCCCCAGGTTTGGCTTTTAAATCACATCGTACACTCTGTGCTACAGTCACAGCGTAGGGAGGCAGGAAACTGCCCCGTCGCCAAGGAAACCTAGGTGTCTGTCTGTTGTCAGGGCAACAGGGCAGAGGGGATGGGGAGCAAAAATACAGATAACGACAGGAAGGCTGGGCAGAGACAACAAAGGCAGGCGGGGCCGTCAGCTGACATCTTTGGATCCACGATTGTGCCGAGCGGATGATGTCGGAGTAAATGTGCAGTCATATTCGTTGTGTTCCCACTAGTGCTGTCAGCATTAATCTGAAATGACGTTAACGCCACAACACGGCAAATCTCCGTTAACAAGCTACCGCGGATCGCCCCGTGCGTGGGGCTGGACGGCCAACACGTTAACGAGCTAACTGCGCTAACGCACTAGTTCCCACCCATGTAATTGAGCATTGCGTGGCACATCCAACATACTGTTTTACTTTAGTCCATGACGCGCTTACCTTCAGGGTCATACGTCACATGAAGACCAAAATAGTTCCAAAGGCCAGATCTGAATGAGGGTGGGGGAGGTTCAATTTGCCATGTTGCAAGGAGCTTAGCTTCTGTCTGCTAGCTTGCCCTGCGCTCAGTGGATCTGTGCTCGACAGTGCAGCCTAGGCGGAGTAGTCGAACACAGATCCACTGAGCGCTCAACACAGACAGCATCGTCAGAAGGAAAGTTGATGAAATAAATTAAAAATGTTGTATTGTTCGATACATATGTGTACTGAACCGAAAGCACTGTATCGAACGGTTCAATATCGATACGAGTATCGTTGCACCCCTAATATATATACATATATATATATGTGTGTGTGTGTGTTTCTGTGGTTCAGCATTATGATGAATAAATGGATAAATTTCCAAAATCCCGGAGCAATGCAAATTAGCCGGTGCGAGGTAAGGAGCTCTGTCATTGGTTAGACAGTCTTAGCTTTGCACCTATACCAAAGGCCATTCAGCCTCTGTGTTTACACTCTGCCTACACAGATGTTGGACATGAGACGACACAGGAAAAGGATTTTTGATGTGAGGTTTTTATTGAGATTTTATTTGTTTTTTTTCTGATTTGAAGTATTTATTAATGGAATAATTATTTATTTTCAAATACTGATTTATAAATATTTATTTTATTTTATTTATTTTTTTTGCCTGTCCCGTTTGGCTCTTTTGCATCAGAATTGTTGTCTAAAGGCAAAGAAAGATGCCCAACGGATTTACTTTACCAAACTGACCATCCCAGCCTTGCCGTAATGGTCCATTTGATTCACCTTTTATTGTTTATTTTATTTTCACTTACTGAATATGGGACAGACTTGACTGGGGGAAAGAAGGGGAGAAAGAAAGAGAAACAGCTGAGAAGAGGGACGGGGGAGAAGGGCAAAAAACAAAAACCAACAGAATTTTATTTTCAATTAAATTACTAGATAATAAATTACTTTTGTATTGAATAAATAAAATAACTTAAAAATGAATTTGTAAATTAATATTTTATCGCACAATTCATTGTTTAAGCAAAGAACTTTTTATTTCGATGCGCTGGATCTTCTGGTCCTCTGCACATAAGTGGATTTCCATTTAGACTTTATATAGACAACAACTCAAAGTGCTTTACAACAAGTCACATTCACCCATACGATCATCTAGTGCTGTACTTTAAACACTTTAAACACAAACACAGATACTGTGGGGAGAGGCCACAGAGGCACAGGGAGAAAACTCACACAGAAATCCAACAATTAAAGAGGAACCTTCTCGATGTAACACTACCATCCTGCAAGATGACCTGGTCCTGGGCCATCTTAATAAGCATGCTGTGCACAGTAGTTTCATATTCCTGCCAGAACAAACACCAGACAGTTTGTACACAAGGCTCAGATTCTCGCTTTGCCAGATACAGACAATAGTTTAAGATCCTAATGTCTCTGCACAGCTCTGTATGTACTGAAATATCCAACCTCAGATATTTCCTGCTCACTCTCTGCACCGCCTTAGACAACAAGTAGTTCATGCTATACATAGCATTGACTTTTCATTCCAGCCATGTGCACTCATCAGGGCATCAGTGCTGCCGTAGTAACCACACTAACACTTCCTTGCACCTGTTGAAATGGCCTCAGTCTGATCGTGCCCTGAACAAACTCACCTTTAACATCCCACACACGGACTAAATATGTGCGTGTCAATAACACGTGACAGGAGAACATGCTGGTTGTCTGTCATGGGGCTGAATTAGAAACAGAGCAGGAACTACAGTTTGTCAGATTAAGACTGATCAGGTCCAACATCCGCTCCCAGCACTGATTTACACGTTTGGTGTCACATTGAAGGAAACGCCTACTGGCACAACCTGCATGTGTTAAACTGCTCCTGCGTGTAAACAGCGTGTCACTTACGGCTTTTTGCATCACAAGGACGCGCACTGGCGTCTCAGGGTGACTCAGATGTTTGCTGAATGAGGTGTAGACCGGACTAGGCGGGACTCATTTCACCAAAACACGAACTTTTCCACCCACCAGTGTTTATCTGTGTGCTTATTTTAAAGAATTATTCCATCGTTATCAAATACGAAGCATTACACGCACGTCGAGCCGTTTCTGCTGAGTCAGACACCAGTGCTCCCGTGTGCTGATTCTCGGGTCCATCTTAAACTGGTGTGTTTGCGAATGAACTTCGGTAAAACGTTACAACGTTACCGGGCGCGCAGAGGGTCTCGGAGGCGTGTCGTACCTGTCGGGTGGTCGCGGGCTCCTCGTTCCCGGTGGGTGAAGGTGTTTCTCCTTCAAGCGATGCTGGGGTGACCGGAGAAGAAGCCATGTCCCCCCGACATCACCTCTCACTAAGCGCCGCTCCTACTGTGACTTTCCTCGGTGTCCTCCAGCGTGCAATACGCTGCCTGGCGCAGTTTGCACGGACGGTGGACCGGTTGCGTCGCTCGTTTCCTGCGCGATCAAAGTGAGTCTTCGGCTGCACAGTGCAGCCACTGTCCCTCCTCCGGCCGGCGGACTAGTCCAGGCGAGGCGGATGACGTTGTCCCGGGTCTCGCTCGCTCTCGCACATGCAGGACTTGGCCCAGTCTGTCTTCTTCTGCCACACTCTGCGCCCTGCTTTTCACTTCATGTCTTTTTGTTTTGTAAGGTGGCTAACACGATCACTCCTCTTCTGCCTGCAGGACTCTGTGACTGCTCTGTGCTGTGGCAGCACACTCCAGCCTGATAGTTCATTTTACAGCTTTTGGCACTGCGACGCTCTCCTCGGCTCGACAGACACAATCTCACCATGTCGGCACAATATACTGAGTGCAATCCATAACATGATTTTATCTCACTGTAACTTTGAAATCGACCAAATGTTGCGTAAATGACGTGTCACGTGACTTGAGCACATGCACACCCCCTGTCCTCACAGCAGACATTCATCTTAGCCCCCCCCCCCCCGTGTTTTGAGATCATTGCTGCAACAAAAGGTTGCCACAGATATTTCTACATGAAACGTACTGAATCAGTTGGCACATATTTAACTATGGTTGGATGAGACCTGCACTCTGTTTTAATATAATGTTGTTTTGTTTGAGTGGCTGAAATAAAGCTAATAAAATAAATGAATACTAAAATAAAGCTGAATCACATCACAGGAACGACACAGCCCTGTTCCTCCGGGCTGTCAATCTGTGAATCAGCAAACATGTATGATTTATTGTCATTCATTTGCTAAACAAACTTACCTCTGAACTTTGACCCTGACAATTCAGTTTTATTTATATAGCGCCAAATCACAACAAAAGTCGCCTCAAGGCGCTTCATAGATACAGAGACAAACCCAACAATCATATGACCCCCTATGAGCAGCACTTTGGCGACAGTGGGAAGGAAAAACTCCCTTTTAACAGGAAGAAACCTCCGACAGAACCAGGCTCAGGGAGGGGCGGGGCCATCTGCTGTGATTGGTTGGGGTGAGAGAAGAAAAACAGGATAAAGACATGCTGTGGAAGAGAGACAGAGGTTAATAACAGGTATGATTCAATGCAGAGAGGTCTGTTAACACAACAAGGGAGATCCAGGTTTCCCAGCTGACGAGCAGAGGGCAGCGGCTTCCACTCGTTTGAGCAGTTTGTTGCGTGACCTCCTGTCTCTCACTGAACTAAAATGCCTCCAAACAACAGCAAAATAGATGGCACTCACTCCAACGTCTTGCAGCAAAAACATTAAGTGATGGGAAGAACAGGTGATGGATGAGCTGCAGATGTAACCGGTGTGATTCTGCGTTGTGTCTGATAAAAAAGGTAAAAGAAAGAAAGACCTCCCAGTAAATAATTTGCCCACTCCAGCTCCTACGACCAAATACAAACAGTGGGGAAGAGGGTTAGTTCAACCCACCACAGCTCCCAAGCTAGCAAGGAGTATATATTCATGCTAGCATTTATGGCGCCTAAAACACATTTATGATACACACATACGACACACTTATAACATCTAACAAAAACAGGCTTAATAATGACAATAATCGAACTAAAATTGCAATCAGAAACATCCAGGTGGCTAAATATGCATTATATGTGTGTTTTAAAGTGTTGGAAAGAAATGACACCCACCTCTCCCACAGGGGGATTGTAGAAAAGGGGAGAGGCAAAAGGGGTACACTGTATTTATAGGATTGCACCGAAGAAGAAGAAAAGAACGAGGAGGGGCTCTAACTGATAATGAACACAACTACAGGCTTGGAGGTCCTAAAAGTCAGGTATAAAAGGAGCAGTTTGGGGGTTTAGAACACATTATAACAATGTGATTTATGACCCTGTTACACAGAGCCAGCAGAATGAGCTGCTGCCACCACCACAATCAATGGTGACGCCAATTTAGAAAGAGCCCCAGTTGATTCCACTCTTGCCAGATGCTGAATACACATCGTCTAAAAGTGTGTGCCATTGACCAAAGGAGGAGTGGGCTGTTCACACATGCCTGTGTTCTTATGGAGCAGTCTTTGAGGATGGCGAGTCCAGAGCTGGAGGTTTAGATCTAAGAGAGTGATCCAAAGTCAGGAGAGGATTACACCCAACCTTCAGAGATCTTCCTATAAGCCAGAACTGGAAGCAGAGCCACCTTTGGCTATGATATCTTTACTGGACCCAGTAAGTCCACACAGTCAGAAATAGGGGTACGGAAGGGGTACATTACTGTGCCCCAAGGTACAAAAATGACATTAATACAGTCTAAGGACAAATATTGGACCTCGGGGTAACTATCTGTACCTTTTTTAGCGTCTGAAAGGTACATACATGTTCCTTAATTGTGAAAAGTACTTATTTGTACCCATTCTTTCAAAAGATAAAGTACAGGTTGATTAAGCTCTTTTTGATTAGAGGTTTTTTTTTTTTTTATTCTTTTTGACAGTAATTTATTTGCAACTGTATTGATATAAGCATATATTTTAGTGTTTTTATTTTTTTATTATTTTCATTGCTGTTGCTGTTTTTGTATTCCCTGAACCCCCCCCCCCCCCCCCCCCCCCTTATTTTTAAGCTGCTTTAAGAACAATGAATTTATTTGAAAGAAAAAAAAGTAAAAATGCATTTAAAATTTTTTTTAAGAGAGTGTTTTTTTTTTTTAAGTATAACTATTTGGATGAATTGCAAAAAAGCACCCTTATTGAACTCGGAGTGCGAGTTGAGCCCATCCTCACAACATCAAACAAAAAGTAGAAGAAGAAACTCAACGAATAGCTGGTGGATTCTAGAATTTTCTGTAAATGCAGCAGGTGCCATTTTGTTTTATCAACGGAGGGAGATGGATTACGAACTTGCAAGTCCTGGTGTGCTCTGTTCACTTTCAACCGAGGAACTCTTAACAAAAATACAAGAGTGGGGCTTAGATGTCACCGAAGCTGAAGCTCAGCATTTCAGAGGTAAGTTTTATTTTAAGAAAAATGTAGCGTAATTACTAATTATTGGTTTAGCCTAGCTTAACGTATATTAGCAATTTAGCTAGTTTCGGCACTCTCTTAGCTCAAATTATGTCTTTTTACAAACGTTTTTACAAACGTTTCATGTGTAAAGTTGAGGTCACAGTTCTGAAAAATGTGTACACATAGTATTTGTATAAGTTTGAACTTATATATGTGGTTCGGCCACAGTCTATGGGTTCGGTAACCCCTGCGCAGCGGAACGGCGCGAAATTTGATTCCCTGGTAGCTGAATGCAGTTTACCGTTAGTGTATTAATGGTTTAATAAAATCACGTTTTTACATCCATTCCAAGGCCATCAACACACATGGGCGGCTGAATATAACGTCTAAAGGAAATATCTTAACACCGCACTTCTTTAAAATATAACAAGGGTGTCGCAGCTGGGGTTTGATAGTCGCGTTTTAAGCAATGTGGGAACTTTTTCAGCATGTAATCTGAGCTTGTAATACGGTCCTGCGGGTGTTATCGCTATAAGTAATCGGTCTGAAAGAACAGACGGCAGAAACTGTCGGAAATCTGGAGAAAGGAGTCACCTTAGTAGTGAATATTAACAAATTACAGCATTCTAGTCTTTTTTTTTTTCTTCCAAACTTGAAAGGGCACAAAAGCATGCTCAGACTCTGCTCTCCTGTGTCCAGTAGTCCCAAACAAACATCTAAATTTAAAAATGAAAACTTTGCATATCAAGAGGATTCACTCTAAAGATTTGCTTTATTTTATTTAATTTACTGATTTTTTTAAATGAATATTTCTTTGAACTGAAAGAAGTTGTACAAAAGGTTTTAATGTGTGTGATATACGGTTTTTACCCATGTAAAAATGTGGTGATAAATATTCTTACATGGAATTTAGAGTTTGTACTACCATTTATCTTGCAGACAATGAGGTTGATGGTGACACAGTTGACTGCGGTCTTACTGAGACTATGGTTGCATACCTTTTCCAAGGATCCTTCAAAAAGCAGGTTAAATTCAACCAATTTGTGTCAAGGATGAAGGAATCTTCAGTGACACTGACTCTACAGACTGTCTCTCCAGAAGACTGGCAACCATCTACTTTGTCAACTTCAATAAGGTATTTTCTTATTTATAATGAAGTTAGTATGTCTGAAACATACATGTTGGCTGTTATGCACTTTTAGGATTTAGTTAATATGATCATTGTTTCTACCATATGTATTGTTACTGTAGTGTTTTATACTTCAATTCATGCAATAAAAACAAACGCTTAACTGTTTTCACAGCAATGAAAATACTTTGAGACTACCAGCGTCTTTTGAAATTCCAAGATTTCCCAAAAATCTCCAACTAAAACTGGACAACAAAGAACCGTGCCATAAAAATCCAAGGGACAGACACACAATAATCAGAGTTCTATATGAAGCTGTGGCACAGTATACTATGTAAGTTAATCAGGGTAATGTTAGCTTGTTGCTTTAGAAAAAGCTGAATCTGTCATATTGAAAATAAACGCTACATTACTAAGAAACAATAACTGATACTTGATAAAGTTTGTTTGTCAGCAGTTGCTCTAACACTTATGTTTCTTCTGATATTACAGGTAACCCACAAATTCTGAATATGTGCAAGCTGTGAAGACGCTGGTAATGAAGTATCCTTTCCTCAAGGATCGTGAGGGAAATGGTTATGTAAGTTAAATTTAAAATTTGCATAAGGTTCCTTCAAGATTACAAAGTAAAAGTGAAGCTTTTTTCAATCTTGTTTTGTTAGTAAGACAATCTGTAGCCTCTCAGTAGGTTTGTATGAAGTATGTTTACTGATTCTTTGTTGGGTGTATTTTGTGTAGATTGTTTTTACAGTAACTTATGTTTCTGTTCAACAAGCACACATGGCATATGTCTTTGAGACGTAAATTCAAATCAGAGCGGGCACCACTAGTCGACAGTGAGGCAGTGAGGCGTTGTAAGGAGAAGTTTGGTTCTACGAGGAGAGGGCAGCCTAATAAATGTCAATGAACAAGTCAGAGAAATGTTTGTCAGGTTGGTGTGAGGGACATCTTGAGCTATAAAATGTTCTTGCCTCTGTTATTACATCTAAAACTAAGGATTAGGGATGCAACTGTACCCCTTTTTTTTCAAACCGAAACAATACCAATACTTGGATTAGAGCACTTGCTAATACAAAGTACCAGTGCTAATACTTCTACCTCACAAAATATTATTAATTAGAAGGCGCTAAAAGAGGGTGAACTAGATTTTTAAAAAAAACAAAAAACATTTTAAATATGACTCCAAAACTAAAATTTCAAGTTAACAATTAAGATTTTATGTGAAATTATTTCAGACTTTCCATATTTTAAATATTGGTTCATGGTATCGGTTAACTTTAACCGATACGAGTTCTTTGTGATGCACAGATCGTGTCAGCTCTAATTGTATATTTAGTCTTATGTTGGGTTTCTAATCTGTTTTGACTTTCTCTTCTCACTCTTGCTTTCTTTCAAGGGACCATGCGTCCAAGGAGAGGATTTATTATCCATAGACGCCCACTTAAAGGTCTTACAGTGCCAATTAGAGCAGGGCGATATGGCCAAAAATATTTATCACGATATATATTTGAAAATTTGCGATAACGATATAACTGACGATATAATTGATGCGAGACAAAATACAACTCCACAACATTACTAGCGCAAAAAGACAACCTTCCATTTATTTTCACGTAAACAAGAAGCTGGTTTTTATGTACATTAAAGCTTTATAAAAATGTAACAGTGCAAATGCAAATTCCTTGCTGAAAGTTTAACCCAAAGGCATTTCCAGTAGAAATGGGCTGACATATCCTGAGCATAACCATGTATAATATCCACTGAAGTTAAAAAGAGGTGCTTTGCAACATTAAACTGCAGTGTGCAGTACGCATTTTTCGGACCATAAGGTACACGGGATTATAAGGCACATTAAGCGAAACAAAGCAGTCAGATAAATCAAACTTTATTAAACTCATTCTTCTTGCTTCCTCCACTTCTGTACCATTGTTTCATTAATGTTGAATTCTCTGGCAGCTGAGCTATTCCCATGTTGTTGCAGTATATTAATGACTAACCTCGTATTGTGGATGGATTATCTCAGTTGTTCTCCTGACTGAAGTTTGGTCCGTTTACAGCATCCTGCCATGCGATTGCATTTGTCTCTAACCATGAGGAACCTTCACGTTAACTTTTATAAGTGGAAAAGTGTTAGTGTTCGTCCTCCAGCTTCACTGTTTATGTTATGCTAACATAGCTGTGTCGCTAGCGATCACGTAGCACATCATTATATACCAGCTAGCCCAACTTCAGTAACCCTACAAACGTCACTGCTGTTTAGTTTCCTGTCTTCATTTATGTTGGAAGTGATAGCAGAGCTGTACGTTTGAATTTTTTCAGAAATCTCTGTCAGAACATGCTATATCATGCTTAGGTAACTAGCGAAACTAGCGAGCTAACTTCCGCTAGCTTCCTGCTAACTTCTAACTCCGTTAAATGTAATAACTTTTGTTTTCATGGATGCCTGGAAGTTAAACTTTATAGTTACACCTGGTAAAGCAGCAATGCTGATCGTTTTATTAAAGATCAAAGAATTTAGACAGTTTTCAACTCTCAGTGATGCTGCAGTGTTGTTTGACCTGAAGTCAAATATACGGAGTTTGGGACCCAGATTACTCCCAGATTTAAGAGCATCTTAGTCCGACAAACACGACAATAACAACGGCCGCTTGCATGTTCTGCAAAAAAATGTGCTTTGTTGTGTATCTGACGGACAAACACCAAACCAGTTCCACATCACGGAAGTTGCACCATTTTTACAAACCAACAATCGGCCATGTGCGTATGAAAACAAAGGCACTGCGCATGCGCGTTTTACTCCCATTCTATCGCGATATTTCATTTTCCTATCGTTGCCTAACATTATACCGGTATTACCGTGAACAGTATAATATGGCCCAGCCCTAGTGCCAATATCAGAAGATGCAACCAGATACGATGGTGGTTCATAACCGTGTGCAGCAAACGTTTGCTTGGCGGCAGAAAGAAATTGCAAATGGTATGCCTGTGGAGGATGTGTTGAAGAAGTACCCCTTCTTAGGGATGCCTACTGGTGTAAGTCAGAAAGCTGGATTGAACTTGGAAATAGCTGTCACATTTAACATGTTTATAGTAGTAAATTTTATTTGCCCTTGACCTTGTTTTCTTCATCTGTCCCTCTTTCCTTTTTTCGTATGTTCATGTAACTTCTTACAGTATTGTTGTTAAATTCTATTAAAAAAAAAATATGCAGCACCATACATAATTAATATCAACTTTAGATTATTTCATTTTCATACACTGTTATTTTGTACTGAAAATGAATTTTTTACTTGTAGCTGTGCAACGAACTCGGGTGGATCCAACCAACAACGGGTAATGTAAGCCAGCGATTTCGTGAAGGGCTCTCATGTGTTGCAGCAAAGGTGATTGACCTTACACAAGGGAAAACCCCACTCTACCAGCTCTACCTTGATGCAAGAGAGGAGGCTCTCACTGATGACCTACCGGGTATTTGCTTTTTTTTTTTTTTTTTTTTTTTTTTTTTTTTTAACTTCAAGGCTTCCATTTTATATAATTTTTATAGGTAACTGGAAATGCCAGATAAAATGCATGGGTGATCTTGTGTTTTGTTGTTCTTTTGGCAGATCTTGACACAAGGGCTGCACTTTTATTCCTGCCATACGTCTTCAAGGAGAAACTGGATCTCTTTGTCATACTTGGAGAGGTGTGTGTATTAAAATATTTAGTCTATATAAAAGGAAAACAAATGTATCTTTTGTTAAGAGACTAATATATTGCTTTCCTCTACCTTCTCTTTTGACTTCAAAGGTTCATCCTAAAACCCCCTATCCAACTGTTCAGCTACTTCATGAAGACTGGAAACCAGTGTTTTCCAGAAGCGCTCCAAATATTGTGAAGTTGGATGGCAGTGAAGTGTGCAGAAGCTCGTGTATTTTTGAAGGAATCATCTCTTCTTTCTGCTTGTATTTTGTCTTCAACCTTGCTTATCCAAAACATCTGAAGAACACCCTGATTTTTCTCCAAAAGTACATTGTGAAAATAGATGAGGGTGAGGATCGGCCTCTGCCAATCACAGTCACCAGACAAATAAATCTTCTGTATTGACCACCATGCCTCAGCCATATCAGTGCTCCAAATGTGGCAGAAGAACCTTTAGTTTGACAAAGCTTATTCAGCACATAGGACTTATTCATTCCCATGATGCCAATTTTGATATAACCTGTGGACTCAGTGACTGCTGTTCTTCCTTCAAAAAATATGAATCTTTCAGACGACATGTGTATAGGAAACACAGAACAGGTGTTGTGTTAATATTGACACAATGTGGGTCTTTTGTGGAAAAATTCTCATTCCTCTGTTATATGACAACCATTTTCATTCATACAGTGTTAGAGTTGATAGTGAATGGACGTTGCTAAAACCTGGACAGGAAATTGATGTTGCAGCTTATGACACATACTCTGTTGATAACAGTTTGTATGTAACAGTTAAGCAATGTATTTAAGAAGGTAATAAATGTGACAAGTATTTTTGACTTTGTATCTTCAATTTTTCAAATCTTGAGAGGAAAAATATAGGAAATCTGTGTGTAGATACTGAACCTTTAGAAAGACATTTTTGTACTCCTTTTAAGGGTTCTTTTTTGTACTTTATACTAAGGGTACAATTTTGCCCTTTAAAGTACAGGTTTGACGTGTAAAAGGTACAAATTACAAGGGTACAAATCAGTACCCACAGTTTAGGGTACAGAACGGTACCTTAGAGGGTACCACCCCAGTGACAAGCCATTGTACCCCTATAGGTACATTTCTGTACTTTAATTTCTGAGTGTGCAGTCAAGGTCAAAAACGTGGTCAGTCCCCCATTTAGTGCCATAGATCTGAAACATAGTAAACAAAATGCTAGTAAAAAGTTACAAACATGTTCAAGTTACATGTCTACAACTCCACAACAGACATACTTTGCTACTGGTGCCAAACAGTACTGCAGTCTGTAGCTTTCCAGCCATCCTTTGAACGTCTTTGAGTTTAATGTAGCCAAAACTGGATTCAGTAATCAGTGTTTATTTACAGAAGCCGTAGAGTATGGCTGCCACATGTGAACATCAGTGACGGCTCATTTAAACTGTAGGAACGATTAACCCAACATCAGAAAAATACTTCATTTTACATTAATGTGACAAATTAACACTGCTGGGACTTTTCTGGTCCTACACTGTTCATGTCCAAGTCAACACATTGTAAGATTTACACGTGGAAGGTCATCTAAGCTGCTTATGTGGAGATTACCTTTCCTTTAACAACGACCAGTTTCTTCTTTTCAGTTTTCAGTTTTATTTGTCATATGCAAGTTAGCACAGGGTCAACATTGCAATGAAATGTGTTTGACGAGCAGCAGTCACTCGGCAGCATGATACAGTAGGAGAAAATATAATAAAATAAAATAATAAAGAAAATAGAAAAATAGTAAGGAGCAAATATTAGAGAGACATGGTAAAAGAGAAAAGATGACTAAATATATTTGTATCTATAAATATATGTACACTAGTGATTAAATAAGAAAATCTTGAAGAGAAATATGACGGGAGGGCAGATGGGACATTGCACAGGAATGAGCAGCAGAAAATTTCAGTATTGCACTTTTAAATATAAATATCAATGACAATAAAGTGGAGTGACCAGTGCAGATTAAACAGAGTACTTGTGAAGCTGCAGGTAGCTTCTGAGTGCTGTGTTGTGTGTGTTTAAGTGTTGTGGTTGAGGTGTCGTATGGCTTGATGGTAGAAACAGTTTTTGAGTCTTGTAGTCCGAGCAGACAGACTCCTGTAACGATGGTAACAAGGAGAACAGCTGATGTGCTGGGTGGCTGTGGTCCTTGATGATGCTGTGTGCTTTATGGAGGCACCGCTGGAGATAAATGTCCTGAATGGCAGGAAGCCTCGTGCCAGTGATGTGCTCTGCTGCCTTCACCCTCTGTAGTGATTTACGGCTGCTGGCAGAGCAGCTTCGTACCAAACTGTGATGCAGCTCGTCAGCAAGCTCTCGACTGCACACCTGTAGAAATTTGAGGTGATGTTGGCGTTCATGCCAAACTTCCTCAGCCTCCTCAGGAAGTAAAGCCGCTGGCGAGCTTTCCTGATTGTTCTCACCTCAAACACATTATTTACCCATCCAGGTGGAACATGTAGCTGTGCTCGGTTTGACAGCTTTCATCCTGGCAGCAGCGTCAGCTGAAGCATACAAGGCACACATAGATGTCACTGAGCTGGAGCTCTGGGAGAGACGTCGCCACTTTCAGGCCTTTAAACAAAGCTGTTGGAGCACAAGTCCCAAAGATTTATAGTTTCTCTTCATGTCTTCATTGTTCCTCCATGGAGAGATGTTCCAAGTAGCCTTGGCTCGAGACAGGCGTCCTGCAGGACTACCTACCAACTGTCCACTGTTTGCAGTCGTGGTAGAGTAATGTTGCCCACCAGTGACTGAAAACCATGGATTGGAGAAGAATGACAGAATTCAGTGACCTTGTGGGGCCATAACAGAGAAATGACAGCAGTGTAGTGGATCAAATAAAGAGTGATGATGTTATATTTGTGACTGTAGCAGGACCAAGGCTCAAAAGGTTGCAGGCGTTGTTAATTGAGCAGAAGATGGACGGCATCAAGCCCTCTCCTCGACAGCTACAGGATCACAGTCTGCAGGTTCAGTTATGCAACGTTTTAGCATCGATGCGTGAAGTTAAGAGCAGACAGGGAGGTTATTTTTGCACTGGGCTGGAATGACTCAGTTTACCTGTCAAAGGCTATCACGGCTGGGAGAAAACCCTCAGCATTAGTAAAGAAGGACCACGGTGGCCTCTGGGTAGAAACACTGCAGAGTTCATGTGGATACGCTGCTGCATTAGGTCAGATAGAAATATCATAAAGCATCATTAAGTAAAAACGTTTATTAAGAACAAATGTTTAAATATTGTTAACGTGTTTCCCAGAAACATCTGTAGAGACAAAGAGCTTTCTGTTGTTGCTTCGAGGAAACAAGCTCTTCTTTTTAGTTTTGTCCTGGTATTTATTCCAGGACGGACTCATCCACTGAGCAGTGTTTGGGTTTCTTCCTTTTCCTCGTTCTGGATGCAAACTATTACAACTTGGGCTTTATTTCAGTGACAATGGCCTTAAGCTGCAATACAACAGGAAGTTACTCATATATAGTAATTTCCCAGACCATATTAAAAATCCATTAACAGGAAATACAAATGATGGGACAATGCCACAGCATGGACATTAGAACAGTTGGGAAAATTTACCTGGCAAAAGGTGAAAATGAGGCTTCATTGAACTGGAATTACAAAGACCAGGAATGTGAGATCCACCAGCCACAACTGAGGGTTTTTACACGTCATATCCTCAAAGTAGAACTACAGTGATCAAAAGAATCGACTTTAATGTTATTCTTTCTTTATTTATGTCAGATTTAACCCCCCAAAAAGCTTTAATCTTTAACTAGTCTTTGGACGTAGCTACAGTACGGTCAGGTTGACAGTTTATGGGTAACATGTGGCCACCAGGCACTGTGACACACTTCCATGTTATATTACCTTGGCGTCCCGTAGGAATACAGGAGAATCATGTGAGGAATCTAAGAGTTGTTTCTTAATTCAATTCAGTTTTATTTACACAGCACCAAATCACAACAGCAGTCGTCTCAAGGTGCTTTATACTGTAAGGTAGCTCGTACAATAATACATACAGAGAAAAACCCAACAATATGACCCCCTATGAGCAGCACTTTGGCGACAGTGGGAAGGAAAAACTCCCTTTTAACAGGAAGAAACCTCCGGCAGAACCAGGCTCAGGGAGGGGCGGGGCCATGTGCTGTGATTGGTTGGGGTGAGAGAAGGAAGACAGGATAAAGACATGCTGTGGAAGAGAGACAGATGAACCGCTGAGTGTTGTCCCGTCGAGGTGGCTCTTCTATGTTGTGCATTTATGGCACCAAACCACAAATGCAAAGGAAGAAAGGGTCGAGGCACAGCACCCAGCTGCCTGACAATATTCAGGCAACCAGGGCCGTGCAGAGAGGTTTAAAGGGGCGGGTGCTCAAAGTTAGAAAGGGGCACATTGAACCAGGCTGAATAACAACAACACACATTCATCAAGAATCTAATATGGGCAACAAGGCAAAGCAAACGTAGCCGATGCTTTACCTGATGGGTACAATGTTGCTGTTGAGGGGTTGCTGTGGATAGTGCTGGAGGGCAGGGCTGTGTTGGTCTGAGACTGTAGACAGTAAAAAGTCCACAGGAGAGATGGTAGCTGATTAAACAAGTGTCATGAGATAATAACAAAATGCAAAGATTGGTGACAGCGCTTGGAACCATAAGGCAACAAAAAACTGTGAGAAATAATTTAGGCTCTGCCTGTGAATCACTCTTTGCTTCTCTTCTTCCTTCCATCCCATCATTTCATATATCACTCTCCACTTGCTGTCTATGTGAGAACAAGGCACAACTTGCTATTGCAATAAACTATAATCTAATTATCCACACCTAACAACTCTTACACTTAATCTATAATAAAATGATGACAGAAAAATGTTATAGCCCTGCCTTTAGTAGCCTCACACAGCTCCTGCTGTTTCCTCCTCATGTCCTTACCAGCCATGTCTGCACAATGTTATATCATGAGGAATATGTTTTTAAATCCAGCTAAATAAAACACACACATGCACACACACACAGTGACATTTTAGACCTTCTTCAGAATACTGTATATACTATGGGCATCCTTACATTATTATTTATTACTAGAGCTACAATAATAAAGCAATGAGGAGGGGGAAGTAATAAATATGAAATAATGTATTTATGATGATTCCATTTGTTTCACTATCCACTCTGTGCAGGGCAAAGCTTATTACATGTTTAAACTGTAGAGATACAATCATTTTACTGCTGTAAAATCCAACTTTTGTCTTATTTAAAATATAAATCTAATATAATCTGCTTCTTAATGTATGTTCTTTAAAATACAGCTTGTGTTTTTAATATATTATAATTATAATAATTATTATGTGGACATGCATATTAGATCATTTTTTAGTGAAATATAATCCCTCCAGAAAGGCAGGAAAAGCCCGGAAACTTACTTTAAAACTAAATATGTTCCCTAAAACGGTGACAGAGCTACAGATCCATGACAGCCTTGCACAGGTAGCCAGCAGCTGTGACCAGCACTACCTGTGCAGTTAATAAAAGGACAGGTAATGTTTGTCGCGCTGTTGCACACACAGCACGCTCGTTTGTTTCAGTTCGTCAGTTGCAACAAGACAGCTTACCAACGTGTACGTAATAAGCTAATACTCCTGGGTGCTACACACTACAGTGTGCGCTGTACACCTACTTACTGGTTGTGTCGCATCAGTCTGTGTCTCTGAGTTAACTTGTGTTTCTCCTACAGCTCCGGACCGCTAAAAATGCGCGTGCTCTTTGTGAGCTCGTTCCCGGCTCGTAACCAGCGCGTTCTGCCGTCAAGGGCGATCATTGCTTAAATGTGATCATGTGACTGATGCAAGCCAGATCCTTTTATTTAGCAAAACTGTGATTAATAGTTAAATATTATTGTTGAGGGGCACAGACAGGACTCCGCACACACACACATATAAAAAAATAATAATCTTTTTTTTTTTTAAAAAGTTGCCTCAACAAAAGGGCACCTTGGGCACCCATCAGGAAAGGGGCGGGTGCTCAAGCCCCTCTAGCCCCCCCCTCTGCACGTGCCTGCAGGCAACGTCCAAAGCCCCACAAAGGACCTACCCACACCCCACTGGCCCCGCCCAGATCAAGGAGCTGTCACAGCAGACAAAAATGTGAGACATAGTTGCCATGGCACCCACCAACCCACCACACCATCCCCCATGGAGCTACCAGGAGAGGCATACTGGCCCACTGAGGATCACAGAGGAGCAGACCCAGGGGGGCTGACAGCACAGCCCCCACCCACCAGTCCTGCAGCTTATTTTATCTTGTCAGCGTGAGCCCCACCTAAAGGGGACAGAGGGATTAGTGAGTTGCATTAGTGGGGCAGGAGAGAGTGAAGCAGGGGAGCCAATGTCACTGCGATACGACTCCTCAACACCATCCAGCCTGCCCCACCACTCATAATGAGTCCTGCTGTGCTCTGTAGCAATGATGCATTTTATGTGTGTGTGCCAGGTTAGTGCTGTGGATTCAAAGGAGCACAGTTCCACTAAACAGGAGATCAGGATAAACCCCAGTAACCAACCCTGCCCCCGCCATCACATATTCTCAATCCCAGCAGAGGCCAGCCCCACAATGACATGCCACACGTGATACACAGCCAACATTACTGTTATAATTACATGTTTCCTTTATTACTTTCCTTTCAACCTCTTTATTTTGCACCTTAAACTTTCTTCGGTTGCTACAAGCCACAAAGTCCTTTATGGTTTGTCTCTGTTGTGTGGAGGGCTGTTTTTAAGAGCTCAAAAATGGGTGTATCAGAGTCAAACAGGCAGCACAGTGGAAAAGTGGTTGGCACTGTTTCCTGACAGCAAGAAGGTTCTGGGTTCAAATCCAACATCTAAGCTGTTTGCATGCTCTCCCCATGTCTGGGTCCTCTCTGGGTTCTCTGGCTCCCACAGTCCAAAGACGAGCAGTTAGTGGGGTTAGGTTGATTGGTGTATGTGCCCATGAGTATGAGTGTACACGGGTGTTTCTCTGTGTTAGTGACAGTCTGACAGAAGGCTGCATCCCTCAGCCTCATGTGGGCTGTGTAGCCCCTTTACCACTGCAGTGAGAGCTCAGACCTGTTTCTGGTGGGTGGTGGACTCCTCCAGGGCTTCCCCTGATTCCCCTTCTGCCACAGAAGACTGTGGCCTCAGAAACTCATATCTGCTTTTTGCAAATGAAGCGAACCTGTTGGCTTCATCAGCAGGGGCGGATCTAGAAGGGTGGCATGGGGTGGCAAGTGCCACCCTAAAATGATCCCTTGCCACCCCAAGTGCCACCCCAGTTTTGCATATGACAGTGTTGTTTATTAAAATAAGTTTAACAGTTTGAGCGTAGTTACAGTCAGCAGTGAATATAAATGCTAGAACTGGATATATTCCATAGTGTCCCCCCCTCCACATTAACAAATGGTTCAGCTCATAGCAGGACGGCTTTTTTCTTGTTTTCAGCAGCAAGCGATGCTTATGATCGTGCCAGAGCACATTTTGAACAACACCATGGGAATTTCGGATGTTACACAGGTGGGTGGATGTTACACTGTGGAAATGAAGGAAGGTGAGTGTTATTAACCCTCTGTGGTCCACGGACACGCTGCACCTCCAGATCACATGACTGATGTGAGCTGACACAGCAACAAGCTGCAGCAACGCTGAGTCTCTGTTTCAGCCACATTGAAAGTTCGGACTTTTTACCAAGGGCGTAGATTGTCACGGACGGAAGTGACGTGTCCCCACCAATAATTTGATCTCTTCCAGTAAAGAAAATCAAACCCGATAGAAAGAAAGAAAACCGATCTGTCAGCGTCTCTATGGAGTGCCAGGACTGCCATAATGCATTAATTAAATACACCATCCATCCATCCATCCATCTTCATCCGCTTTGTCCGGGGCCGGGTCGCGGGGGCAGCAGCCTAAGCAAAGAGGCCCAGACCTCCCTCTCCCCAGCCACCTCCTCCAGCTTATCCGGGGGAATACCAAGGCGTTCCCAGGCCAGCCGAGAGATATAATCTCTCCAGCGTGTCCTGGGTCTGCCCCGGGGCCTCCTCCCGGTGGGACATGCCTGGAACACCTCACCCAGGAGGCGCCCAGGGGGCATCCTTGTCAGATGCCCGAACCACCTCAGCTGGCTCCTTTCGATGTGGAGCAGCAGCTGCTCTACTCTGAGCCCCTCCTGGATGGCCGAACTTCTCACCCTATCTCTAAGGGAGAGGCCAGCCACCATTAAATAATTAATTAAATGTGGCAATAATTAATTAAAATTGGAATTAATTAATTAAATAGTTATGACACATGTAATTAATTATTTATGTATTTCACATTTTAATTAATTATTGACACATTTAATTAATTATTGACACATTTAATTAATTATTTAATGATATATTTATTTATTTCATTTTGGCAGTCCTGGCGCCTGGCTCTCATCATGAAATAATTTTATCTGTCAGCCTCACCCATCAAACTCAGGGGGCGGGGTTAACGCTGCCCATGCAGCTTCTCTAACATTTGATTGGTTGCCGTGCAAAGTAAGTCAAAACAGGTCGATCCTAGATAATCGATTGCTTGTGTAGACTTGGGGCAGCCAGGTATCCCAGAATGCAGATCAAATCACAGGCAGCAATGGTGGTGGTGTAGTTTTAAAATACCCCGTTTTTCTGTCACCAGCTACACTTTTAACAGTGTTTTAGCCGCGAATGTCGCGACGTATGTCTGGTCAGGTTGTCAACATAGAACATGTTTGTGCTCAGATGTTTTCAGAGATTTCACTAGCTCTGCTAACAGTTAGCATGCAGAGTGCACCCAGGGGGTTACGTTAACCGGTTTGTTTACATATTCCACTCTCCGTGTTCCACATGTTGCATTCGCAGATTCTCATTTTCACCGAACGATCGTCTCTTTCCGCCTGGTCTTGTGTCTCTGTGCTTCTGTAACATAAAGAACGAGCTGACATTTTTCTCACGAAACCAGCGATCAGCTCAACAGACCCTCAGTTTACCTGCATGCATCCTCCTCCTCATCTGTCAGCTGTTTAACACCTGCTGCTAATTCAAGAAACACGCCTACGTTACCTGGTGATAGTCACAGTTTAACTGGGCAGCCGGTGCTCGATATAAAGCAATGTCAGCGCATTTTTCTGCACAAGATAAGTAAATATAGTGTTTTCCCCGAGCGCAGAGCTGCTGGAGCTTGTTTCCTTACAGAGCACTTTATAGGCGAACAGCTTTATCAGCGGCTGATGTCCAATCACCGGCACACAGCTTTCAAACCTCAGCTGAGTTTTAGCTCTCAGTGGTTAAACGCTGGACTTCATTCACTCAGGTTCTGTCTGTCGGCTCACGCTTACTTCGCTGTTTTATTTACAACTGAGCAAATCGGTTTGGCTGAGGTTAAAGTTACGTTTCATAACTGCATAGTTTCACAGACGTTTAATGGTTCACATGTGTTAGACTGAACTATCATCTAAATATCATCTGTTTTTTAATAGTTATTCAACTGTATTCTAAGCACCAGCTGTCTGTTAGAATGTGATTTTTTTTCTCTCTCTGTTGGCAGAGGTATAAAAATGCGCAGGAAAATCTGACGTGCATGGCAAACTTCACCGACGATATTTAGGGAGGAATAAACACACATCAAACATAAATGAACCATTTGTCTGTCTCCATAATTGAGAGCATTTTCTCTTCTTATGTCAACACTCTCTCTCTTTTTTTTTTCTTTTTTTTTGCTTTTTCGGTCATGTTATGTTTACCTGTCAAAGGCTTGTTACAAACTATGAAACACATTGTGCAGACTTCTGGATGTTAGAAGAAAACTAATACTGCTCATGAATGAGACTAAAGGCAGGAAGGTGTCCTTTAAAACTAAACATGTTAATAGGACCTCCCTGTTTATATCATAGTTTATGATATAGCACGTGTATTTCAGTAATAGCCTGCTGAGGCCACTATACGTGCTGGCCTCATATCAAATGTGAAGGCAGACTGAGTCTATGTTTGACGTTTGTTTATATCTAATCTTCCTTTTCAAACATTTAAACAGCAGCGAGTCTGCAGCTGAGGGAACACAAACTCAGGTTTGCTCGTTTCTTGGATTCATTTGGTGATTTATTAAATGTATAACTGTTATTCTAATCTGCTGCTGAGTCTCTTACACTTTTCTTTATGCTGTATATTTTCACGTCTCTGGAATAGTTGGCAGTTAGATAGTCAGCTGGGAAACTCTGTGTTAACTCATGGAGCTGAGGATATCGTGGATATGCTGACCTCGCTGCGTGGTGTACAGAGCGAGGTCAGCATGATTAATATTCACAATAAAAATATTAGCCGAACATCATGAAGTCTGTATGTGTTTCATAGTGTCGAAGAACCTTTGTACAGTTAAAGCCAGCAGTTACTACATGACGGAAACACCAACGTTATCTCTTTTATGTGTTTATACACAGGTCACGCTGATTACTGAACAAAAACCCAAAGATCAGATGTTAAACAGATTTATTTGCTCTCTCTCCTCTTAAACATGTTTTTAATGTTAGTTATAATTCAGACTGAAACACGTAGGACACATAAGAACATCAGGAAATAAAACACCGATAAATATAACCTCAGTAAAAGAAGTCAGCGGGGTTACTACAGCTGTGTACCGGGGCCTGCGCTTTGTCGGTGGTAATAACAGCTCGATTGCTTGCGAGGCGAGCGGGTCTATCCCACGCTTTGCCATGAGACTGGGCAGACATCTCCGAAATCATCGAAGCACTTTTGCAAAGAGGCTGTATCTTGACAAACCGACCAGACACATGAAGATTAAACCGCTACATTCTCGGCTAAAAAATATTAAAACGGTATTTGGTAACACACAAACAGGGTTTTTCAAAGCTCAGTTCTGTTAGCTTCCACATGCCGGTTGTTGTGTGCTAGAAACAATGGCCACCAGGCCTAAGCAATGGTTTTGACTCGATCAGCGTTAACCCCGCCCCCTGAGTTTGATGGGTGAGGCTGACAGATAAAATTATTTCATGATGAGAGCCAGGCGCCAGGACTGCCAAAATGAAATAAATAAATATAGCATTAAATAATTAATTAAATGTGTCAATAATTAATTAATTAAATGTGTCAATAATTAATTAATTAAATGTGTCAATAATTAATTAATTAAATGTGTCAATAATTAATTAAATGTGTCAATAATTAATTAATTAAATGTGTCAATAATTAATTAAATGTGTCAATAATTAATTAATTAAATGTGTCAATAATTAATTAAATGTGTCAATAATTAATTAATTAAATGTGTCAATAATTAATTAATTAAATGTGTCAATAATTAATTAAATGTGTCAATAATTAATTAATTAAATGTGTCAATAATTCATTAATTAAATGTGTCAATAATTAATTAATTAAATGTGTCAATAATTAATTAATTAAATGTGTCAATAATTAATTAATTAAATGTGTCAATAATTAATTAATTAAATGTGTCAATAATTAATTAAAATGTGAAATACATAAATAATTAATTAAATGTGTCAATAATTAATGAAATGTGTCAATAATTAATTAAATGTGTCAATAATTAATTAAAATGTGAAATACATAAATAATTAATTAAATGTGTCCTCATAAGACTTTGTTGTTACACTATCTCTTACCGTACATTACCAAATCTCCATTTGCACTATTTGCCCATTTGCACTACTCTGCCTGGTTTGCACTCAATGTCATTTACTCATTATATTGTATATTGTATAGCTTTCTTGTTATATGTAAAAATTGTATTGTATTTATTTATTTAAATTTTACTTTTTAATTATTTTACTTGCATTTTTAATCACTCTTATATTTAAATGTTCATTTGCTATTTTATCTAGGGATTGAGAGTAACGTAGTTTCTATTCTCTGTATGTCCTGTACATGTGGCAGAATTGACAATAAAGCTGACTTTGACTTTGACTTGAAATGTGTCAATAATTAATTAATTACATGTGTCATAACTATTTATTTAATTAATTAATTCCAATTTTAATTAATTATTGCCACATTTAATTAATTATTTAATGGTGTATTTAATTAATGCATTATGGCAGTCCTGGCACTCCATACATCTCACCCAGCGGTGCCCAAAGAGTTAAATTACTTCTACTGGAGTCCTGGTCATGTGACAAGTATGGCCAATGTGATTGGCTGAGCCTGTCAGGGAGCTCTGTTTAGTTTCAGCAGCGGCAAGCCTGCGCTGCGAGGAGGAGAGGAGGACGGCAGCAAAGAGGAAGAAGCTGGATGTAAGAAAGTGTTTTTCAAAGAAACCTGTGAGTCACTTAGAGCCAAGTTCACTCATAAAATGTGTCACAATAACGTTACAGGTAGTGATGGCTAAATGAAGCTTTCTGAAGCTTGTATTGAAAAACGGTTCATTACTCGAAGCTTTTCAACACAGTCCTCTCTGGTGACATCTGGTGGCCAAAAATATGAAGAGCAGCTTGAATCCACAAAAGAAAACCAACTGCTTCATAATGACTGCTCACTCTACAGAGTGGAGTTCTGTCTGATATTGGGCCGCCGCTGTGTTGCTTTGAACGTGTATTTTTTGGTGGTTAAAAAATGTGTTTTATTTGTTTAATAAATAGTTTTGACCGGTAAACTCTCCTTGTTTAAACATGCACCATGGTGTGGTCTTTCTTTGCTTGTGACTTCTTGATGTTGGTAAATACAATAATTGAAAAATACCACGTTACATATATATACATGTAATAATGTACAACACATTATGGAGTATGCTTCTGCTGTGAGGTCCTGCCTCCATGCAGGTATGCATTTAATCGCCGGAGGGGTATATTTATAAATAATATTATCCATCCATCCATTCGCTTCCGCTTATCCTTTTCAGGGTCGCGGGGGGCGCTGGAGCCTATCCCAGCTGTCATAGGGCGAGAGGCGGGGTACACCCTGGACAGGTCGCCAGTCTGTCGCAGGGCCAACACACAGGGACAAACAACCATTCACACTCACACCTAGTGACAATTTGGATTATCCAATTAACCTATCCCCTTTTCGTGGAGATCATTTCTCCTGCCTTAAGGAAAATCCCTTCACATGGCCCAGAGGAGGCTGGAGTGCAGAGAAACTGGTAGAGATGCAGTTGTACAGTCTACCTGGGCCCCACAAACTATCAGCTAAAGAGAATAAATAGATTAAATTGCTGCACATTTGGCAGACTAACATTTTCAGATTAATTAAACAATAAAATATATATTTTTACAACATTACATGTAAAGAGTCAAGTGGAAGTTTTTCTAAAGTTATTTAATGATATTTATATTATGGAAGCAGATTTTTGACATTTTATCTTTTTCCCGTTTTCAGATATAATAAACACGCACAAAACAAAAGCAAACAGCCAGAACACAAAGCTGGAAAACCCACCGGATCGACCAAAATCAACTCAAAATTCTCCCACACAACAGAACCTCCTCTATTCCTCACTGGCTCCAAATCTCTCAGTGGAATGATCAGTGGTTCACTATCTGTCACCACCAAACACTCCACAAATCCCGCGAATGATTCACTTCCTTATAAACCATTGAATCAGACACCGAAGCAGTTAGGTTCTAAATGAAGCTTCGGACGTCACTGATCACTCTGGCCAAACGAATCAAGCTTCGACACAGAGCTTCTGAAGCAGTGTGTTGATTTTTTTTTTTTTTGTCCCGTTTGGATCTATAGCATCAGAATTGTTGTCTTAAGGCCAAGAAAGATGCCAGGCGGATTTATTTTACCAAGTGGATCATCATGGCCTTGCCATATTGGTCCATTTGATTGACCTTTATTATAATTATGAATTTATTTTATTTTCAGTTGCAAACGGGACAGACATGACTGGGGGATAGGACAGGGGGAAAGAATGAAAGAAAGAGAGGGAGAGAAAGAAAGAAAACCAAAGGGGAGAAGAGACGGTGAGAAGGAGGGGAAGAGAGAAAAAACAAACAAATAAAAAAACAAAACTCCTGGGTCACCTGTATGGAGAAAAAAACCCAGAGGAGACAGCAAACAGCAAAGAGCAACATAATAAAAAAAAAACAGCACCATCACAATAAACTAGCTAGCAGTAGATATCAGTAGATACTAAATAATAAACGATATTGTGCAGCACGCAAGATAGACAGCGCACAGTGTGCTTTGAGGCAGCAGCCAAGAAAGCTGTAGTCCGTGTCTGTGAATACCCATGTGTACACCTGTGTGCATACCTGTGTGGATCAGCATGCTTGCATTCCAAAGGTTCCTTCATGTAATGATCTGCTAGAGGGTGTGGGGGGGCCACAGCCCCGTCCTTTATGGTATCAAGCAGGTATGGAGGAGATCAAAACTCCAGACATCCAGAGGCCCCCAGAACACAAGAGACCAAGGAAGACCCACAGAGGGGCAGCTGCGCCACTGTCCCAGTAAGAGCTGAGGAGAGTCCCAGATGAGGGCTCGCTCAGCAGCCGCGGAGCAGAAGCCAGGGGGGGTTGCAGTGACGCGCCCGTGAGCTCCGCCGGCAGCCAGCCGTGCCTGAGTGACCGATCCCCAGGCCGAGACGCCGGGGGCACCCCACCTCCGAAGTGGCCCGAGCGAGCCCCAGGCTCCAGGCCCCGATAAGCGGCCGCCAAGGAGTGAGCCGGTGTGTGTTGATTTTTTTGACACGCACCGGAGCTTCAGCTTCAAGCGGACCATCAGCACTGTTAGTTCTCTCAGTCTCAGAGCAGCGTTTCTAATTTTGATTGAAACTGTCAGAGAAAACGGCAGCCTCGAGCAGCCCGGATATTAGTTTACAGAGGCTGTTAGAATTATATGTCTAATGTTAAAATGTTGGTGACACAATAATTTCATCCTAATGGCACTGACGTATTCATAGGGTTCATTTTTGAGACAATATATCATGAGGTAGTCACGATTTTGCAACTTTTCCACCTTGTAGTGCAGTTTGCACAGTTTTAAAATGCACTCAGCCTACAAACATTACTGACGAGTCAGGATCTGCACAAAGTGACAGAAACACTGAAGCAGCTGCACATTTTATTCTTATTGTCATGTTTGTCCTGTTTGTCAGGTGACAGAAGAACCAACACAGAGCTCAGAGAGCAATGGTGACACAAGGTCACAGGTGAAACTGGAGGATGACCTGATGGTTCATGACTGTATTTGAAGCACATGTGTGACTGCATGTATGTGGAGTGTCTCACTGTTATTGATCAGGTGACAGAGGCAGCTCTGCCATGTAGCTCAGAGGTGGAGAGGAGAGCTCACAGGTGACTGTAGATTAACTAGTATTTATCATGACAGTTGTCAGGCTGCTGATGTAAACTGATTCATTAGTGTATGTTTGACAAAGAATCTGAATTGACACGTCTCACTTTTTATATGACACGAATCCATGTGTTATTTTATCAGGTGACAGTATGTCCTAGTGCAGTCAGAGGGGAGGAGCCAGGGCCAAAGGTGAGGCCCATCAAGCACAGAATAATAATTTAATCTGAGGATAAAACACAGGTACTGAGGCTGAAAGAAGCTTCAGTGCTCTCAGAAGACTAAAAACATGCTAAGGTCAACAATGACTCAAACGAGATGAAACAATGCTGCTGTGTGTCCACCAGCAGAGACTGGACAGTATAGATGGAAACCAACATGCCAGCAGTTTGTCTCTGTTAGTGAGAGGAGCAGGCCTGTGTTTGGCTGCTTCACATAGTGGACACTGAGTTGTTGTGTGGGACACCAGTAGGATTAATGTCTGTTGCTGTAACAGCAGCTCATGTTTAGAATAAAAAGCTCACTGATCTGATCGGGGCAACAGTGCCTAAACTGTTGCATCATGTTGCTGAGAGATCTTTTACTTTGTGGTCATCTGAGATCATCATCAACTTTATTTATAAAGCACTTTAAAACAACCACAGCTGACACAAAGTGCTGTACACTGGAACTGTAAAATAAAATTACATGAGATATAAATAAAACACAAATAAAAGAAGAGTGAAATCATTAATTAAATAACTACTTCAATTAAAAAAGAAACTAAGTCTCACTGAGGTTAAAAGCCAAGGAATAAAAGTGGGTTTTAAGACGTGATTTAAAAGTGGACAGTGAAGGGGCCTCTCTAACGTGCATGGGCAAATGATTCCATAACTTGGAGCCACAATAGAGAAGGCCCCGCCCCTCTGAGCTTCCTCCTGGATCTCGGTACCTCCAGGAGCAGCTGGTCAGCTGACCTGAGAGACCGACAGGGTGTGTGGGGATGAAGAAGCTCAGAGAGGTAAGGCGGGGCAAGACTGTGAAGGCATTTAAAAACAAACATAAGAATTTTAAAATGAACTCTAAAAGACACAGGCAGCCAGTGCAGAGAGGCCAGCACGGGGGTTATATGCTCTCTTTTTTGAGTTCCTGTTAGGAGTCGTGCAGCCGCATTTTGAACCAGCTGCAGACGTGAGAGCAACGACTGACTGACCCCCACATAAAGTGAGTTACAGTCGTCCAGGCGGGAAGAAATAAAAGCATGGATCACTGTTTCAAGGTGCTGCCTCGAAAGAAAAGATTTTACTCTTGCCAGTCGCCTTAAATGATAAAAACCGGACTTCACCACTGCTCTGATTTGGTTGTCCAATTTAAAATCACTGTCCAACTTAAAACCAAGGTCAGTAGATGAGTAGTTTTATGGACAAAACCCACCAGGTCATTCAGTGTTCCCTTAGTGCTAATGTATCAGAGATGTTGGTGTACTATAACTGAAGTAATGATGTTAAGTCCTTAAAGTCATATTCTTTATTGTCATGACTGTATTTGAAGCTATTTTTATTTTTGTATGATACCTGATTTATATGAAACATGGCTGCAGTAAACTAAAGTCTACAATACTTAGTCAGCCATTTGCTTAATAGTAATTTAACATTATATCATTCACATATAATATAATTCACATCGCACAGAGACTACAAGCCCATTATCATCAATGGAGCTCCAGTGGAGAGGGTGCAGTCCTTCAAGTATCTTGGTGTCCACATCTCCTCAGACCTGACACATTCAGGTCCAGACCAAAAAGGCTAGGCAGCGCCTGTATCACCTACGACAACTGAGGAAGTTCAGGGTCTCTCCAAAGATCCTCAGGATTTTCTATACAGGCGCTGTGGAGAGCATCCTCACACAGAACATGACATCGTGGTTCGGGAACAGCTGTGTGAAGGACCAAAAAGCTCTCCAGAGAGTGATCCGTACAGCAGAACGCTGCTGCAGGATTGCTCTCCCCCCGCTTCAGGACACCTACACCAGGAGATGCCGGACTAGAGCAGATACTGAAGGACCCGTCCCATCCTGGCAACAAACTGTTCCAACTTCTGCAATCTGGTAGAAGGTTCCGCATCTTCCGGGCAAGGACAGAGAGACTCAAGAGGAGCTTCTATCCCCAAGCCATCCGTGCCCTAAACACACACACCCGCCCTCTCACATCATCTATAACTGACTGAGACAGGACTCTTCCAGACACTCTAAACCAAGGCACAATGTACATTTCAATTCCTTTAATTTTAAATATGTTTATATTGTCTATCCTGTAAAATAGTCAGATGTCTATTCATATTAATGTACAGAATTCACCTGCTTGCTGCTACTACTGCACATTCACCCAGTGTATATGCTATATATATATAATACTATATATATATATATATATATATATATATATATATATATATATATATATATATATATATATATATATATATATATATAGTATTATATATATATATATAATACTATATATATATATATATATATATACTATATATATATATATATATATATATATATAGTATTATATATATATATATATATATATATATATACTATATATGTGTATATATCACTGCTGCCTGTAACTACGCTCAAACTGTTAATGCGATCTTATTTTAATAAACAACACTGTCAAATGCAAAACTGGGGTGGCACTTGGGTTGGCAAGGGATCATTTTAGGGTGGCACATGCATGCCACCCTTCTAGATCCGCCCCTGAAGACATCACATGTTTGCAAAAGTGCTCTAATGTTTTCGGAGACAACCCCTTGGCTTCCGTACTTGCGCATCGCTGTTCCACTGATGTATTGTTGTTCTAGTTAGAGTATTGTTGTTAGCCTATAGCCTATCATTCAGCATCACCTCACTCAAAACGCGCAATGGGTGCTTCGACTTACGAAAATGTTCGACTTACGAAAGACCTTCGGAAACGAATTAATTTGGTAAGTCGGGGTTCCACTGTACCTTACAGTGTAAACAAGTATGACTAGGTGTCTGTTGAGTCTCAAGTAAGTTGCCTGCAATGATATTTAAAGTCCAGCAGGTGTCAGTATGGAGCAAAACAGCAACACTGTGTCGACACAGTATCGGTACAGTTTGGGGAATGTGCTGAAACGCTTCACGAGGCCTCATCTACCCATCACTAAACAAAACTAACCTCAAACCTGAAATCCTTAGAAAGATATGCAGGGAGACGTGAAGGAGACGACACAGACGAACCAGGGACGAACACGAGACAACACACACTATAAATACACAGAGGGGAAACTACACACAGGAGGGAGGCACGGCCGATTCTGATTGACAAGACGAGACAGGGGAAACGCAAACTGAACACTCTGGCATAAGACACAGACCTTCACAATAAAACAGGAAATGCAGAAGGAAGCCACATAACAAACCCTAAAACTAGAACTCAGGAAACACTAAAAAAACTAAGGAACCGTGAGAAGAAACCAAAACTCAAAAAACACTGGGCCACCCACCCAGGACCATAACACTTCAGATCTGAGCAAGCACGCTGCCATGGGAACGTGACATTGACAGAGAAACCCCCGGATCCTCCCCCTGACATGACCGCTGTGGGCAGACCTCCACCCGCCCCACTCGGGAGTGGAAACACAAAACATTATTTTATGTCATGTGCTGGAATATACAGGAAATAGGTTTAAATGTTAAACACATTTCATCAAGTCAAAAACAGCTATAATATAATTTAATCTTTTCTTGATGCATAAAATAAAAAGATTAAAAACAATAAAACAATTAAAAGAAAGGCTTTTTAATTTGATTCATTTCTATATGATGGATTATGCAGAAAAAGTCTCGGGCTGAAACGTCTACTTTCTACTTTATTACGTATTCAAGTCGTGTTTTTTTAAAGAGTAAAGTAACCAAATACTTTTGAAAATAAGTAATCAGTAAAGACATGGGATTACTTAGTAACTGAGTACTTATTTCCAGTAACTTGAGCAGCACAGCTTGTAATGAAGTAAATGTTGTGTATGATGTGAATGAAAGAGAGCCTGGTGAGGTGAGTCAGTCTTTACACAGCTCTGTTAACAACATGTTGTTGCTGCTGCACAAAGATCAGGAATGCTGCAAACTGAATCTCTGCTGCAGGCAGTGACTCGTTTTTCTAGTTTAAACTTCCCTGGAAGATTGTTCAACTTGAAAACAGCCAACATCATTATCAACACCTCTCACTGTAAACTCAAACCATAAAACCCTAAAGGATCCACGGCCTTATGGTTCTTTAAACCGATGATCTTAAACATGTGAGCTCATCAGAACTGAAAATGAAGACAACCAGTTGGCTCAATTCTACCGAGTGCAGCTACATTTCAAGCTTAAATACATTTCTCCTGTAACTGTGTTTTCTTGGCCTCCATCAATGAAATACTGCACAGTTTATATTTAATAAATATGCAAACATTTTAAAAAGAAAACATGTTTAAGATAGTGTAAGTACTGTTGAATATGTTAATGGAAGGTTTGATGAAATGACAAACGTGGTCAGTCTGATGTATGATCTGATGCAAACTGCAGTTCTGTTAAATACTGTGTTGACATGTTGATGCGTCACAAAGATCAGGTCTGCTCCAAATGAAACTCTGCTGCAGTTACCAGTGTTTCCAGTTTAAACTTCCATGGAGACTGTGTGCTTGGCTGAAAACAGCAGCATCATTGAAACACGTCTGATTGTCATGAATATGATGTGAGAGCGAGCAGAGAGCTGATGCTGACTTCAGTAAAGAGCTCAGCTGTGACTGACTGTGTGGATTATATATGTTATACCTGGAAGTGTCTCTGCATGTCTGTGACTCTGGATTAATGTGATCCGTGAACAACTTTGTGACGTCTGCATGTTAGTGATGGTCTCACAGTAAAGTCTAGAGTATTACATGAAACACAACCTTATTGATGCCACTGATTTGTGTGTTGTTTCCCAGAACACGCGACTCTTAGCAAGACATTCTTGGAGATACACGTTTACCTCGTAAAGTCTGGTTAGCGTTGCTGAAAGGTTTTAATTCAACCCAAACGATGATGCTGAAATAAAAGTCCGAGACAAAACTGTTTGGTTCCAGTGTGTCCAAACTCTGATCTTGTGTTTCCTATATTAGAGCTGGAAAGCTGCTGAACACGTTTCCATGTTGGTTCCTGCAGCAGCCACTGAAACAGCATTTCTACAGTCCAGCACTGATTCAGCTCATAACAAGGTTCAGGTTGGTTCCTGCTGTAGACTCTAATAAAAAATGACTATCTATTACAAACCAGACAATTTTTCTTGGATTGATGTTTTATAAATGTCCACAGCAGTAGGTGGAGGAGGAGCTGGGGCCCTCAGGCAGCAGACTCTCTTTGTAGGACCAAGAAACCAATCAGAAGGAACTCGGGTTAAAGAGAGCGAGGAGGATTCAAATGCAATGATATCCTGCTCAGCTACAGCTGACGGTCAGTGAGAAACAGCAGCTTATTAAAAGTTTTTAAATTACTGACAGACGGAGCAGCTGCTATGTAAAAGTGCAGGTTAGATATTTGGAGCCATCACTGAAATCCTCGATCAGCTCTGCTTTTGACCCCACATCTAAAAATGTCAAAGGACAGTTGGTTTGTAGACGTCAGGCTCTGAGGTTTACCAAGAGAGTCTAACAGGAAGCCCAACAGTGCACGTCAGAACTTCTCTGACACTGTTATACCAGAAATGTCCTTACCTGGTTGGCAAACCCACCAACCTGACACACCTGAAGTCTTTGGCACAAGTCGTGTTGACTATGTTCACTCAGGTGCTTGGTCTTCAGACCATGTTGTGATTGATGAACCTGACTTGACTCCTACCAAGACTGACTCAGATCTCACTGCACCACAGCCAGTAAGGTGGAGGCGCTCTGACAGAGAAAGACATCCACCTGAGAAGTTTCCTTATGAGGAAGTAGGAGAGCCGCTGACCTTGGCTATTAGCTCCTTTTCTCAAACCTCAGCTGTTGCATTCTCCACAACTGTTACTCCACCACGTCCACGTTGGTCAACGATGCATGAAGGGACTCGCCCGGTGGCGCCAGTGTCCGGCAGCCTCGCCTCTGTCAGTGCGCCCCAGGGCAGCTGTGGCTACAATGTAGCTGCCATCACCAGTGTGTGAATGTGTGTGTGAATGGGTGGATGACTGGATGTAGAGTAAAGCGCTATACAAATGCAGGCCATTTACCATTTAAGTCGTGTGGAAATGTGGAGAGTCTGTGAGCTGCATTCACAAACAGGTTGGATCACTCTGAATGACAACGATTAGAGGAGGGTCTTCCATCAGTACCAAGCTCTGCTGATTTTCATTAATAAAACTTAAACCTGCTCAGTGAAAAACAGAGTGAAATCAGACAAGACTGAGTCCACTTTTAACTTTGTTTCATCAGATTTAACAGGAACTCATCTGAAGATCAGCCTCCTCCCTGTACGGGGAAAATTCCTATCAAGTCTCCACCTGTCCTGCTTCAGGTGAAGCCCCGCCTCCTTCCAGGAATCACCTGTGTGTCTGTGTTTAGTGTGCAGCTGTGCAGCTTGTTGTTGGTGTGTGAAGAAGCTGTAAGTTTGCTCTGTTTCCTCCTTTAACAGTTTGTCTTTAGGAACTTTATGAGCAGATCAGGAAGTGAGACGTTTGTATTTACATAAAATAAAACCAATGAGATGATTTGATGATTGGCTGAATCCACTCTGGTTATCAGTCAGTAACTCTGCACTCAAACATTTGTCTTTGATAAACAGTTTAAAACGATCTGAATGAAACTTTGGATCCAACATCACTGGTGGAACAATGATCGTCCCTTTAACTGGAAACAGATGAAACCAGTTTGTTCTTCAGAAGCCGACATTCAGGTTTTACTGAGTGACGTCAAAACAACATGAAGCTGCTCCAGCTCAGTTCAGGGTCACTGCAAACAGAGATAATCAGAAGTAAATACAGACTCTCTCACACACCATCAATATTTAAGGATGTTTTCACTGCGGTTTAAATCCTACATATACTTGATGTTGATGCAGGAGTAAAGCCTCTCAGAATCAAACACATTTAAGCCTCTGTGACTCAGGACTGTGTGAAGTGCACAATCGAACACTTTTTAATCTGTTTCAAGTTAAACACAATGAAGTGTTCAAAGGAAAAACATGTTACTATGTGAATCCTGCTTGATGGACCAGAGCAGAGCCTCCCTCTGTGCTCTGTTCATCACTCTGTCAGTCTGAGTTATTCATGAAGCACAAGGAGCTGATGATAAGCTGGTTAATGTTGGCACACACACACACTGTGACACTGTCAGACATGAGGAAGTGTGCAGGTAAACTCTGCTCAGAAATGACAATGAGGAGGTACACAGACTGATGGAGCTCATAGAGTGAGACCTTTATTTTACATGAAGTAAACCTGATGTATGATCTGATCTGTGGATCAAACTGATGTGTTTAATAACCTATTGTTTAGGGCTGGGCGATATGGCCTCAAATCCATATCACGATATATTCTTCTGTATAACATATTTTGCACACTTAAAATCCTTTAATTTCCTCAAAAATCGAGAGTGTGCCTTATGTATGTATGAATTCTGGTTGTGCTTACTGACCTCGAACCGATTTTGGCTGCAGAAATCTGTTAAAAATGTTTTAGTACAACTTTGGTAAGCAGCACTGCTTGATGGATCGTCAGAGCATTACGGCTGCCGTAGTGAGGAGCTTCACGGAGGAATCTGGGTCCAAAACTCCGACAGCTTCAGGTACCAAAGTCAAACGAACACAAAGAGTTAAAAATGGTCTAAATTCTTTCATCTTTAATTAAATCATCAGCGTTGCTGCTTTACCAGGTGTAACAATTAAGTTTAACATCCAGGTAGGGCTGCTCAATTAATCGAATTTTAATCTCGATTACGATCTGGGCTTTCAACGATCATTAAAAATGACTGAGCCGATTATTAGCCCCTCCCTCGTGCTTTACTCTCGCGCTGCTCCGTGTGGCAAATCGAGCGCACCTCTCTGCATTTCAAACACGTGTCACAACAATTAAGAGCAGCGGTCTCCAACCTTTTTTGCTCCACAGACCGGTTTATGCCCGACAATACTTTCACGGGCCGGCCTTTAAGGTGTCGCGGATAAATGCAACAAAATAAAACTAGTACCGGTACCGAAAAAAAGATTTATTCATAACACACGTGAAAAGACCCAGGAAAACTGAGTAAACGATAAAAACAATAACAAAATAACATGGAAAACCGATAAAAACCCTGAAAACTATACATTTCACACCTGAGCCTCAACTCTCGCGGCCCGGTACCAAACGACTCACGGACCGGCACCGGTCCGAGGCCCGGGGGTTGGGGACCGCTGATTAAGAGGACCCGAGGGAAGCTTGGAAAGCTAAACAGAAGTTATTTGGAGAGGAGAGTGACTGCTGTTGGTTGAAAAGAGGTAAAAAAAACTTCAGTGGTTTGGAAACATGGGTTCAGTCAGACGTGGATCAAGTAGACTGTGTGTAAACTTTGCTACGGTGTCATAGCTGCACCACAGAGCAACACTGCAAAGTTCACTAAACATAGATGTTTACATTTTTCATTTATTTTTTTATATTGCAAACATTTGCACTGTTATCAGTATTTGCACACTATTTTATATTATTTTTTGACAATCTTTAAAGTCATTATTCAACACATTGTTATTGTTAAATAAATATTGTCAAATAATCGAGATCTCAATTTCAATGAAAATAACCGTGATTATCATTTTTGCCATAATCGAGCAGCCCTACATCCAGGCATCCATGAAAACAGAATTTATTCAATTTAACGGAGTTAGAAGTTAACAGGAAGTTAGCTCGCTAGTTTCCACCTAAACATTTCATAGCATATTCTGACTGAGAGATTTTTGAAACTAATTCAAACGTACAGCTCTGCTATCACTTCCAACATAAATGAAGACTAAACAGCAGTGGCGTTTGCAGGGTTACTGAAGTTGGACTACCTGGTATATAATGTTGTGCTACGTGACTGCTAGCGACACAGCTATGTTAGCATAACATTAGCACAGTGAAGCTGGAGGATGAATGCTAACTTTTTGGCTTTCGCCATATTTCAATAGTGCTTCATCTCTTTGCTATGACTGTCGCCCGCCATAATTGCAGATGATAATTGTTGTAGCCGCTGCGATGCTTTCGACCAAAACAGGCGCAGCTTGATGACATCATCAACATGCGGTATAGTCACAATCTCTATCTTTGGCCAAATTTATATCATTTCTATCGTATGTCGTTTCTATCGCTCACCCCTACTGTTACTGTTGATGCGTCACAGAGATCAGCTGTGCTACAAACTGGAACTCTGCTGAACTGGATTTACTCGTTTGGTGAACTTCCAAGAACGAATGCTTCCTTGGCTGAACGCAGTGAACATAATTAAAAAAAAACAGCTTTACTTGCACATAAATCTGTCAGTAAAGTCTGGATAATAAATTCTGGTGGTGTTATAGGTTCTCTTGGTCAGCTTGGTGTTGGTTTGGCTCCTGCATAAAACAGTTTGCTCTCATATTTGACACTGACAGGAACAAAGAGTAAAAAACACGACAACCAAACTAAAAAAGAGAGACGAGTTAAAGCAGAAGATATTTTGTGTGTCAGAACATGTGATCCTCACCAAGAGAGAAAAGCTCTGATTATTGTTGCTGAACTGTGATGGTGAACAGTCTCCTCTGTTGATCCCAGTGTGACTGAAGTCCGTGTGATGAGTGAGGACTGAGCCTGTGTTGGTCGATCGTCTCTAAACAGGATGTGAAGCATCAGTTCAGTCGTATTAAAGCCCTGAATAAACAGTCCTTCTGGATCCACTGTCTGTGTTTGGCTCCTCATCTTCAAAGACTCAACACAAGATGTTGGTCACATCAACATAAAACACAGGATTTGCTGCAGATGTTGAAGTGTGTTCTCCATATGAGAGAAGCTGCTGATCGTGTTTGTATGTTAGCACCTGTAGGATCGATGAACAGCTCTGATTCAGTTCACTAACCAGGCTCAGGGGAATAACTGGGATATTTCCCCAACAGAGACGTCCTGCTGGGATCGTTTTCCTGCTCTACACTCTGGTGTTTCTGCTCAAAAAAACAACAAAATGAATTTCCATGAGCCTACAGATCGTGGACTTCTTTGAGAAACTTAAAGAAGACGCTTTTCTTTCCTTAGATTGAACTTAAACAAAGGATTTGAGGAGAAGAAAAGCTTTTAAAGAGAAATTAAACATATTAATAAATATTCTGTTTATTTTACGTTATTTAGGTGTTTAGGTTATTTTTCTGTAACACGTCTGCTCTCGTGTCGTTATCAACAGTGTATCAATGCATTCCTGTGGGTGGAGACAGAAACACACATCCAAAAAGAGCTCAGAGCAAGAATAAAAGAGGAGGAGACAGGATCAGAGTGGGACAGTGGAGCTTGTTGTTGGTGTCTCTGTGTGAAGAAACTGTAAGTTTGCTTTGTTTCCTCCTTTAACAGTTTGTTTGTTTCTGTGATGTTTGGACCTGATGTTCTCCATCACACCGACACTCTCTCTCCCCTCTGTTCCATATGTGACAGAGGGGAGAGAGTCTCTCACTCAGAGAACCAAGGTTACAATGTAACCACACGTTCAGCTCTTGTGTTTGAATCCTCATGATTATAGATTATTGATTGGCTGGAATCAAACAGTTTGAAGAACATTTATTCATGTGGTAGTTTCAGCTGCTGCTCACAAATCTGATAACAGGAACAAGTTAGTTCCACAAGGAAGACGTTCGTCTGGGCGCGTTGGCCTCGTCGGTCATGTGACCGTGTTACTGTTCGGGCTCAAACTGATACGAGTGGTTTAGCAGGTGTGACAGGACGATGCTGCACAGCCTCATTGTTCAGGTGTGAGTCAGACTCTGAGTCTTTATACAGTCCTGTTTAACAACATGTTGTTCCTGTTGATGCGTCACAGAGATCAGCTGTGCTAAACTCTGCTGCGTGCAGCTACTAGTTTCTCTAGTTTGGTGATGGAAACGTCGATGAGACTGTTTCCATCACCAAGCATCATGAGGAACACCTCTGACTCTGATTCTGACTCTGTGCATAAAACCACAAATATCCCTTCATGTCTGTTCATCTGATTCTGTAACGTGAGAAACTTTGATGTCTGAATTTTGAATCATTAATCATTAAAGTCCAGACTCGTAATTCTTAGAGGTTGGACTCAGCAGACTCTCCATAACACAACATCATCACAGTCCTTCACTTATGATTTCATATGATTGCAGTTTTGAGTGTTACAGTGATGTGTTTTCATGTTGTTGCAGGTCTCTGAGTGTCTTTGAAACCTGTCAGTTAAAACGAAGATCTTTCACTTCATTTCCCTCAGTGCGTTTCAAGACGCTAGTGTCATGGTTGCTAGGCAACCTGACACTTTCTGATTTACATGCGCTCACTTCCTGTGTTGTGACAAGTTAATTATCCTGAGCGCACACTGGGCAGGGAGACTCCGCCTCCATTAAAACCAACTAGATGTGGAAGTAGTGACGTTTTAGTTTAGTGCAGACGTGAGAGATGAGTGTCGTTACATTACTGTTCAGTTTGTGTTACAGCGTTTATTGTCCACACGTGTGATCAGACAGGATTATTTCAACGATCTCATGTTTATTTTATCCTCCTGTAACTTTATGAAGAGCTAAACCTTCACCACTAGTTAGTCCTCATAAGAACTGTTTGTGAGCTAAGAATCAACAATGACAAAGACTGTGAGTGTCATGCAGTGACTCCTCAGAATTAGGCTGATTTTTAAGTTTTGTGTCAATCAAAGCTAGAAGCTGGTGTAGCGTTGAGCTTTATTGTTGATTAATTAAAAAAATATATGTAAAAGAAAAAAGGACTAGATGTCTTTTCTGTCTTTAGAAAAAGGTAAAATTGGTTATATTTTGTTGGGCTAATTCTGACCAATCGTGACAGTCCAGAACTTTTCCCTGCTGCTGTATCCTGTAACAATCAGTGTTGGGACTAACGTGTTCGTAAATAACGCGTTAGGTGTGATGATCCACCTGATTTTAGTTTTATGATTCCTGGCTCCCATCCATGAGGTTTCTCATGTTTGTAAAAGTTACCTCATCATCCTCAGAGTCATCCTCCTCAACTGGCTGCTACTTTATGAAAACCATGTGTAACACCTGCACATGTGTTTGAAAAAACAAACGGTTTGATTTTGACACCCCAAGAAATCTAGATCTGCACGTGTTCAGAGTAAGAGCAGAATAAACAGCAGCAGAAGCTGATTGATGAACAGCTGAATGACATATCAGCTGTAGCTGCAGCATCTGCACAGAGTTTGATTGGCTAACGCTGATTTGTTTGTTTTTTTAAACAGGACAGCAGAGAGAGAGAGGAGATGGAGAGTGCAGCAGAGACAGTGAAGAAGAGGTGAGCATCTGACAGAGCAGAGCCAGTTTAAAGGAGCCTCACAAGCTCACACATGACAGCTTCATCAACATGGAGCTCTGAGTGTTTATTAAAGGATCATTGGACGCTCTGACACAGCTGACTGCAGCCTTTAGCTGTGAGCACACAGTGTCTCACATTTACATTCACTTCCCTGTCAAACTCAGTAACTTTAAACAGCTGCTGTTATCAGGTGAAGATAGCAAAGCTTTCAGGGCTGAGCCCCAGTGTTTCAGGATAATGGCCCCAGAGACCACAGTCACATATGTGGGGAAGGATTTTAAGTTTAAAACTTCCTTTAAGCACTAACAGCAGAGACGCACAAAGTCGCAGACAGGGAACAAAGTATTTTAGGTTTGTATTGTCAGATTATTTAATCATTATACTGAACAAATATGTGAAAAAGTAAAAACCTCTATTATGATGAGGTTATCACTACATTCACATGTCGTCGATGTGTTCTTTCACATAGATCAGTTTCAGTGTGTGTGGCCCGTACACTAAACCATGACACAAATTCATATGATGTGACACCCAGACTGTGTTCACTGTTTCTTTTGGTAAAATCATCTTCTCGTGTTTTTAATAGCAAGATGATGGAAGAACCTAAAGAACAGCCAGCCAAAGCAGCTCCATCAGCAGGTAGGAGATCAGTGCTTTGTATGATGGGACGTATGGATGTATAGACTTCAGGCAGATTCTTTTTTGTAACTGTGATAAGTACATGAAATTCACGAGTTGTAACCTGTCCTAATCTTTGCCTTAATCTTTCTGTGGGACATTAATATAACATGAGAACTTCCAGTCTAAGGAGTTTGGCAGAGAAACAACTGGACTTTTTTGTACTTTGAACCCACATATGAGGTTAAAACGATGCCACCTTAAAATGAAACTGAAGAAATATTGAAACTGAAACAAATGTATTGAAAGTGAAATGATAGTGAAAAAACATAAATATAGAAATTTAAAGAAAAAACTCACTGTTCATGTGGTTTTCACACTTACATCGTTTTTTTTCCACGTACAGTTATTTTTTCAGCTTCAATTAGTTGGCACTGCTTCGGCATCTGAGGGTGCGCTTGAGGGGCGGGGCTTCAGAGCCACATATATGAGCCACATATGTTTGCGCATATTATATTGCTGACCAGTGACTGTAGAAATCATGGACGACCTAATATCTGCAGCAGCCGCAGTCATGAAGAAACTTGCGTATCTCTGAACGGCACATAGAGCGGGGACGCTGAGAGGAGGTCCAGCGTTTACCGACTGTTTCAAACTGACAGACTCAGGTGTTCTTCAGTGTCTGCCTGACAGAAGGACCTGAGAGCCGCCACAATATTTTTGGTAAGTGAAAGGTGTTTGTAAGCTAATCTGTAGCTAACATCCTTAGCTAGCTAGCTAAGATGGGCACTCGGCTATCGGCAAAACTTGTTTTGTAAAGTTTGTTTAGCTAACCCGTGCAGGTGAACGAAATGAGCAGAAACGCACTGGGCTGCTCCGTCAGTAACTAACCACAGTTACTGTACTTTTATTATGAGTATTACACTGTAAGAGCAACAGGCTGCACTCTGCTGCAGCTCCTGTGCAGAGCTGATTATTCAATATGTGCAAACAGCAGCATGTTTTCACTCTTTTGCCACATCTGTAAGGATATTAACACATATTTTAAAAAAGGCTTGCACTTCAGTAACCCCTCATTAATCATTAATTACAGATTAAATAGCAAAGCCTAATATTTATGTACTCAAACCAAATACTTCTGCTTGGCAGCTTAAGTTAAAATGTGTGTTTCATTTTTCCTCGGATTACATTTTTAGCACTGACTCTGTGTATTGTTTTTACTAAGTTTGTTTCAAATATTCAGGTTAAATAAAACAGTCTGAATCATTCTTATTGAGGTAAGTTCACAAAGTTACATGTGCAGTACAGCTTACATCCTTTGAGAGGGAAAAAAGCATTAATATTTGTTATGATACCTCTGTATGTTGGTGACCACGGTGCAGCAGCAGACTGAACCAGGACTGAAACCTGCTCCGTCTGCTCATGTATGCAGATTCACATTCACAAAGCACCAACAACTCAAAGGTTAACATTATATTGGAAAATCTGTTGGTATATACGGCTTTAAAAAATAAACAGCTCGTATGTGAGCAGAGCTGAAGAACTAAAGAAATGTAAGAGAAGAACTTCAGATCCTGGGTGTGTGAGGACAGAAGGATCAGCTCTATTTCAGATTTGAGATAAACTTTATATTTCAGTTTGTGATGGTTCTGTTCTCTTTGTGATTACAGGAGCTGCCCTCAGATTCAGACCTCAGCACCACCCAGTGACAGCAGACAGATCATCCAACATGTTCACATGTTAACTGCAGAATGAACTGATGCAAACAGTACAAAGGTTAAAGCACCACATGTGCTGTAGTGAAAGCTGCAGCTGTTTTATGGATAAAAACAAAGTCAAAAGGATTAATCACCCCTGTATCATATGAATGTTGGGTTTTTCTCTGTATCTATTATTGTACGATCTACTGTACAATATAAAGCACCTTCAGGTGACTGTTGTTGTGATTTGGCGCTATATGAATAAAATTGAATTAAATTGAAATGTAACTGTGTCACTATATATCAGCATTAACAGGACCTCAGCTTGGTGTTTCACAAAGCTGCTGATCTCAGACCTGCACAGCTTCCGTTTTAAACACTGAATGTACTCAGCTGCATGAAGAGCACGTTTGAGTTTCTCTGACACAATTAAATAAAAACTGATGAAGGTCAAAGGTCGTCACTTGTATGTCGAACTACAGACTTGTCATCTGGAATTCTTTCACAGTTTTTTATTTTTGCCAATAGTGTGTTATTTACCATAAAGTGATTCAGAGTCATTTATACCAGAGTAACCAGAGAGGATAATATATTTTTAAATATATAACTATCCACAGGACTGAATATAATATCTCTAAGTAAAAGTCCAGAGACTCTGAGGATTATCCAAGTATTTATAACATTACACAAAGCAAAGTTCTCCATCACACAACGCTCAAAAAGAGATTTCTACGCCGAGTATGCATCATTCTCAGACTCCTCTCATACTGCCAATAAACTCTTCCAGCTCCTCCTCCCCTCCAGGAGGCGCTACAGGAGCCTTCAGACTAAAACCAGCAGGTTTAGGAACAGCTTCTTCCCCACAGCTGTCACCCTACTGAACTCAGTCCCCGCTGAGCCTTTCCATCCACACTCACCTAACCCTTCTACACTCCTCCTCCCAGTGACCATGATCCTTTCATTATCAACATTCACCACGTTGGTTACTGCTGTAGTTTTAGGACACTGACATGGTGTAGTCTCTGTTATAGTGCCTACACTGTTATAGTCTGTTCAGAGAGCTACGCTTCCACTACTGTAGATATTTTCATAGCACTCTGTAGATCTGTTTACCTCACAGTGCTTCATCTTTATATATGTATATTTGTTCATAGTATACCTGTATACTTGCCCGTCTGCAGAGGTGGGTAGTAACGAGTTACATTTACTCCGTTATATTTACTTGAGTAAGTCTTTGGAAAAAAAATTTACTTTTAAAGTACCCTTTTTGCACGATACTTTTTACTTTTACTTGAGTACATTTGTGAAGAAGAAACGGTACTTTTACTCTGCTACATTTCCAAAATTTGACTCGTTACTTTTTAAAAAATAATTAGTTTAACACATTAGATAACATGCCGCCAGTGGAGTTTCCGGTAACTTTTTTACCAATCAGATGTGGCCATGCAGTCACATGACCAGCTTGAAACTGTGGCGGGCAGAGCGGCCCAAGCGTTTCAAAGTAGCGGACACACGGAAAGAAGACACACAGTTGTCTACGCTAGAGCTGAAGAGGATGAACAGCATTTTCCTCACATACAAAGAATGTTTCGCTTAAAGGCAAGGCAAGGCAAGGCAAATTTATTTGTATAGCACAATTCAACAACAAGGTGATTCAAAGTGCTTTACAGAGACATTAGAAACAAAAACAAATAAAAAGCATGATTTAAAATTGATTAAAACAAGCAAACAAACAAACAAACAAAACAGTATATAAAATCAAAACAGATAAAATCAGAACAGTAGATAAAATCAGTAGTTAAATGTAAGTTTTGAAATTTAAGCTTAAAGTGTGGATTTGGTGCTTTATTCAAATGCAGCTGAGAACAGGTGAGTCTTCAACCTGGATTTAAATAAACTGAGTGTTTCAGCTGATCTGAGGCTTTCTGGGAGTTTGTTCCAGATATAAGGAGCATAAAAGCTGAATGCAGCTTCTCCGTGTCTGGTTCTGACTCTGGGAACTGATAAAAGACCGGATCCAGATGACCTGAGGGATCTGGAAGGTTCATACTGGGTCAGGAGGTCACTGATGTATTTTGGTCCTAAACCATTCAGAGCTTTATAGACCAGCATCAGAACTTTAAAGTCTATCCTCTGACGGACAGGCAGCCAGTGTAAAGACCTCAGAGCTGGACTGATGTGGTCCACTTTTTTGGTCTTAGTGAGGACTCGAGCAGCAGAGTTCTGAATGAGCTGTAGTTGTCTGACTGATTTTTTAGGTAGACCTGTAAAGATGCTGTTACAGTAATCAAGCCTACTAAAGATGAATGCATGGACTAGTTTTTCCAGGTCCTGTTGAGACATCAGATCTTTTATCCTTGAAATATTCTTGAGGTGATAGTAAGCTGACTTTGTTATTGTCTTAATGTGTTTTTCTAAGTTTAGGTCTGCATCCATCACTACACCCAAATTTCTCGCCTGGTTTGTGGTTTTTAGATGTATAGATTGAAGTTCTCTGGTGACCTGTAATCGTTTTTCTTTGGCGCCAAAGACTATTACCTCAGTTTTGTTTTTGTTTAGCTGGAGAAAATTGTACGGGGCCTTGGTCTCCTGGTGACATTGTGATATATATTTGTGTGTCATCTGCATAGCTACGACAGTTTATTTTGTTGTTCTTTATAATCTGTGCCAGTGGGAGCATGTAAATGTTAAACAGAAAGGGTCCCAAGATGGAACCTTGGGGAACTCCACATGTGATACTTGTCTGCGCAGATGTGAAGTTACCTATTGATACAAAGTATTTCCTGTTTTCTAAGTATGTTTTGAACCAGTTTAGTACAGTTCCTGAAAGACCTGCCCAGTTCTCCAGTCGTTTGAGTAATATGTTGTGGTCAACTGTATCAAATGCTGCACTGAGATCCAGTAAAACTAAAACTGACATTTTTCCACTGTCTGTATTCAGACATATGTCATTAAACACTTTGGTCAGAGCGGTTTCAGTGCTGTGGTTCTGTCTAAAACCTGACTGGAAGGCATCGTAGTAGTTATTCTGTTTTAAGAAGTAACTGAGCTGTTGAGAAACTGCTTTTTCAATGATCTTACTTAAAAATGAGAGATTTGAGATCGGCCTGTAGTTGTTCATTTGTGTCTTGTCAAGATTGTCCTTTTTCAGTATAGGTTTGATTACAGCAGTTTTTAGTGATTCTGGAAACACACCTGATAATAAAGAAAAGTTGACGATCTGTAACAGGTCTGACTCTAAAGTCTTTGAGACCTTTTTGAAAAAACTTGTTGGCAGGACATCTAAACAGCAGGAGGAGGAGTTCAGTTTACCTAAGATGTCCTCCAGGTCTTTGCTGTTAATAGGTTGAAACTGTTTCATGGTGTTTAAACAGTTTTTTGGTGGACACAGTACATATCCTGGATCTGCTGTTGATGTACCAATTGCTTGTCTAATTTTTTGGATTTTTTCTGTGAAGAATTTGGCAAAGTCATTGCAGGCCATGGTCGAATGAAGTTCAGCTGCCACTGACACAGGAGGGTTCGTTAGCCTGTCAACTGTAGAAAATAAGACCCGAGCATTATGGCTGTTTTTAGTGATGATGTCAGAGAAGTAGGACCTCCTTGCATTCCTCAGTTGTAAATTAAAATTGTGAAGTTTCTCTTTATAGATGTCATAGTGAACCTGCTCAGCTTTCCTACACTCTCTTTTTTCATTTTTCACCAGTGTGGAGTTTCTCCATGGAGACTTCTTCCTTCCAGAGATAACCTTCACCTTAATGGGAGCAATAGTGTCCATTACATTTAACATGTTAGCATTGAAGCTATTGACGAGCTCATTGACTGACCCTCTGGACAGGTCAGGTGTTAATGGGAAGACCTGGTAAAAAATTGCACTACTGTGTTCAGTTATACACCGTTTTGTGATCACTGTTGTTGATATATTTGTGTGGGCTGAGATTTTACTTTCAAAGAAAACACAGTAATGATCAGACAGGCCCACATCAGACACAGTAACCTTTGAAATGCTCAGGCCCTTGGAGATCAGTAGGTCAAGAGTGTGTCCTCTATTATGTGTGGCCTCTGTTACATGCTGAGTCAGCCCAAAGTTGCCCAGAGTGTTACTCAGGTCTTTAGTCCCTTTGTCCTGAGGGTTGTCCACATGAATGTTAAAATCCCCAGCAATAATTACACAGTCAAAATCAACACAGATCACAGACAGCAGTTCACTGAGGTCATTAAAAAAGTCTGCGCAGTATTTGGGAGGCCTGTAAACATTAAGAAACACAACTTTGGATGGGGCCTTCAGCTGTAAAGCCACATATTCAAAAGACTGAAAACTTCCAGGAGATAGCTGCTTACATTGAAATGATTCATTAAATAAGACAGCGACCCCTCCTCCTCTCCTGCTCGCCCTGGCCTCACTGATAAAACTGTAGTTAGGAGGGGTCGTCTCGATGAGAACAGCTCCACTGTTACTTTGGTCTAACCAAGTTTCAGTTAAAAACATAAAATCAAGGCTGTGCTCAGTGATTAAATCATTAATTAAAAATGTTTTCCCAGCTAAAGATCTAACGTTTAATAAAGCCAACTTAAGTGTTTTAGAGGTATTACTTGTCCCCTCGTGTTTGGGAGCAGTCTGTGGCACACAAGGTATGTTTACTATGTTTAAAGATCTTTTAGAGTGCACCTCTCTGTGTTTTGACCAGGCCACATGTCTCCTTCTGTCACCTAAAAGTACAGAGATTTTAAAACCTTCTAGTAAACAGGGTCCCAGCTTCTCCTGGGAAAAGTCACCACTGCCATAATCCTCGCAGCCCGGACCCTAAACACATCAGACTGTGGAGACAGAGCGTGAAGGTGGTAAGGAGGAACTAAGGGGGGCGAGGCTGGGCAATGTGACTTCGATTGCTCTGATGAGGGCGGGGCTCGATGGCGAACCTTTGGCCGCTCTGGTGGGGGGTTTATGGGGGACAAAAAGGGATTGGGACGGGGGGTAGATCTGAGCCCAGCATTGACTCGCTCCATCATCTCCTCAGTGAATTTCAGGTGTGGGGAGGAGGGAGAAAGGGAGGGGGAGGAGGGTGATGGCCTGTCAGGGGTTTGGGGGACTGGGGAAGGTCGTGGTCCCTGGTCCTGGTCGTTGGTGTTGTTGAGAGAGTTGGAGGCAAATAGGGACCCCTCTTCTTGCCTCAGATGTCTCTCCTTTCTGAGGCTCTTCCTCAGATGCCATGGATGTCTCTCCTTTCTGAGGCTCTTCCCGGGTGGGGGCAAATGGAGCTCCTCCTCAAGGTTTCTGCTGGGCTTTGTCTGTTCTTGGAGTACTGTTTGTTCCTCTTTATGAGATAACTCCTCGTTTATCTCAGCCTTGGCACCAAGCACATATGGATGACGTATGGAATAAAACAAGTTGGAGGTGAACAGTTTCACCCCTGACTTGTTAAAATTAAATCCATTTGCTTTAAACAGATGCCTGCGTTCCCAAAAAATATTAAAGTTGTTGATAAAATGCACCGAGTGGTCAGTACATGCTGATATAAGCCATTTATTCAGTGTAAACAACCTGCTGAATCTCTCGTCTCCTCCTCTGACCGGCGGTACAGGCCCACTGATGAATACAGCTGCATTCAGAGAGTTTACAGTATTTAATAATCCAATAAAGTCCCGTTTCAGAACCTCCGACTGTTGTTTGGACACATCGTTTGACCCTGTATGCAGGACAATGTTTGTCACAGTTGGATATTCATCTGCAATTTGAAGAATTCTCTCCTTCAGGTTGTTGACCATATCCTTAGGAAAGCAGAGGACTTTAGTGTTCTTACCGCACATCATTTGTACATCCTTTACGGCAGAGTCACCCACAATCAGAGTTTCAGGCCTAGCCTTTAGCTTTCCCTGTGGTCTTTTACTTTTCAACAGATTTTCAGACCTTACTTCGCTGCTTTTAGATGGATGGTTGTCCGATATAGATCCAGGGTCCTTTGATAGTGGAGCAAATCTGTTGTGCAGTTTCACATTCAGTTGTTTTGGAGGTTTGTTGTTAACCTTCCTATTCACTGTTGTCCAGTCCTGTTTCCTCTCGTATACAGGGGTAGAAGAGCTTCTCTGTCTCGTAGGAAGTGAAGGCCAGTCGGTTTCAGAGATTTCAGCTCGCTGTGCTCTGCCCGTGATACGTCCTCCGCCTTCCAGGAGACATGATTTATGTCTTGGTTTTGCACCAAGACAGTCCAAGGGGGGATTATCACTTGAGGATTTATAATAATGCACAGAGTCTACTTTCTTGGTCATGTTATCTGTGCTCCTTAGCTGTGTACTAGCTTGCTCATCGCCATTGTTTTGAATCAAAGGCAAGGTTGTTTCATTTCCACACAGTCCATTTACCTCCACGTTTACTTCTAAGCGATGAATTTTTGTCTCCAGTACTACAATCTTCTGCAGGAGGCTGTGGTAGTCATCTGTGGATAGGGAAGGCATCTTGTTGCTAGTTAGCCTAGCGGTTAGCACCTTTCCAGGCTATTGGGGCTGTTCGGTGCCCAGACACTGTAATCAGGCTTCAGCTGTGTCTAGGCCACAGACACACGGAGCGCTGAGGATAAGGTAACTATAAAAATGTTGCTGTTTCTGTTAAGAACACTTTAGTCCTAATGATCTATAAGTGTCCAGAAGCTATCGCAGGTAAGCTCATACGGAAAAAAGGGAAAAAATCAGCATAAAAATCAATAAAAGAAGAAAAGCATTTAAGGAGCAAACAGATGACGCGTCCACACTCGCAAAAGATACCATTGGGTAAAAGCAGCACAAAAGAGCAGCTATGTCTTCAGTGAGAGCCAAAACAAACCAACTTTTCAGCGTGAAACAACTCAGTTCATGTAACCTGAGGAAACTGTAAGTTTTCTCTAAATATCTTTTAGCTGTGGTTAGCTGGATGTCAGTCTTATGTTACAGACGCTGTGTCGAGCTTGAGCTGCGAGTCATATTTTCGGCGCTACATTGTAGTGAGATAAGTTTGTGGGTATTTTGTGCAGCTTCAGCTGTCCTTTTAACTGCTCGCTGGTTAGCTAGCGTGAGCTATAAGCTAACAGCTAGCATGGTTAATGACGCTAGCTTGTTTAGTTTAAACAGTCTGCATTAAGCTGGGCAAACACTGTGCGATTTTTTTTTTTCAGTCGCGTTATTCAGCTCCTGCTCAAACTGTACAATTAAATCGCAGAGGTTAGAAGTTCATAGGTCACGATGCAGGGTCTCACACTATATGGCCTGATGCTCTGATGCAACCCGAGTGCTCAAACTGTGCCTTCATAACATGAAGCTTATCATACAAAATCTGTCCCTCGCTCTCCCTCTCTCTGTCTTACAGACACACACACCATCAACTTTGCTAAATTACTAATGAAAAACATTGACCAGGCAGCTGTGATTGAGTAGCAATGTCCATCCAACTCTTTTCATGGTTGTTGTAGTCATAATAATTTTGTGAGGCCACATTGAAAAGTGTTGGATACAGAAGCGTAGTACGGAAGCGTAGAGCCGCCACCCAGGCAAAAGAAAAATAGAGCTATGTCACATTATAACGTGAAAAGTTTATTATTATAGTATACTATTGTTCTAACAATATTAGATATAGTTCTAACAATATACTTTTCATGTTTGTACAATATACTATCATTTAGGTACAATATACCTATTACAATATACATAATTCTCACGTTCGTACTTGCACTCGTTCTTATTTTAAACTTAATCTGGAATGCAGGATATGAATGACAAGATTTTGTTTTTCATATTTTTCATTATTTTTCAGTTTCAATTTTTTCTTCAGTTTCATTTTAAGCTGGCATCATTTTAACCCTACACACCCTAAAATTTAGTATTTGTTGATGAGATGTTGAAGTGTTAATTGAACAAAGTTAAAATACAGTGGAACCCCGACTTACGAAATTAATCCGTTCCCGAGGGTCTTTCGTAAGTCGAAAATTTTCTTAAGTCGAAACAGCCATTGCACCTTTTGAGTGAGGTGATGCTGAACGATAGGCTAATTGCTAACTAGAACAACAATATGTCGTTCAAGTGGAACAGCGAAGCACGAGTACGGAAGCCAAGGGGTTGTCACATGATTTGGAAGGCCTTGTGGGCATTGTAGGCTCAGCCAATCAGAGCCAGCGGATTTCGTTACACCGGCATTTTGCCGTACCATGGGCAGAAATATTGCCGTTCATTGCCTTCGTAACTTGAATTTTTTGTTAAATGGGGTATTCGTAAGTCGGGGTTCCACTGTATTTTTCACATGATTTCGACTGAGAAGCATGTTTATGTCTCTTTCTTCTTCCTGTAGAGGAGGAGCTTGCCAGGGTACGGTCAGCCTTTGTCTGGAGGGTAACAATAGAAATCCTTAAACTGCTCCTTGAGGCCCTTGTAAGTGATGGTATCTTAAATAAGTTGGAGGAAGAATCGATACTGGAGGGGAACCCACTCAGAGCAGACAAGGCACGCAGCTTGATCGACACAGTGAGGAAAAAAGGAGACAAAGCATGCAAGATAACAATCAAGCATCTTCAGATCAAAGATCCTTCTCTTTTCTCTCAGCTGCGTTTGAACTCTGATCCATCTGCTCAACAAGGTGAGGTCATGCATCAGATACCATGAATAAAAATGGTCACCTTGCAGTTTGTTGAGATGTGAAAGTGAAACCTCAGAATTCATTGTAAGAAAAAGGAGAGGGCAAGAACGTCATTCTACGACGAATGTTTGGATTTGTTACATGCCTGCAAATGTATTTTCTAAACTACATGGAGGAATTTTGATGATCGTCATAAACCTGTGAAACTACTTAGATCTAATGTGAGCTGTATTTAATTAAACACAAGTGTTCTTTACTTTTAAAAACCATGCAAACTGATTGCCTTAAAAAAGAAAAGTCAGAGTGTTTCTCTAACAAGAGGACACTCTTTAAGCATCGGTCATTTGACTTAAATGTTTAATGAAAAAAATGCCACATTTACATATAATAAAGCAAATTGTGGCCAGAAAGGGTTTACATTATCTTTTTCCATTGTAAATTACGAGAAGAATTAAATGTGAATTACTGAATCTCTCTCAGATGCTTCTTTAAATAACATAGCAGTGGGGAACGTTATGACACTTCAATGTTGTTATTTTTGGTTACAAAGTTTGGAGAAGAGGCACAGAAAGCAGAAACCTGTTTAGCCTGCACATGTTGGCATCAGGTACATATGAAAAGCTGCAAAGCAATGCAGATGTGGAGGTTCAAAACATTTAACGTGGCTTTTTTCAGGAAATACATTTAGGAATTCCTGAAGCCCCTTTTTGATTTCTGGTAGAATGAGTATATTAAAAACTTGATAGGTTAAATAAAGGCCAAAGTACATCACATAGCTCCTTCAGACCAGATTTGTATTTTTCCTTCTTTTTTTTCCTTTTTTTGATTCAGATGCTCTTCAGAAGTGTCAGCCTAAACTCAAGTCTCTCTTAAAGAAGAAGTTCCAGTGTGTGTTTGAGGGCATCGCTAAAGCAGGAAACCCAACCCTTCTGAATCAGATCTACACAGAGCTCTACATCACAGAGGGAGGGACTGCAGAGGTCAATGATGAACATGAGGTCAGACAGATTGAAACAGCATCCAGGAAACCACACAGACCTGAAACAACAATCAGACATGAAGACATCTTTAAAGACTCACCCAAAAGACAGGACCTGATCAGAACAGTGCTGACAAAGGGAGTGGCTGGCATTGGGAAAACGGTCTTAACACAGAAATACAGCCTGGACTGGGCTGAAGACAAAGCCAACCAGGACATCCAGTTCATATTTCCATTCACTTTCAGAGAGCTGAATGTGCTGAAAGAGGAAAAGTTCAGCTTGGTGGGACTTGTTCATCACTTCTTTACTGAAACCAAAGAAGCAGGAATCTGCAGCTTTGAAGACTTCCAGGTTGTGTTCATCTTTGATGGTCTGGATGAGTGTCGAGGTCCTCTGGACTTCAACAACACTAAGAGTGTGACTGATATTACGATGCCCACCACAGTTGATGTACTTCTCACAAGCCTGATCAGGGGGACGCTTCTTCCCTATGCTCACGTCTGGATAACCACACGACCTGCAGCAGCAGACCAGATCCCCCCTGAGTATGTTCACAGGGTGACAGAGGTCAGGGGGTTCACTGACCCACAGAAGGAGTACTACTTCAGGAACCGATTCAGAGATGAGGAGCAGGCCAGCAGGATCATCTCCCACATCACGAAAGCTCGAAGCCTCCACATCATGTGCCACATCCCAGTCTTCTGCTGGATCACTGCTACAGTTCTGGAGGATGTGCTGGAAACCAGAGAGGGAGGACAGCTGCCCAACACCCTGACTGAGATGTACATCCACTTCCTGGTGGTTCAGGCCAAAGTGAAGAAGGTCAAGTATAATAGAGGACGTGCAACAGATCCACACTGGAGTCCAGAGAGCAGGAAGATGATGGCGTCTCTGGGAAAACTGGCTTTTGATCAGCTGCAGAAAGGAAACCTGATCTTCTATGAATCAGACCTGACAGAGTGTGGCATCGATATCAGAGCAGCCTCAGTGTACTCAGGAGTGTTCACACAGATCTTTAAAGAGGAGAGAGGACTGTACCAGGACAAGGTGTTCTGCTTCATCCATCTGAGTGTTCAGGAGTTTCTGGCTGCTCTTCATGTCCATCTGACCTTCAGCAACTCTGGACTCAATCTGCTGGAAGAACAAACAACCCCCAAGAAGTCTAACACAGGAGAATCTGCAGAGACACACTTCTACCAGAGTGCTGTGAACAAGGCCTTACAGAGTCCAAATGGACACCTGGACTTGTTCCTCCGCTTCCTCCTGGGTCTTTCACTGCAGACCAATCAGGCTCTCCTACGAGGTCTGCTGACACAGACAGGAAGTAGCTCACAGACCAATAAGAAAACAGTCCAGTACATCAAGGAGAAGCTCAGTGAGAATCTGTCTGCAGAGAAAAGCATCAATCTGTTCCACTGTCTGAATGAACTGAATGATCGTTCTCTAGTGGAGGAGATCCAACAGTCCCTGAGATCAGGAAGTCTCTCCACAGATGAACTGTCTCCTGCTCAGTGGTCAGCTCTGGTCTTCATCTTACTGTCATCAGAAGAAGATCTGGATGTGTTTGACCTGAAGAAATACTCTGCTTCAGAGAAGGCTCTTCTGAGGCTGCTGCCAGTGGTCAAAGCCTCCAACAAAGCTCTGTAAGTAAACATGAACTCATCGCTTCATTCTTAAAATCATGGGAAATAAATCAGAGGTGCTCAGTTCAAAGAACACTACCACTTTAGAAAAATTTAAAAATAGTCACTAAAATAGTCATGATACTTTAAATATTTCTCTCCAGCAGGACATGTCAGCATTTCTGAAATATTTTTGTCTTCAACTCGAATCAAAGCACAATCCAGATCCAGCCTATAAGAACATGAGCTCTGATCCTTCAGCCCCTCTGACAGGTTTATTATCCTCAAGTTGTTCACTTGTCTCCAACAACCAGGAGTCTAGCTCTGTTTTTTAAAGCAAATACTTGAGCTACCAGACTGCACCTACATCGTTTTCAGATGTTCTTATTTTAAGGTCTGGTTTGTGTCTCATCTTTATTGCAATCCCCCATGTCTCTCTGTTTTTCAAATATAAATCTGTTACCTCGGTGTGGCCAGAACAACATGGTGAACCCAAAATACAGACAAAGGTGAAGGAACTGAATATTACTAGACGTGAAGGCTTTATTTACACACAGGAACTTGACACTTGGAATTTTTTAACATGAACTGTGAACTATGGCGGAAGTCAAGCACTTGAAGCTGTGAGCATGAAGTGGGCTCTGTGGTAGGTTTCCGGAAATGGGTCTTGGTTGATGGTAATCTGAGTCACTGTAACAGAGGTAGAGCAGCATCAGAAAGATCACTGGTGGAGGTTACAGTAAGTGAACGAGGTTATCTTCAATGTCTTATTTGGGGTTTCTGTAGCTCAGGAGGTAAAGCTGGTCTGATCTGACCTACTGATCAGAAGGTTGGTGGTTCGATCCCTGGCTCCTCCAGTCTGCATGTCAAGTATCCTTGGGCAAGATACTAACCCCAACTTGCTCTCCGATGCATCCATCAGAGTATGAATGTGCGTGAATGTACTTAGAAAGCACTAAGTTCAGATAAAGTGTTTGTGAGAATGGGTGTGATTGGGTGGATGTGGCATGTTGTATAGAGCGCTTTGAGTACTCCGGGAGAGTAGAAAAATGCTATATAAGAATCAGTCCATTTACCATTTACTTGTCAGCAGTCGGAAAGCAACTTGGGGAAGGCAGGTGGTGAGGTCTGGGTGAGTACTTGTTAGCTTTGAATCCAGGCAAAGTGGTCCAGTAAGTCTAAGAGACGAAAGGCATTAATGTGGCTGTGAGTGAATCAAGAAGACCAGCATCCAGGAAAACGTGACTGAACTGCAAGGGTGAGTAGATGATCCGAGGATTAGGAGGTTAGCAGAGTTATTGGGAGTGCTGATGTTATATTCAGCCTAGTAGATTACTGTCAGGTGTGGACAATGGACAGGCTGACCAGGCTTCACCCAAAGGCAGAAACCAGAGTCTAGTGGGAAACCACCGCCGCTCACACAGACCATGACAGCAGCATGACCCCCCCCCCCCCCCCCCCCCCCAAAGCATTCTCTTTCACTTGGCATCATTTACCTCTCCCTTCTCCAATTTCTGATGTGTCCACCTTTGCAATGATAACTGTGATCAGGGTGAACCAAAAAGGTGCCGTGGTGAACAGATACTTAAGTTTGGTGAATGCAGTTTCAGCTCTGGGGGACCAGATGCATGCTGAGACTTGAGTGGTGCAGCTACCTGACTATAGTTTAAAATGAACAGTCTATAAAAATTTGCTATTCCCAAAACCCATTGGAGATGCTTCTTGAATCTACAATGGGTACAAGGGGTAGGCCACTCTGTTAAAGCTTTCACATTTGCCAGATCCGTCTTCACCTGCCCCCGTGCCAAAATGTAACTGAAAAAAGTTATTGATGAGGAATGGAATTCACACTTTTCTGCTTTGACATAAGGTTTATTCTCCAGCAAACGTTGGAAAAATTGCATGGACATGAGACTGATGTTCCTCGCAGGTTTTGGGAAAAATGAGGATATCATCCAGATACACCAATACGAACCTGTCAAGGAAGTCCCGGAGGACATCGTTAACTAGTCTTGAAACATTGCGGGAGCATTAGTTAACCCAGGCGGCATGACCAAATACTCGTAGTCCCCCAATGGCATGTTTAAAACGGTCTTCCACTTGTCTCCCTGATTGATCTGGAAAAAGTGGTAAGCGTTGCGGATGTGGGGTTTTGTAAACCCAGTGGCACTGTGAAATGGCCTGAAAGCAGAGCTAATGAGGTAATAGGTACTTATTCTTGATGGTAATATCACTGAGGCCCCTGAAGTAAATGCATGGCCAGAGAGAGCCATCCTTTTTCCCCACAAAAAAGAAGTTCCAACTTGAGATGACAATCGTTGGATTATGCCTGCACCGAGGGATTCCTTAATGTACTTTTCCATAGCCGCACACTCAGGTCTAGACAGGTTATACAGCCAGCTAGAAGGCCGGGTGGAGCCAGAGAGTAGTAGTTCTATGGTGCAGTCATGTGGTCTGTGAGGTGGCAGTGAAAGCGCTTTACTTTTGCTAAATACTTCCTGAAGATCATGACATTTGGTGGGGACAGAGGAGAGATCTAAAACAGTCTCAGTGTTGGTTGATGGTTCCACAGGTTCCGGTGGATGGGCAGAAACAAGGCAATTTGAATGACAGAACAGACTCTAACTGATTACCCTCTGACCTGACCAGTCTAAGTGGGGGTTATGTAATTCTAGCCAAGGAAACCAGAGTATGAGTGGTTTGTGAGGTGCATGAAAAGCAAAAAAGGTAAGTGTTTTCTTGTGATTGCCAGGGGTGACAGGCTCTGTGCGCTGAGTTATGTGAGGGGACACTCGGTTATTTAATGACTTAGTGGGAATGGGCGGATTAAGGGGGCATAGAGGGATGTTTAACTGTCTCGCTAACTCAGACTCCATGAGGTTCTAATTGAACAAGAGCCTGAAAGGTCTGGTTAACTAGAACAGAGAGTTGGAGTTGCAATCTGGGTTTTTATGTTTGTGTGAGTATCCTCCACGCTTATCCCTGAACTTTCCAGTGGGCAGACCCTGGTGTGGAATCGAAAACAGACAGGTTCATCACGAGAAGCAAGCTGATCTTTCATGGTTTGATTTAATGACTGAAAAACATACAGCGGACGGTGGTTAGCACTGTTGCCGCACAGCAAGAAGGTCCTGAGCAAAAGTCTTTACAAACTCAACCAGGAAATCATCATGCGAGCAGAAAGAAAGAGGATGAGCAGATAGGTAAGCAAGAGAAACCCGCCAGCGTCCCAGGTTTCCAGAGAAGGTTCAGGTTCTAGGTACCTGAAATGGGATGTAATTCAATTCAATTCAATTTTATTTATATAGCGCCAAATCACAACAGTCACCTCAATGCGCTTTATATTGTACAGTAGATCGTACAGTAATAGATACAGAGAAAAACCCAACAATCATATGACCCCCTATGAGCAAACACTTTGGCGACAGTGGGAAGGAAAAACTCCCTTTTAACAGGAAGACATTTTTGGTGTCAAAGTCAAAGCACAGATCCACCCAGTCTCTGTATTTCAGCTTATTTCCTTTATACACACATTTAACAGGAACAGTTTCAGACAGCTAGTGTTTACCTGACATTACCTGCGTACCTCACAGTTTGCAGGTAATGGGCATAATAATTACTGAACAGAGACATCCTGCTGTGAACTTTGTTGCTGTGGATCTAAAATGTAAAAATACATCTGAGAAGATTTCTAATCATGATTTTATGAGCCCCCAAAGTTTGATTCTGTTCATCTGGACGTAGCGCTCTCAGCGGGAGAAACATTTTGTCACTCATCAAGATGACTTCTTCAGGCTCAGCTGACTGCAGCTTTCCCCAATCTTATAAAGAGTACATCTGCATAATGACTCAAACCTAATGGTCAAGGAACTGACTTCCCAGCCTTATTGTTCCTTCAGTGGGCTGGTTTCAGTCATTATGCAAATGTACTTTTTATAGGGTTGGAAACCAGAAGTCAGCTGAGACTGACGAAGTCACCTGGATGAGTGACGAAATGTTTCTCCCACTGAAAGCGCTACGTCCAGATGAACAGAATCAACTTTTGGGATTTACTAACCTGGATGATTGAGCATGGATCAAGACGGGTTTTTATGAGGTATACAGTTTCTTATAATTTCTAAACCAGAAGGTTGAGGAGATGGAGCTCATGATAACTGGCTACTGCCCTTCAGCGTGCTTTATGAAATCATCCAATCAAAATAAAGTTGGCCTTTAGGGAGAGCGGGGCTTTAAAGGGGAATGAGCCAAAGCAGCTTTTAGACAGAAAATGAAATGAGAGTCCAGGATGTGATACATTATTTATAACTACATTTACAGTAATCACACATATTAGAATTAATAAAGTGACCAGCAGTACTGTAGTAAGTGTAATACTGCAGTACTCACAGGCCTGTGCCAGCAGACACTGAACTACTGTCACTAAATCAACCTGGTCTTCACTGGTTTCCATTTACATACATTGGAATAATTGTGTGTTTAATTTGAAATATTTTTCTTCTGTTACACTTAAATTCTTGAACATTTTTTTATTTAATTGTGCATTGTAGTGTACTCATTGTATGATAGTGTATACAGAATTATTAGCTCAGTAGGTAGAGTGGTCGCCCCATGATCATAAGGTCAGGGGTCGAATCCACCGAACAGCTACCTTGATGGTACCCCTGAGCAAGGTACCATCAAGGTACCAATCGTGTGCACTGGACTGGTAGCACTCATAGTGTCATAGGTTGGTTTTTTTTGTTTTTTTTTAAAGGTTTAACATATAAACAAATTTCATTTGATCACATATATTTTTTGTTTTGTTTTGTTTTTTCCCTTTCTCTCCCAGACTGAGCAGCTGTAACATCTCAGAGGAAGGCTGTGAAAATTTGTTGTCAGTGGTCAGCTCCCAGTCCTGTAGTCTGAGAGAGCTGGACTTGAGTACCGACAGCCTGAAGGCTTCAGCAGTAAAGCTTCTGTCTGCTGCAGTGGAGAGTCCACACGCCAAACTGAATATTCTGAGGTCTGACCGATTTGTATTCTTTTTTCTTTTGTTTGTTTGTTTTGTTTTTAACTGATAAAATAAATCCAGCAATTTAAACAGTAGAGGTAAACTTGATCAATTTACTGTTGTTTCGTACCACATCTGCTCAGCATAAAACAACAAGGATTCTTAAAATATAAGATTAGTTATTGCACCCTGATTACACTTTAACATCAGTCTTTGTTCATGTTTTCATTTTCAGACTCAACGTCTGTGAACTTCTAGCGGAAAACTGTGAAGCTGTGTCCTCAATGCTCAGCTCTCAGTCCTCTACTCTGACAGAGCTGGACCTGAGTATCAAAAATGTGCAGGATTCAGGAGTGAAGATTCTGTCTGCTGGACTACAAAGTTTAAACTGTAAACTAAATACTCTGAGGTCAGATCAATTGACATTTTGTTTTTTTTAAATGAACCAATTAAACATTTTATTCAAGGCTTCCGGTTCCGGCGCTCGTGGGGATGGACACCTAGTACGAGAGCTCTCGACTGAAACTTATTAAAACTGCCCCAAGTAAATTAATACACTATCTAAGTGCACATAAAGAGGAAAAAGGGGTTTAAATGATGTCCAGAAAGAACAAAATAGCTAAGAAGTTAACGTTTGAAAACGTGGAAGATGGCAATGTGCAGCTAACAGAAGGGGCTAACGTTAGCCCCTATAGGGCTAGCCGAGGCCACTCTCCCACTCCTAGCCGCGAGGATTCTGGGACAGAAGATGAGGTTGACCCAGCAAGTTTGACGCTGATACTGAAAGAACTGAGAGGCGTTGGGAAAGAGGTGAAAGAATTTCGAAAAGACACGAAAGCGCAACTGGTGGAAATAAGGGGTGAGTTGGATAAAGCCAATGCGCGGCTTAATGATGTGGAAACCAGGGTTGCAGAACACAAAGATAAGCTCCAGAACACAGACGAGATTTTGTCTGAGATACTAACAATGCAATTCAATGTTATTTATATAGCGCCAAATCACAACAAAAGTCACCTCAAGGCACTTCATAAATACAGAGAAAAACCCAACAATCACATGACCCCCTATGAACAAGCACTTTGGCGACAGTGGGAAGGAAAAACTCCCTTTTAACAGAAAGAAACCTCTGGCAGAACCAGGCTCAGGGAGGGGCGGGGCCATTTGCTGTGATTGGTTGGAGTGAGAGAAGGAAGACAGGATAAAGACATGCTGTGGAAGAGAGACAGAGGTTAATAACACATATGATTCAATGCAGAGAGGTCTGTTAACACATAGTGAGTGAGAAAGGTGACTGGAAAGGAAAAACTCAATGCATCATGGGAATCCCCGGCAGCCTACGTCTATTGCAGCATAACTAAGGGAGGATCCAGGGTCACCTGGCCCAGCCCTAACTATATGCTTTAGCAAAAAGGAAAGTTTGAAGCTGATCTTCAAAGTAGAGAGGGCGTCTGTCTCCTGAACTCAAACTGGGAGCTGCTTCCACACCCAGTCCAACATAGCCAGGCTTTCTTTGCTGCTTTGACAAAACCTCAAATCCCAGTCAGAGATGATGAGCATCATCACAGTGATGATCATTTCTCTATTAACCCAGGCTTTCTGCTTCAGGATCTGTGCACGCTCACAGAACAAGGAGACCTTTAAACATAATTTCACTAAATGGATGGATTGAGCTCAGCCTACAGATGAACTGGTGCCAGAGATCATAAAGAACATCAAACAGTCAAATTCAACACTTTTAATGGAAATATGAGATTAATCTTAAAAGTAGAGATAGTGTCTGTCTCCTGAATCCAAACTGGAAGCTGGTTCCACAGAAGAGGGGCCTGAAAACTGAAGGCTCTGCCTCCCATTCTACTTTCAAATACTCTAGGAACAACAAGTAGGCCTGCAGTGTGAGAGCGAAGTGCTCTAATGGGGTGATATGGTACTACAAGGTCATTAAGATAAGATTGGGCCTGATTATTTAAGATCTTGTATGTGAGGAGCAGGATTTTGAATTCAATTCTGGATTTAACAGGAAGCCAATGAAGGGAAGCCAATACAGGAGAAATCTGCTCTCTCTTTCTAGTCCCTGTCAGTACTCTTGCTGCAGCATTTTGGATCAGCTGAAGGCTTTTCAGGGAGTTTTTTGGACATCCTGATAATAACGAATTACAATAGTCCAGCCTGGAAGTAATAAATGCATGAACTAGTTTTTCAGCGTCACTCTGAGACAGGATATTTCTAACTTTAGAGATGTTGCGCAAATGGAAGAAAGCATGCAGGAAAAGTTTCAAACAAAACTAACATCACTGGAGGCTTACTCGAGGAGGGAGTCGCTCAGACTGTACAGGGTGCCGGAGGGAGAAGAATCGGGAGCTCCATCTATGGCCCACTTTGTGGAGAAGCTACTCCGGGAGAATCTCGCCATCCCACCATCAACACCGTTACAAATTCAGAGAGCACACAGAGTGTTATCATTACTCCCTCCGGACGGCTCCCAACCCAGATCGATCCTGGTAAAATTCCTGTGCTTCACGGTTAAAGAAGAAGTGCTGAGGCTCGCTTGGCAAAAGAAAGGTTTTATGCTGAATTCCAGCAAGATCAACCTCGACCACGATTACCCCCCTGAGATCATGGCTATGAGGAAGGAGTATGCAGAGGCACGAAAGGTCCTAAAAGAGAAGAATGTACGGTTTAGGACCCTCTACTCAGCGCGCCTTAAGGTTTTTTTCGAAGAAGGAGTGAAAACCTACAACACGGTGGAGGAGGCAACGGCTGACCTGGCGAGTCGGGGCCTGCCGGTAAAGGTGATTACACCACCGGCAACCCCCAGAGAAAAACTACAAAGATGCCCGCTGTGGCGGGGAGTTGGTGGTCGGCGTCCGCGTCAGATCCGAGGAGCTGCGGGATATAGAGAGAAGCTGCAAGTATACAGACGTGAAGAGAACGAATTTAATGTTATGTATTAGCTATGGACAACATGGTGAAATATGGTTACTGTCGAGCTAAAATGGGTGGGGCTTCTCGTGCTGTGAGTGACGTCGCAGTGGAAAGCCCCCTAACTCAGGGAGTAATAAGGGGTTTCCCTTCAAGTTGTGAGGGTGTCAGTGGAAGTGCTCCACTGTCAGAAGCCAGCTTAGGAGCTTTCAAGCTCCAGTTATGTTCAAATGTTTTCAGTTCATTCCTAACTTTTTTCACTTGTTACTGTTTTAAGAGGGGGTTGCCTGCTGCTATTGAGTTTATGCGCTGTGGTAACTTAATATATCTTTATGGGAAGTGAGTCAGTGAAAGTAATCTCTTTTAATGTTAACGGGGTTCTGAACGTGATTAAGATGAATAAGATACTGTCCAAACTAAGGAAGGAGAAGGCCCAGATTGCATTACTTCAGGAGACACACATGAACCAAGTAGATCACTTGAGATTGAAAAGAAAGGGTTTTAAATATGTATTCTCCTCTTCCGTTAAGTCCAAACACAAGAGGGGTGTGGCTACACTTATCTCTGGTACACTTAACTATGAACATATCTAAGAACTCTGTGACGAGGAAGGCAGATTGGTTAGAATAACAGAATGGATAGAGGGGTCTGAAATCACAATTTTAAATGTTTATGCTCCCCCCGGGAGCGATTGGCTATTCTATAGGAATAGGTTTGATTTATTGGTGGATTCTCAGGGGATAGTTGTCTGTGGGGGGGTTTTAACTTTAGACTTGACCCTAAACTAGACTCCTCCTCCCCAACCAACCAGGTAACAGCACTTACTAGAAAAGTCAATTCCTATATGGTAGAGATGGGGATAATAGATGTATGGAGGGACCGCTACGCATCTACCAGAAATTTCACTCATTACTCTGGTTCCTTTAAAGTGTATGCAAGGCTGGACTACTTTTTTATGTTTAAAGTTGATAGGTTTAGGGTCAAAGACTGTGACATATTAACAAGAGATCTATCTGACCACAGTCCTATCTCTCTATCTTTGCAGGTGGCTAGGAAAAAATGTACCACACTGTGGAAATTGTTATCGCACCTTAATGATCCTGCCATAGTTTCCAAATTAAAGGTAGACATTAAAGAATTTCTAGATGTTAATGACACAGGAGAGGTATCTCCAGCTATTCTTTGGGATACGCTCAAAGCGGTAATGAGAGGTACATTAATTTCTATCGCCTCCCACTTAAAGAGAATCAAAGGGCAAAAATTAGCAGAACTACAGGCAAATTTAAAGTTGAAAGAATAGGAAGACATAAACACCGCAAATCCTACTCTGAAGCAGGATATCAGGAAAATACAGGATGAAATTAATGATATTTACACCCAGGAGGCCCAAAATAACTTAATTTTTTTGAGGCAAAAATACTATGAGACAGGAGGGAAATCTGCAAAATATCTGGCACATAAATAACGCAAACAACTAGAGGAAAGTACGATATACCAAATCAAGGACCCCAAGACTAATATTCTGGAATCAAAATTAGAAGACATTCAGAAATGTTTTGAGACCTTCTTTAGGGAGCTGTACTCACAGCCCAATGCTACGGAGGAGAATTGTACTGATGCCTTTCTTAGCTCTCTAGAATTACCTTCACTCCCGTCTCTCAAAAATGAGCTTCTAACACATCCCATTTTAGTGGAAGAAATTAATGCTTTTTCCAGATTAAAACCAGGTAAGGCAGTTGGGCCGGACGGGTTCAGTTCTCAGTGGTATCGCACCCTGAGGGCAGATCTAGTCCCCACATTGCTGAAGTCATTTAACTACATTCTACAGGAGGGAGAAATCCCACCCTCCTGGAGGGAGGCAACTATTTCAATTATCCCAAAAGAGGGGAAAGATAAACGAGAATGTGGAAACTATCGACCAATCAGTGTCCTTAACTTGGATTACAAACTATTTACTTCTATTCTTGCTCGTAGGCTGGAGAAGTTTTTACCTGACCTCATCGATTTAGATCAGACTGGTTTCATTCACTATAGACAAACAACTGACAACATTAGGAGAATATTACACATCTCTACTCAAATTTACAGTAAATCGGGATAATGAGAAAATTAAGTACCTGGGAATATATTTGACTGCGGACCTCTCGCTGCTCTTTCAGGCAAACTACGAGCCAATATCTGCAAGTATAAAAGCTGATTTGCACAGATGGAATCTGGTCCCCTTTATGCGTCTCAGCTCCCGGGTAACCGCAATCAAGATGGACACGCTCCCCAGACTGCTTTATCTTTTTAGAAACTTGCCAATAGAAGTGAGCGATTACCAATTTATTGAGTGGGACAAATGGATCTCCAGATTTATCTGGCAGGGCCGAAAGCCAAGGATTAAATATGCTACCCTCCAGCTCCCCAAGGAAAAGGGAGGACTGGGTCTCCCCTGCCTCAGGAATTACTATTATGTCGCTCAAATAACCCCCCTCTTATATTGGTGTAACAAAACATACACGGCTAGGTGGAAGGAACTGGAGTCCAGCCTGTTGGACCGATTCCCCCTACAAGCTGTAATGGCAGATAAGGGTCTAATGTGCCGGCTGGAAAAGCTGGGGAACCCCTGGTTAACCCACACCCTCCAAGTTTGGCAGAAGGTAATCAACATCTGTGGGATACACAAAATGCTAAAAATCTTCAGGTGGGTTGCTTTCGACTCGGATTTTATTCCAAACAGACACGACTCTAACTTTGAAGCATGGATATCCTATGGCCTTACGACATCCCTCTCTCTTACTCATAGAAATATTGTGCTCAGATTTGAGGCCTTACGGGACGATCACAACCTGACAAAATACAACTTTCATAGAAACTTACAGCTGAGATCATATATTGATCATGAATGCAAACTGTCCGACTTCAATGATGCTGAGTCGCATTTTTTCCTCATCCTGAAAAATGCCACAACCATGACCCCTACTAAATCTATTTCTAAAATATACAAAGCCCTCTCTAGTGCCAGCAAGGATAATACTTTATACACTAAGGATAAATGGGAAAGGGAATCAGGGATTGCTATTTCTGTGGGGGAGTGGGAAAATGTTTTGTACTGCCAGTGGTCCACGTCCAGTTCTATGAGCTGGAAGGAACATGGCTGGAAGAATATTATTAGGTACTTCAAGACTCCATATCAGGAGAGGTACAAAGGGGCTTATATGCAATGCTGGAGACAATGCGGCTCGACTGTTGCTAACCATTTTCATGTCTTTTGGGACTGTCCCAAGTTAAAAAACGTTCAGGTCTCCTTAAGTGCAGTCTTTAACGTTCAAATACCTTTAGATTTTAAGGTTTTATACATGGGTTTGGTCCCCTTTCTGGAATGTAGGAGTGAGATTAAGTTGGTGCAATTACTCTTGGTGGCAAGTAAAAAAACAATTACTAGAAGATGGTTAAGCCCAGCCCAGCCTACCCTAGACGACTGGTTTGGGATCATTTTAGAGATATTTAGGATGGAAAAACTTACATATCTGTTAAGAAATCAAAAAGCCAAATTCTACCAAATTTGGAACAATTGGATCCAATTCATCACCCCCACGAGGGCTGACTTCACTTGATCTCACTATTACTTGGTTGTTTTTTGTTTGATTTTTTTTACATTTACTTCTATTACTATTGCTTGTTTATTTACTTATTTCTTCACAATGATTGCAGCATGGGCACCCCTCCCAGTTTGTGTTTATAGTTCCATGTAATGTGTTCTATATATCTCCTTTGGGAGAGCATGCGAGCAACTGTCCTAGTAATAGCTAGTGGAGGTTAATATGCACCCGCTGATCACTTTGTTTATCATTTGCTCTCCTGGACTTAATCTAAAACCTGGAAGGACTTTGTTCCCATGTTATTCATATACTGCTATGCAGATGGTTTTTTCTTGTCCAATCCAAATAAAGATATAATTAAAAAAAAACATTTTATTCAAGTTCATCCATATGATGTTGTATCTTAGTATGTTAAGGTTTCATCAAAAATAAAAAGATGGCATGTAATATAATAACAAACTTTACATAAGTATTATAGATTATCTTTTGTTTTTCAGACTGGGTGGCTGTAACCTGTCAGAGAGAAGCTGTGAAGCTCTGTGCTCAGTCCTCAGCTCCCAGTCCTCCAGTCTGAGAGAGCTGGACCTGAGTAACTCTGACCTGCAGGATTCAGGAGTGAAGCTTCTGTCTGCTGGACTAAAGAGTTCACAGTGTGCAGTGGAAACTCTCAGGTCAGGATTCAAACGTTAACACATATGATCATTTAAAATGTGAATTATATTATTGATTGACTTATCTATAGAGCTTTTAGCTAAACTTATATTTATATTTGAGTGGATTATTAGACTGAATTTCTGTGTAAAATTTGTCACAGTCATACGATTTTGTTTATTTATTTATTTTTTTAATTCATGTACTGGCCATTTTACATAAATTTGGCTAATCTTCTACAATATATACATTTGATTTCGTTAGGAACAAAATGTTCAAATTACATATTTTGCTGGATATTGGGTATTAATGAAATTATTATGTCTTTAATGACACCACATTTCCATATGTAGGAGGTTACTGGTGGTATTGTTTCAGTGTCTGAGTTTTCCTTGCAAAGAAACATCTGGAATTTAACAATACATATTTTAAAGCTGTTTTCTCCAAAGGGATTTGTATTAGTGATGGTAAATTTGATTCTTTTTACCGAATCGAGTTTAAATGAGTCACTCACCAAAATGAATCGGGTTTTTTAAGTCATTTGAGTCTCTGAGTCAGTTGCCCAGAGAGTGCCAAAAATGTACTTTTTCTCTCAAACTTAATTTGTTTTTATTTTCATGTAAATCCTACTGCTACGATGAGTGACTGAAAAATAAAAACAACTATTTTATAGAGCAAAAAAGAATAAGATTTCTAAATTGGACATTTATTTTTGTTTATGTTATTAGTATTTCCTCTTTATCATCTTTGCACAAAAACAAAGTGTAGACTGAATGTTATATTGCATCAGTCAGACTATCAGGCTTCATCTCAGATGAAGGAGTGACTCTTCCGTGGTAACAAACTGTGAGTTTCAGCAGCTGAGAGGCAGGAGGGAAGGGTGAGTGAGTGGTCTTGATGCATTCTCAGTCTAGACTAGACTAGAAAGAGGGGCGCTGCTCTTGTGGCGACCAGCAGGTTGTCTCTCTCTGTCAGTGTCAGTGTTTTAACTTATTTTATTTCATTCTTTTATTCCTTTATATATATATTTTTTTGCCTGAGGAAATTCTATAGCATCGGCTTGTGCTTTGTGGAACTTCTTTTAACGAAGATGGGTTTTTTATTTCGCATGGTTTTATTGGCAATCCTGACGGTTGTTTGGAGTCATTCCTTTACCATCAATAATCCTGGCTAATGTGCAGTCTCTGAGGAGTAAATTGGATAAACTGCATTTGAATGTCGCACACTTGCGTGGCTACAGGGATACATGTCTAATGGCATTCACAGAGACTTGGCTCAAGGACTCTGACCCTGATTGTTCTCTGGAACTAAATGGCTTCGGGTTTCCCATACGTTTGGATCGAGACCCCGGAGCTACCCAGAAATCTCAAGGAGGAGTGTGTTTGTATATAAATCAGAAATGGTGTAAAAATGTGACCGTTCGTAGACAAGTGTGTCTGCCTGACATTGAACTCCTCTCTGTGTCTTTGAGGCCGTTTTATCTGCCGAGGGAATTCCCACAGATCAACGTCACCGTTGTTTACATCCACCCTAAAGCGAATCCTAAGAATGCGACTGACACCATCTCCATTTTTTTCCTAATAACAAACCATGGTCTTCAAAAGGTCTTATGAGGCTGATTCATGAAAGGAAAAAAGCTTTTATTGAAGGGAATATCTTGAAAGTTAGAGAAATTAGGAAGGAGATCAGATCAGAAATTAAAAAAGCCAAAGTAAAATACAAGGATAAGGTAGAGGCGGAGATGGGTAGCAATAACTTAAGGGTGGCCTGGGCAGGCATGAAACACATGACTGGTCACTGTTACAGTGACTGTAATAAGATAAGTCTTCCTGGTTTTAGTTCAGACTCTCAGTTAGCAAGTAGAGAAGCTTATAGACCCTCTACAATTTGCATACAGGCCTCGTAGACGTGTTGATGATGCAGTGGTCACTCTGTTGAACTTCCTTTATCGCCATCTTGATGGCGCCAAAGCTCATGCTCAGCTCTTATTTATTGATTTTTCTTCAGCTTTTAATACTATCCAGCCACATCTTTTAGCTGATAAACTTCTTAACCAGTTTACACTTGATCTTAATCTCGTTGGTTGGGTTTTAAACTTTTTAACTGACAGATCTCAGTGTGTGAGAGTGAACGGCTGTTTTTCCAAACAGCTGAACTCTTCCACTGGCTCACCGCAAGGTTGTTGTCTCTCTCCTCTACTGTATATTTTGTACACTAATGACTGTCGCAGTACACAGGCCAACAGGCATTTCATTAAATACGCAGATGACACAGTCATTGTAAGCCTCCTTCATGGTGAAGAGGATTCCCATGGGCCTGTTGTGGATGAGTTTGTTTCGTGGTGTGATCAGTCCTTCTTAATGATCAGCACCTTGAAAACCAAGGACATGGTTATTGACTTCAGGGAGACATCCCCTCATCCTGCGCTAACAGTGGTAAATGTGCAGCCATTGAACTGGTGGACAGTTATAAGTATTTGGGGGTTGTTCTTGATAAAGCTCTGTGCTTTGAGTCACATCTTGCTGCTACAGTGAAAAAGGTTCAACAAAGACTTTTTAAGGAGGTTGAGAGGTTTCAATGTTTCATCTGCAATGATGACTCGTTTTTTATAAAAGTTTTATTGAATCTGTTTTAACTTTCTGTATCATTGCTTGGTACGGTAATATGTCTCTGAATAATAAGACCAGACTTAACAACCTGGTTAAAGTGGCTGGTAAGATTTCAGGGAGGTCTCAGGTCCAGCTTGTGGACTTTTATAACAGGCAGGTGCTGAGGAAGGCGACCTCTGTCATGTTGTGTTCAGATCATCCTCTCTTTAATGATTTTCAACTGCTTCCATCAGGTCGTCGTTATAAAGTGCCTGCAGTGAAGACAAAGAGACATAGATTGTCTTTTGTACCTACTGCTATTATCATAGTTAATAACACTGAACCATATGTGTTGTTGCCATTGCACATTGTACTTTTTTGATGAAAAATCTAGGTTGTTTTCTCAGGCTTATATTATATTATATTATTTTGGAGTTTGTATGTGATGTGTTGGTTGCCTGTTTGTTTGTTTGTTTGTACGGACATACTGCAAATCAATTTCCCATTAGGGACAATAAAGTTACCAATAACCAATAATCATCCAGGTAAGTAAATCTCCAAAAGTTGATTCTGTTCATCTGGACGTAGCGTTTTGTGGGAGAAATGTTTCATCATCATCCAGGTGACTTCTTCAATCTCGGCTGACTGCAGGTTTCAATCTTATAAACAGTACATTTGCATAATGACTGAAACCAGCCCACTGAAGGAACAATGGGCTGGGAGGTCAGTTCCTTAATCATAATTATGCAAATTCTCATGACCATTGATCAAAGCCCACTGATCAAAGCCCACTGATCAAAGCCCACTGATCAAAGCCCACTGATCAATAGCCATGAGAACCATTCACAGAGAGTTGGGGAATGGCTGCAATCACAGCATTTTAATCATTATTTTAAAGGCTGTAGATTGGAGCCATTGCTCTAACAGTGTACAAATGTAACAGGGCTTGGTGCTGATGCTAACAGTGCTAGCTGCTTCAGCCTTTATTTACACATTATAAGCACATTTAGCTTATTTTAAACAGTATATAAAACAGCTAGTACTGCTGGGACGTTATATTTTCACAAGCTAACATGAGCCAATCAGTGAGATGTCTAGCCATGACAGTTGTATGTTGCTGTGAGAAGAGTCGGGCTACATACAGTGATGATAGTGTTAGCCATGTTAGCATTTAGCTTCTATGTTTTTATAGTTTACACTTCTTGTTTATTGCTAGCTGCTCTGTTTAGTTGCTTTAGGGTTTCTTAGTTTACTTTTCCTGCATTATTTTGGTAGTTATCGTGCTTGGTGTCATAAGTTCAGTTTGACTTCCTCCCCTGACATTGTCTACATTAGTTTCAGCTGTGGAAGGATTTATTGAGTGTTTTCTATTTCTTCCATTTGAACAATAGTGGTGCACTCTATGCTTGTAGCTGCTGTGTGCTACGTTCTTCTGTCAAACAAGATGGCGCCTGTGTTTGGCTTTGCCGCCGCTGCAGCTTGCTGGAGGCAACAATGTAGTTTTTCACTGTCGTCAATCATTTTTTGTAATGTCATTTTTGCTCTTTTGAGTTCTGACTTAATTTCTGCTGCTTTAAATTATGATTGGGAGATACTGTTAACCCTTTAAGGCCGGTCAGAGTGGGAACGCTCAGTTTTGCGTAACTATTTTTAAATGCCTGTAGATCGGCAACCACACAAGCTAGTGCAATAATTTTTATTTTTGCATGTGAAACCGGAGTTGTACTTACATCTTATGTATCCAGCTTATCCTAGGTCACCGTTTCCTTCCACACATAGCTTTGCAAAAGTTGCATGAAAAGCACTTGCAGCAACAAAAAAGTAATATTCCAGAAACACGCTTTGCCAATCCGATCAGATGTTCATAGCACTTCCTACGTTGGAATAGATGTCAGCCCAAACTATCGTATGTCCGCCATTACCTGCCCGAAACCTGAAGTGACGTCGTTTTTGCGAAAATTCTAGTTGTTTGTTTGTTTGTTTTTTTTACCTTGAAGCCTACACTGGTGTTTTTAAAAGTCATGTTTGAGTTTACCCTTTCAGTATAGTTTCTGGGAGGCTTAGAACTCAAATTACACAGTTGGAAATAGTTTATTTTGATGCACTGAAGTTTTTCTTGCAAATTCACATGGTAGTATTTATTTTAGTTTTTCATGCAGTATATACAATTTGGTGTATCTCAAAAATACAACTATGGATACACTCAAATTACATTTCCTGTGGTTGGAAACTATTTTGTGCAACTTTTTTAGTTCTTCCGTTTTGAGGGATAAACCTCTTAAATTTCTCTAACTACAAATATATGTAAAAATACAAAACAAAACAATTTTCAATTTGTTCTAGTTTATTGCACTTTTTGCTGTATATGTATATATGTATATGTAGTTACTATGGACTGAATGCATACATATTATTAAAATTTGGGCTATAACGGTTGTATTGATGTATAGCAACTTGAACTGCTCCCCAAAATGGCACTACAGCAGTGGTTCCCAAACTTTTTTTGCTGGGCCCCCCTTTGTTTTACACGAAAAACGTTCGCCTCCCCCCCGGCGCGTGAACAGCACGCACACGCACTAACACATCCTCCAACCACACACGCCCATATTTTGCTCCATTGCGGTTTATTTCACACCTCAAACATTTAGTAAACAATTAAGCAAATACAAGTAATCTGCAATAAATTACAGGTAGTAAGAAAATAAACTACTAAATCTTTTACGCTACGTCCGCACCTACACTGGTATTTTTGAAAATGCAGCTGTTTCATCCAAACAGTGTTTCAAATCACCAAAAACTGAGATTTTTTTAAAACTCCTTTTTTGCGGACGAGGAATACAGAGTTCATCTGGCAACGTCAAAGGTTGCGCCTTTTTTCACGTCACGTTATTGTTTATGTGAGATGAATTGCAGAATGGCAGACAGAGACAAAATACTGTTACTCTGAGTATCTGCAGGTTTCACACGCAGTTACTGTCCCTCCATTTACAAAGGCGTCACGGGTAGTTGTTTTTTCTTCTTCTGTAATACTAATCAACATTGCTGTCAATACATTTTCAAAAAATGCCTCTCTGTGCAAAATGGGTTCAAAAACATAAACAGCTGTGGGATCCTGTTTGTCTGTGATTTGAATCGAGGGAACAAATCGTGGCAGGATCAGCCTGATGTTATTTGTATCCCGCTGTAACTTTACTCTATAAAGAGCAAACATCTCCAAAATGTCAGGAGTAGTTAGTCACTACAACAAGTGTTTGTGAACTAAAAATTAAGAATGTGGGATCCTGTTTGTCCATGATTGGAAGAGCCCAGCGCTGCTCCCGACGCAGGGACCTACCTCAGCACCTGTGCAGGTGAAGCCAAAGGGCAGATTTGCTTCACCATGTTTTCTAGTCTTTGGCTTAGAATGAAGTTGGTTTGGAAACATATTCAGCGATGCTTCATCTCCTGCTTTGCGTTTCTGTGGGCGCCGTGCTAGCAGTGTTCAAGCGTTTTGTTCCCCTCCCTTTTCATACCGCGCCCCCCCCTGCCATGGCTCTGCGCCCCCCCTAGGGGGCGGGCACCACAGTTTGGGAAGGTCTGCACTACAGCATGTAAAAATCTAAAGATAAGCTCTGGCAGACTTGGTTCTATGGTAGGTCTTAAAGGGTTTAACATCAAAGATTCAGTGGAGAGCTACTGTAACAGCTGAACAGAAAAACTCTTCCTCCCCTGGTGTGCTACTCTTCACAACCCGCAGGACTTTCACCCTCAAGAGATGGAAAAGGGGAACGAGGGCCGACGTCCAGGTGAAACTGAGAAGCTACCAGAGGCTAGCTTCTTGGCTGTGGGGAGAATCCTGGTGCCTGCGTCCACTTCCTCTCCTGACATTTAGTTAATATGTTACGCCGGTGACTGGGACCTGGGCTCTGTGGCTCAGAAGCAGTTTTTCTCACGGTGTGTCCGTCAAACGTTCACTGTTTTTATTGATAACAGCTATGTCTGCTCATCGATCATTGCTTCCCCCAGCTCTGGAGTCGCTGCCCTGCCCAGCAGGTCCACAGGTCTGCATTGTCTTTATTTCAAGTGCCGCTGCAGTCAGCTGTTGATTTTGCAGATCGACCGTCATCAACTCGGTTGGCCCCGCTTAACATTCGCTCCATAACAAACAAATCATTTATTCTAAGCGATCTCTTTATTAAAGAGTCTCTAGATTTCATGTGTCTGACTGAGACGTGGCAGCAAAATAAGAATTATGTCCAATGTTCCCTCTAATGTTTCATGTGTCTGAGCGAACACACAAACTCCCTGAGCGGTCCCTTGGATCACTGGATCACGTTGTCATTAACGTGGCTTCACTCTACATCAACCAAAACACCGGTGTCGGCACATGAGGACGCTGTCATAGCCCGTCAGCGACGTTGATTAGCTGCGTATATACGAATGTGAATCATTGGCTGGACTATGGGATAAGGCGGCATCGTTCTAAATACTGGAGCAGCCAGTCACTGACTAACACTGCAAAGCAGAATTGTTAACGTATTTATTTTAATTTCAATTCAGGTTAGTATTTAGTATTTAGTATTTATTTATTTATTGTCATTGTCAAGAACAATGAAATTGCGTTTGGGGCTTCCATACAACCCAAAAAAAAAGAAGAAAATAATAAATACCCCTTAAAACCCAAGTGTACATATTTAACCCAGTGTGACTCCAATGCAATAAGACAATCCTTAGCAACAACATGAGAACATGACAAGTAATGTTCGTAGAAAATCAGACAAAGACCTGAGAAACATGACAAAGTACAACAATGCAACCCATTCAATATTATTGTACTGTGAGATATGATATCAGATATGATAGTTATCTATTTAAGAAGGAGGGGGGGGCAGGAGGGGGAAGAGAATAAAGATATGATGCACCAATGCAGACCAGTTCATTGCTATTAAGAAGTTGGATATGGTTATTGTCCGTGAGAGGGGGGCAGAGAGTTCAGGAGCCTCACAGCCTGTTAGATATCTTTTTGTGCGCAATGCAGATACTCTGTGTGCAGAGAGCGTGTCAGCGGATTGCGCCCGTGCGCAGCTTAGAGGGAACATTGATTATGTCCACTTGAATGAAATCTGCCCAGCTGGCTGCTCCGTCATCTGAACTCCGCGTCTTTTAGGACGTGGTGGAGGACTCGCTGTTGTTTACCAGGACAGATTCACATGCAGTCTGATGACCTCGGACTCCTTTTCTGCATTTGAGTCACAGATGATGGTCAGTTCTCTAAAAACCAGTTATTGTATTTTATTCTACCTGATGGGGTCTTTCTAACTGAATTTAATGACCTTCTGACATCCATCATTTCATTGGAGAAGGTTGGGAGATTTGAGCCGTCATATTGATGAAGCATCCTGTAACACTGCTGCTGAGCTCATCACTGTCACTGAGTCTTTTAACTTTAGGCAGCATGTTTCTGGCCCCACACATACAAAGGGTCACACACTGGATCTTGTTTTCTCCCTGGGTTTAAATATACATGATGTATGTGTGGAGGATGTCCATGTGAGTGACCATAGCTGCATATTTTTTAACTTGTTATTTTACTTGGATCCTTCATCTCCTAAACTGATGATCCAAAGGCGGATTATAAACCAAGATGCTGCTGGAAGGTTCTCTGCCATGTTTGACCCTCGCATGGCTCGTAGTGACCTCGACTCACGTATTTTATCCTTTAATGATCAATGCAAGTTGTTGGAAAGCCCACTGATAACATGTTTACATGGCTAAAATGTTATGGCTCATTCATTGATAGTATTTTCGCCATAGAAATTGTTATGTCCTATATTGTTGAACCCACCATGTCTATGCTGATGCTCTTTGAACGCACCACATACGTACTCGAGGCCATGCAGTGGCTGCTAGTCTGTGTTCTCAGTATTTTTATGTGTCAGTTCCAGTTTTAGAGCTCTAAAGTGCAGCTATCGTGTTAGGAATATGTTAGGAATAGACAGGAACACTGAGCACACTGAGGTCAAATCTTTATTTAGGGCGACCGTGGCTCAGGGGGTTGGGAATCGCATCTGTAACCGGAAGGTCACCGGTTCGATCCCTGGGCTCTCTGTCCTGGTCGTTGTGTCCTTGGGCTTTACCCTACTTGCCTACTGGTGTTGGCCAGAGGGGCCGATGGCGCGATATGGCAGCCTCGCTTCTGTCAGTCTGCCCCAGGGCAGCTGTGGCTACAACCGTAGCTGCCTCCACCAGTGTATGAATGTGAGAGTGACTGAATAGTGGCATTGTAAAGCGCTTTGGGTGCCTTGAAAAGCGCTATATAAATCCAATCCATTATTATTATTATTATTTTACCACTCGCTGCATTCTTGATGTTCATGTTCTTCTCTTTCCCCTCACCCTGCAACCAGTCATGGTAGATGCTCCTCCTGGAGCCTGTTTTCACTGGGAGGATCTTTGTGTCAAAGGGAGTTCTTCTTCCCACCATCACCAAGTGCTGCTCACAGTGGAGGCGGTTACCTTACACTGTTAAACAGCTTCAGATGACTGTTGTTGTCTGTTGGGTATTGTCACTTATAAATAAAGTTACATTGAATGGATGTATGGATGGATAGATGTTATTGTGACAAAGAGAAAACGATTGTTGACAGATTGATTGTTGTTTTGTGTGTCTGCAGTCTGTCAGGCTGTCTGATCACAGAGGAAGGCTGTACTTCTCTGGCCTCAGCTCTGAGCTCCAACCCCTCCCATCTGAGACAGCTGGACCTGAGCTACAATCATCCAGGTCCCTCAGGAATGAAGCTGCTGTCGGCTGGACTGAAGGATCCAGGCTGGAGACTGGACACTCTCAGGTATGGAGAGAATGTCTGATAGAGGAGGAAGAGCTGGAAACATTTCCTGTGTCCTTCACTCACTTCCTGTTTGTTTCCTGCAGATGAGACATGAACAATCACACATGCAGGAATATTTTCAGGGACAGACACACTAGTCTAGCTGGATAGTTCATGGATATTTATGTAGGGGTCTCCAAGGAGTCTGGTTGCAGGAACATTTAGGTCACAGGTGTACCTGAGATAGATACCAGTGTACCTAATAAAGTGTCAGCCATGTGTATGTTTCCCATGCTGTATGTCCACAGTGACAGAAGGATGAAACAAGGCTGTGAATCATTTCAGTCTGTGTTTGTGACAAAGAGGCAGACAGGAGCAGCTAACATTTGGAAATGGAAGCTTAAATAATGACAAACTCTACATTCACAGCTGAATTAACAATAAATTTGTTCTCAAGTGCACATTTAGCAGCTAATGCTATTACTGTTTTCCCTTGCTTTCTACAACTTGAGCAGCTATTGCTAAGTAGGCCACTTTGCTCTGCTAAGGATTTATGTGACCATGATGGAAACTCTGATAAGCTAATGCTGCTAAGCTAATACTGTTTATGGGCCCTGTTAGAATCAATATTTCATTCTCATTCTGTTGTTTGAGAACAATATTAACGTTTCACATCATTATAACACAAGAGAAAAGGGTATTAGCGTTAGCTACTAATGCTTATTCACCTCAAATTAGCTTTAGCTGCTAATGGTAGCCTACTTAGCAATAACTGCTCACTAATATAATGCTAATTCACATCAAATTAGCATTAGCTGCTCAAGTTGTTATAAGGAAAGAGAAAACGGTATTAGCATTAGCTGCTAATAATTGTTCACCCCTAATTAGAGTTAGCCCCTAATGGCAGCCTACTTAGCATTAACTCCTGACGTCGTTGTAATGCAGGGGAAAAGAGTTACCATTATCGGATAATGCTAATTCACATCAAATTAACATTAGTTAACAACGGTAGACTTCGTATCATTAGCTGCTGTCATTCTTACAAAGCAAACAGTATGAGCATTAGCTGTTAATGCTTTCTCATCTAACATTAGAATTGGCCACTAATGGCGTATTGTTAAAAAGTAAAAAAACACATTGTTAGCATAAGCGGATGATGCTAATTCACCTAAATTAGCATTAGCTAATGATGGCTACATACCTAGCATTAGCTACTGATATTGATATAAATCAAGAAAATATGGTATTAGCATTAGCTTTTAATGCTTTTTCATCTAAAATTAGAATTAGCCACTAATGGCGTGCTATTTAGCATTACCTCTTCACATCGCAGGGGAAAAGTTAAAATTAAATTAAAAAAAATGTTCAGATTAGCTACTCATATTGTTAAAAAGTAAGAAAAAACATTGTTAGCATAAGCGGATAATGCTAATTCACCTCAAATTAGTATTAGCTAATAACGGCAACCTACTTAGCATTAGCTGGTCACATTGTTATAATGCAAGAAAATATGGTATTAGCATTAGCTGCCAATTCCTAAATACCTAAAATTAGCATTACCTGTAATGGAAGTCTACTTAGCATTAACTCCTCACTAATGTAATGCTAATTCACATCAAATTAGCTTTAGCTTTAGTATTAGCTGCTAGCACCAGCCTACCCAGCACTAGCTGCTCACATTGTTAAAAGGGAAGAGAAAACGATATTAGCATTAGCTGGTAATAATTATTCACCCCTAATTAGAATTAGCTGCTAATGGCAGCATACTTAGCATTAACTCCTCACATCATTATAATGCAAATGAGGCTAACTTACATTAAATTAGACTGCTGTTATTAGCTAATGCTATTTAGCAGTAGCTGCTCACATTGTTATAAAGCAAAGGAAAACGATATGAGCATTAGGTTCTAATGCGTATTTGCCTTTAATTAGACGTAGGTGCTAATGGCGACCTACTCAGCATTAGCAGCTCAGATGTTGTATTGCTAGGGAAAAGAGTGTTAGCATTAGCCGTTCACATTGTTATAAAGTTAAGGGAAATAGTGTTAGCATTAGCTACTCACATTGTTAAAAAGTAAGTGTTAGCATTAGTGCATAATGCTAATTCACATCCAATTAGCATTAGTTAATAACGGCAGCCTATTTAGCATTAGCAGATAATGTTGAATTTGGCCCACTGGAAAAGTTAAGAACTTAAGATTTAGGAGTGTTTCTCGATAGCTCTTTCTCATTTGAGAAACAAATAAATGTTGTTATTAAAACCAGCTGTAAGCTTTATATTGTTGATTGTCATTTCCCATATGGAAAAGATATATAAATCTTATAAAGTTTGTATCTGTCTTGTGTGAAACTTGTATGAAAAGCATACAAGAGTGAAAACAGATATAAGATCCCTTGAAAAATTATATAATGAAACTTGTATGTTTTCGATACTTACTAAAACAATATATGAAAGTAATGAGAAAGTGGCCACTTTCGTGAGTATGACTTTCATCATATAAGTTTTTAGTCTTTTCCATATGGGATATGCTTAAAAATATTTACTCATACATGCTTAGTTTTATAATCGATTGGATGATGATAGAGGTTCGATCCTTAGTAGTCTGTAAAGACTCTGTGTGCCTTCCAGAGTGCTCTGGCATGCACACACCACTTGGGGCCATGAGAGAGGTCGTGCCCTCTCTTACTGATTTATGGTGTAGGACAGGGGTCTCAAACTCAATTTAGCTGGGGGCCGCTGCAGGCAGAGTCTGGGTGAGGCTGGGCCGCATTAGGTTTTCCACAAGAAAGACATGGTTAAAAAATTCCAATCCAACAAATTAAGAATTAATAAGAAAATAAATCAATCTGTAATACATAAATAAAATAATAATAAGATATTTTTAGTCAGTGAACTTGTGTGTTTTTCTTTCAGTCTTCTATATCTGCTGTATTTAGATTGAAATGTCTGTATTAACAGTTCTATAACCTTCTTCTGAACATGAATGGAACACTGGAGAAAATGAACTGTTCTTCTGAACATGGCTTCTCTTGCCTACTCCTTGCTGCTAGAGACCTGGCAGCGTTTCCTCTCGCATAGCCGAGCCAGATTTGGCCTGAGGGAGGAAGCAGTTGCGACCCTCAGTATGTCTTGAAGATGATCATCCGTAAGTCTGGACCTGTACTTGGACTTATTGAAGTTCAAAGTGGAGAAGAGCTTTTGGCACAAGTATGTGCTACCAAAAAGGCACATGGTCCGCTTGAACATTCGGGAAAGCCGAGGGAAACTAGGGCTCAAGTCTCTCAAAAATTGTCCAAGCTTCTCTGCTTTTCCACTCACCTCCCTGAACTTTGCTTTGAGTTCAGAGTTGCACTGCAGCTCAATGAGCTCCATTTGAAGCACAGAAGGGGCATCTTGCACATCAAAGGAGACGGGGTCCGCAAAAATGTGAAAGGTGGCTCTGTGTGTCTTGAAGTCAGCAAACCTGTGATCAAATTCCTCCTGTAGCCTCAAAATGACATCAACATACTCGTCAGCACTGAATGGTGTGCCTGCATCCACGAGTGCCTTGCATGCTGGGAAATGGCAAAGGTTTGTCTGAGAGAGCTGAGCTTTCCAGAGCGCCAGTTTTGTGGAGAATGCTCTCACGTTGTCATAGGCAGCACTGACAAGTTGCCCCTGGCCTTGTAACGTCTTGTTCAGTACATTAAGCTCATGTGTCATATCAACAAGAAAAGCTGAGTCCATGAGCCATTTGGGATCAGTTAGCACAGGAACACTAACTCCATCCTTCTCCATGAAGGCTTCACTTCTGCTCTCAACTCAAAAAGTCTCTTTAATACATTTCCCCTGCTGAGCCAACGTACCTCAGTGAAGTCGAGCACATCCCCATATTCTGACTCCATTTCCTCTAAAAAAGCTCAGAACCTTCGGTGCTTTAAGCCCCTGGATCTGATTTGGTTGATGCATTTCACAACAATAGACATCACATTGTCAAACTTCAGGCATTTGCTGCAAAGGACCTGCTGATGGATGATGCAGTGCAGAGCAATGGCCTCCTCCACGCCTTCCTCTTCCAGTTTGTTTTGTGCCACCAGTCCATGTTTCCTCCCTGTCATTGATGGCGCTCCATCTGTTGTTATTCCAACAAACCTCTTCCATGGCAAACCAACATTCTCAATGGCATCACACAGCTTGTAAATATCTGCTGAGCGGTGGTCTGGCCATGCATTGGAATTACTGTGAGCAGCTCCTCCATCACTTCAAAACTGTCATCAACACCACGGACATACATTGGGAGCTGGGCAGTGTCGGTGATGTCTGTGGTCTCATCAAGAGCGACTGAGTATACACTGAAACATTTGGCTTTCTCACACAGTTTGTCATAAATGTCACTTGACAGGTCAGAAATGCGATCTGCTGCGGTGTTGGCAGAAAGGCTGATGTTGCTAAACTGACCTTTCTTTCCCGGACAGACTATATTTGCAGCCTGCAATATGCACTTTTAGACAAATGCACCTTCTGTGAATGGCTTCCCTGCTTTAGCAATCATCTCACTAACCACGTGGCTCCGACTGCTGCATTATTCTCTTTGGTTGCTTTCTTGGAGAAATCTTGCTGCCTCAGTAGATCTGTTTTAAGACTGGCAACCCGGTTCGCTCTCTCGTCTCCCTGGTATTTTGCATCCACCTCAGCATGTCTAGTTGTGTAATGACGTTTCAAATTGTATTCCTTGTGCAGCGCAACTTTCTCTGTGCAAATAAGACAGGTCGGGGTGCCCCTGTGCTCAACAAAGAAATATTGCATTTCCCACTTTTTCTGAAATTGTCGGTGCTCATCACCAACCTTTCTCTTCACCGCAGGCTTTGAAAAAGACATGTTTGGGGCTATGTGACATTTATAATTCTACTTGGTGTCACTGTCGCATTGAAGTTTCAATCAAGCGTTTAGCCGACGGACGGGGAACGTCTCAACGCGTAGAGAACGTCATTTCTGCTTCTTTTTCTTGCAACCGTAGCACGGCGATCGGCAGATAAAAAGCCGGTAGCAGTCTCCTTTGTTTTTACGCTCGATGTTCATGTCTTTCATGACGACACGAACACCGTGGCGTTTGCAGATGGTAGAAAGTGCAGGGATAGCGAGCGCAAAAAAGGCGACTGCTCACGGCGCCGGGCTGTTGTTACAGGAGAAAGAAGCGGAAATGACACCGTGACATATAACAAATAACATCAGCTGTTTCTGATGTTAGTTGTTTTGACTGCTTTTACATTATATTGAAATATATGTAATGTTCATGTTTGCTGCAATGCAAACGCAGTGATGCAAATAAAAACATCGAGCCACAAATTACGGTGCGACCCTATAATTAGTCCGGGTTACCGGGGACTGTTGTTGCCGATGAACAGGTGTCGCTATGTGACTGCAGACTAAATTGGGCTGCATTGAGTTCATGACTTTTCTTTTATCCCGCCGCCTACGCATCACTGTGAGAGTTAATATGAGATCTCTCTCTGTGGAAACATAACTTTAAATCCCACTGACGTGTGTATAAATCTATATACGTATAATGTCCCGCTGGGCAGCAACTTAAAAAAACAACTTTTTTTGAAGTGTTGTGAACGCAGCGCGCTGGGGCGAATGTCGGCGTTTGCCCAATAGAAAGGAGGAAGCCAGCCAGGCACAGGAAAGAAAGAAACACTCCAGGGCAACGCTGCTGGAACTTTGACTCATTGAGAAATGTTTCCCTGCTTGCATCAAGCCCGGCTGGTGTCCCCTGAGATCCATATCCCACCCTGATTGGTGGGTTAATTCAGCTCCGCCCACAACACTGTAAAGTGTCATACATTATCAAACTAACATTACATTTTCATATTAAGGTGGGGCCAAAAACTATCATCCTGCGGGCCACATCTGGAACACACACACACACACACACACACACACACACACACACACACACGCACACACACACACACACACACACACACACACTATGCACAGACTGGTACTCTTTGTTCATACCTGTGTAAGACGTCATAATGAACTTGTGCATATTCATGTAAGCTCAATAAAGAGCAGTGTTACGAGGGAGCAGACGAGAGCGACTGAGGTCAAGTGAAGGAACGGCGCTGTCACAGTTCTCTCCCTCATCAATTGTCTGGTTCCAGCGGTGGGTCTGTGCTAGACGACCCATCACCAGCTTTTTCCACTGGTTACCAGTACGTGGTAGAATCCACTTCCAGATCTGGTTGTCTTTAAATCTGTGAATGGATTGGCTCCATCTTATCTCTCTTTAACAAAAGAATCCAAGTGGAGCCCTCAGGTCTGCAGATAAGCAGCTTCTGACCAGAACTAGACGTAAAAACAGAGGTGAGCTTTATCGATGGCTGCAGCCAAACTCTGGAACAGTCGCCCTTCACATCAGGTCGTCACCAACACTGGACATTTTTAAAAGCCGGTTGGAAACACATTTGTACTCTGTAGCTTTTGTTAAGGTTCAAAAATTGAGGAAGGAGAGTACAAACAACCATGGTCCAGAAGATCTTGGTCAAACAATGATTTTAATGAATACACACGTGTGGGAAGCCAACTCTGTACGCAGACAGCAATTGATCTTCGACTTACTAAAAGCACAAACAATTATTTTATAACATCAGGGTTTGATTAATGACGCCCCTTCATGCGTCACAGATACATTTTATACATAGATCAGATCAACACCACAATGACTTTTAACACAGTTCGAAAGAACATCATCTTCTATTTTCATGGCCGGCACTTCCTTTCTACCTTTCAGTTCCTCTTTTACCGAGACAATTTTGCAGTTACAGCCAGACATGACTAACCTCTCTCCTCTAAATAAATCTAACTAAAAGTGTGTGTGTGTGTGTGTGTTGACCTCACTCAGCCTCTATGTCACCTCTCGCACTTCTGACCTTTCACCAGACAGAGAGACAGAAGCCACTCTCGTATATGTAATAATCGAACCGAAACTATGGATATATCATCTACTAAATAAATGTTTTAATCAAGAACCTCTACTAAACATAATAACTGTGTGCATAAGCATCTTAAGGCCTTCTTAAAGCTATCTGTTACATTGTTAGAGCAATGATCAACTTGAATAACCTAGTAATTCAAATAGCCTCGTCCAACCCGCTGCTCAAAATAACCTAAGACTGCTTTCACTTCTGCAAACTCTCTGCAAGCCTATTTCCTGTATGCCTGTAACTTTTAGCCTTTTCTGACAGACACACTGTTTAAACCTCTGAATGCAATATCCATGCTGCAGATTATATTATTCTTAATGCAATGGTAATGATGATAATTATTTAACAATAGCAGTAAAATAATTTCCCTGCTCCACACTTTCAATCCTGACCAGTCTTTATAGTCATTACTGTGTATGTTTCCTATTTTCTCTCTACTCTGTGCAGCACTTTGGCTCAAGCTGTTTTTAAATGTGCTGATAAATAAATGTAGATTTCTTTGAATAAAACAGTGGAGCCGAGCTTTGAGCTCAGTGTGTAACAGTGTGTGTGTGAGAGCCATGTAATGTCCATGTGTGCATGCTGACTGTGCTGCTCTGACCCCCCTCCTCCTTTCAGGGTGGAGCCTGCTGGAGTCCGATGGTTGAGACCAGGTCTGAGGAAGTGTAAGTGTGTTTTTAATGGGATTCATGAAAACAAAGCAGCACACATTCAACCATCTTCATCATGTCAGGAGTCATCATCAAAGTGTCAATCAATGAACAGATGATGGATCAATAACTGCAGCTGGATTGTGTTTGTTCTCTCCATCAGATTCCTGTCAACTCACAATCGACACAAACACAGTGAACACAGAGCTCCAACTGTCTGACAACAACAGGAAGGTGACACATGTGTGGAAGGTTCAGTCATATCCTGATCATCCAGACAGATTTGATGTTTATGAACAGCTGCTGTGTAGAAATGGTCTGACTGGTCGCTGTTACTGGGAGGTTGAGTGGAGAGGAGGCGTTTGTATATCAGTGAGTTACAGAAGCATCAGAAGGAAAGGAGGCAGTAATGACTGTGTGTTTGGACTCAATGATCAGTCCTGGAGTCTGAGCTGCTCTGATGATGGTCCTCAGTCTGTCCTTCACAATAACAGCTACACATTCATCTCCTCCTCCTCCTCCTCCTCCTCCTCTGTCTCTAACAGAGCAGCAGTGTATGTGGACTGTCCTGCTGGCACTCTGTCCTTCTACAGAGTCTCCTCTGACACTCTGATCCACCTCCACACCTTCAACACCACATTCACTCAAACTCTTTATCCTGGGTTTAGAGTCTTCTCTCCTGGTGCCTCAGTGTCCCTGTGCTGAGTGGAGTGTAAAGAGTGTCTCCTGTTACAGAAACACTCTGACTGTTGAACAGATAGTTCAGTCTGTACATGTCTGTCTCTTTCACTCACAAACACGTTTTCAGATTCATGGATTCAATCAGTTGATGTTTGAAACTCTTCTAAATGATTCCTTGTAAACTTCTTCCTCTTCAGTCACAAACAAACAGGAAGTGATGTCACATGTGTTCCTGTCCACACAGCAGAATGAGTCTATTGCTGACAGTGATGTACAAACAGAGTGAGCATTTCTGAGGCCCAAAATAAACTGAGTAGTTCACTGAATGAACAATGGACTGTGAGCTCAGTTCCTTCATCATTAGTATGGATTATATATGTATATGTATTATATTAGTATCATATATATCAGGTGCTGCTGCTTTCAGTCATTGTGCAAATGTGCTGTTTGTAAGCTTGTAAAGCTGCAGTCAGCTGAGACTGAAGAAGTCACCTGATCAGTGAGCAAACGTTTCTGAAAACGTCCAGATGAACAGAATCAACCTTTTGGGATCAGCCAGCAATGCAGCATCATTGTTGTTCAGCTTCAGAGGTTTGCAGGAATGAACTGATGACCAGAAACAGCTGCAAAGTCCAAGAAAATACCAGCTGGAGTTCAGCTGCATTTGAAGAAGTCAAAGAAAAGTAAGGATGGCAAAGGGCGACGTTTTCTTCCAAAGAGCTGCAAACATGGTCGACGCCTCATTAGAAGAATCATCTGGACATTTGTGAGGAACTCTAACCAAGAAAGCAACGTCACACAGATCCAACAGACAGTTTCCATGACTGCAAGTGTTGAGTGGAAAAATGCTACATTGCATTATTGCATCCTCTCACCACAGGAGGCGCTGTTGGCACCACTGATTGCTGATCAGCTGTTCTCTGATGATCTGATTGATACTGTGAATAACGGGACTCACTGAACTCTGTGACACAGTGAAGATTACAGAGTTTAACTTCAACATCTGACTGACGTCACACAGACAGAAGGATGAACCAGTGAGGCACAGAACACAGTTACTGGAGATACTGGATCAGCTCCATGTGAACCTCTGATGGAGAAGCTGCTGAGCCAGAGAAACATCAGGACATGACAGCAGCTGCACTTATCTAACAACATGTAGCAGAGCTGATCTATGTTAGAGGATCTATCACAGCAGCTGAAGCCAAAGTCCAACACTGGATACCAGCTGAGCCTGTGCTGAGTGTAGTGTTACAGGAAAAGGGCAGAAACACTGGTAGCTCCCAGTGATGCTGACTGGGGCACAGAGCTGAATGATGCAGCATCAGGACACTGTTTCAGTCTGACTGACAGAGAAACCTGTAGCTGTATCTACATGTGAGGCAGAGGCCACACAAGCAGCTTTCTATGTTTCACAGTGACTGAGATCTTCAGTGGGGGTGGGCATGCTCCTGTACAGACCTCTGAGGAGAACCAAGGTGCAGTCAAAGAGTCCAGTCTGTCCTCACAGATGTGAACATGTGCTTTCATCAGGTCTGCTGTCAGCTAGCAGGCTCACATCAGAATCACTGTTCCTGAAAAACACAGTCTGTGTGACATCATCAGTCAGCTGATGGTCCCAGATCTGAATGGTTTCTGTCTCTACTGAGGAAGTCAGAGAATATCACTGAGGTGTGGATCAGGTCTGAGTGAGCTGTGGAGGGACAGCTTTAAACAGTCCACAGGTCTCACGTCCTGCTCAGTCTGGTAGCAGATACCTCGTATTGTTCCAGATGTGCTGACATCAGCAGCAGCACAGCTGTGTGATACCATGAATCTCAGTTATTGATCCAACACACAGTAAATACAAAGATCAGGATTTCTGAGAGTAATCATTATGAGTCTGAACACATGATCACTGAATGTTAGTCTCCACAATAATAAGCTAACACAAGCAAACACAGCTTTCAGCTCTTATTTTGAAACTGGCTTATTTAGAGAGCTGTGATGTGAGCGTGCCTGGCTCTGAGGCACTTGGGTCAGCCTCTGTTGTTTAGAAGTGTTACAGACTGTGAATGACACAGACCTGTCAGTTTCCATGTTTGTCTGTAACACAGCTCAGGGGCTCCATGCTGAACGCATCCATCCAGTGTTATTGATCCAGGACTGATACCAGCATTGGGATCAATACTACAACACACAATCACATGTGTCCACGTGATGCAGTTTGAAGAGCAATCAGATGTCTCTGTATGAGGAGGCGGGGTCACAGGAGGTTCACAGAAACTCTGCAGCAGCATCATCAGCTCACATGGAAACTTTGATGATTCACTTCTGTGGTGTTTTTACAGAAACACGTCACAAAATTAGCTCCACCTGTTTTGTGAGCTTTGAGTTTCTTGTCTTCATCCTGGATTCTTGTGTTGCTGTTTTTACACACAGCAGATATTTCCTGGTTGCTTCCTTGATGACCACATGAAGCTTTCTGAAGCTTGGATTGAAAACGCTTCATTACTCAAAGCTTTCCAACACAGGCCTCTGTGCTGCCATCTGGTGGACAAACATATGAAGTGCAGCGTGAAGCTGCAAATGAAACTGCTTCAGCTACGTTTATATATAACATACTATAACCTATATAATGTGGAGATCAGGGAAATTATTTTGTTGCTACTGTTAATAATCATCATCATTACCATTGCATTAATAATATAATCTACAGCATTGATATTGCATTCAGATGTTTAAACATTTTGGTACCCAATTAGCCTTTACTACAGGTGCAGTTATAACCACTTTAAACTGTTGAGTTGAATCTATGATCTTAAATGCTTTTGAATGCTTGTTATAATCTTAAGTGTGTATGGGCTGATTCTGTTGATTCTGAGGACACTCTGTGCAAAGTCTTGACAGGAAACTGCAGGTTTGCAGAGCGTGCTTTTGCAAAAGTGAAACTAAAAGCAGAGTGTAAGTGCAGCTTATTCTGAGGAGCTGTTTGGATGATGCTATTTGAATAACCAGGTTGTTCATTATTATCTTTTATACTTTTATATTCTTTTATTAAGCTTCTAGTAGAGGTTCTTGATTAAAACATTTATTCAATATACTACATATATAGTTTTAGTAAACTGCTGACACATTTGAGAGTGGCCTCTGTTTGACTGCGAGCGTTAGTAGGTGAGAGGTGACACAGAGTGCCAAGTGAGGTCGTGACACACACAGACACACACATAGTAGATACATTCAGTTATAGGTGAGAGGTTAATCATGTTTGCTTGCAACTGCGGGCGTGCAGAAGTGGTATCTTACTGCAGAGCATGGTCTGTGGTTTTGGAGAAGCGGCAGTCAAAAGGTTGACAGGAAACATCTGCCATGAAGATAGAGATAATGTTCTTTTCAAACTGTGTTAAAAGTCATTGTGGTTTTGATTTGACGTATGTATGTATGTATCTGTGTGACGTTGAAGGGGCGTCATTAAATTCAAACCCCGATGGTATAAAATATCTGTTTATGCTTTGATTAGTCGGAGATCAGCGCTGTCTGCGTACGGCGCTGGTCCCCCCACGCCTGTGTTCATTAAAATCAATTGTTTGACCAAGCTCTTCTGGACCTGGTTGTTTGTACTCTCCTTCCTCAATATTTGAACCTTAACAATAACTATATGTATAGTGTATTATGTAGGTGTTAGAGCTGGGGGTAGAACTGCTGATGGCCTGGTTGTTATTTATGTTCCCCATGGTTCACCAGCTCTCACACAACATCAGCACCAATGATCCACGTCCTTATAAACCTCTGAATCAGGTCCTGAAGCAGTGACGTCCTGAGTGAAGACCTCACTGATCACATGACTCTGGTCACCTGGACTCAGTGTTTCTGAAGCAGTGTGCTGGGTTTTTAAAAATACGTGGCTGCTGCCTGATGTTGGGCCCACAGAGGAAGACGACTCACTCGCTCTTCTTCACTTCCTCCTTAAACATGTGGAAGGAGAGCAAAGTGCTGCCAGACTCTTATTTCTGACAGGAACAGAAGAAACCACAGCAAACTGGTCCAGTTCTTCATCTTCATCACAATCTGTTTATTTCTGATGGTGTCTTCAGTCTGAGGTTTGAAGTTTCCATGTCTGTGTGATGTGTGGTGTGAAGGCTGCTGGTTAAACTGGGACTCACTGTTTAAAGCACTGAGTGCTCATAGAGAGATGCTCCATGAGTCCCAGTACAGACTACAAACATGGTGGAAACTTAGCTTTGATATCCACACACTCTGCACGTCTGTGAGTAACTGTGATGAAGATGTGCAGAGATCTGTGTCCAAACAGGAGAACGACTGTAAAGACTCTGTGCTTCTAACAGCCTCTGTTAACATATGTGAGGCTGTTTGTTGTTGTTGCCATGGAGCTTTGCACTGTTTGGGTCAGCAGGTCATGTGATCAGGTTTGTTCTGCTGGACGATGGTTCAGTGTTAGGTTTGTTTGCATTCATCAATAAATATCTAAATAAATCAAAGACTCCATGTTTGTTCTTTCATCATGTGACCTCTGCTCATCCATCTCTGTGTGTATCAGGATACATTTGGTTCATAATACACAGAAAAATCAGAGTTATTACCTGTAATAAATGTGAAAGATTCCTGCAGTGATAACCAGGCAGGACTGAAACACATCCAAGCTGTCACCACGGTAACAGCACCGCCCATCCACAGGTGAGGGGAGGAGCAAAAAGAGGGACTTTGACCATTTTATACTAAAAACACTCAACTAATGTTTCTAATATGAAACAAATAAGCCCACATTAATGTGAGCGTTTATTAAATAATAATAATGATGATTTCCTCCTGATCTCATTTCCACAGCAGAGAAAACTGTGGTGTATATTGAGGTGGAGGGTGTGGTCTGTGGCTCAGGTGTAGAGTGAGGGTGGGGTGCACCACAGCAGCATGCTGGGACTGCTGAGGGTGGAGGAGGGAGTGATGATGACATCAGAGCTGCAGCACAGAGACCAGTGAACACACAGTCTGTTCATCTTTGCATAGATACAATATACAGCACAATATTGAATGACAGACACGCTGTGGGAGCTTCCACAGATACACTGACGTCAGCATCCAGAGTCCTCCTGCTGCTCCCCCCTCAGAGCCCCGTGATCAGCACCAACACATTCAGTTAGATGACAGAGTCCAGCTGCAGCTAGAATCAGCTCCCCTCTGTGAACAACAGCACAGCGTCAGTGTTTCACACTCAGTGAAAGGAGGAAACAGCAGAAGAACACCATGTGTGCTACGTTTCCCAGGACACACTACAAACTGCACAAATACAGAGCAGCACGTGGAAGGACCTGGAGCTGCATTTACAGAGCTGCAGACAGCGTGATGTCCTGTATGGACAGGTGGAAGGAACCAAGTCCTCAGCTGGAACACTCGTGTTTGTCCACAGACAGGAAACACAGCAGGAAACTTCCTCACAGAAGTGCAGCTCATGGATAACACACTTCCTGTCAGTCAGAATGAGGCTGCAGCCAAACACAGAAAGGTGTTTTTGTCCAGATGAGCCCAGAGAAGAAACACGAGTGTTCACAGACATCAGAAGCTCAGAGAGGTGAAACATGAGGTTGGAGTCCTCGTCAGCATCCAGAAGAGCTGCTGTGAAACCCTGAGTACTCATGACAGACTCTGATGGCACAAACACATCATGATTCAAACAGAAAGACAAACATGGAGCTCCTGATCCTCCTGCATGAGAACAAGCTGACATGAGCGCTGTGTCTGAGAGTGTCTCCCTGTCACAGTGACAATAACACAGCTGCTGCTCACAGTCATTAAACTGACCTGAGGTCAGCTGTGCTCCTTACATATGAACCATGTGACCTCACATCAGTGCTGTGGATGACTGTAGTCATAGAAGAGTAGAGCTGTAGCAGGTGGTGTGAGGAGGAGGTGGTGTATTGTAGTTAACGCAGTACTGAAACACTCCAGCAGAGGGCGCTGTTAAGTCCTTATTGTAACACAGTTACTGTGTGCAGTTAGACTTCATACATAATCTGCACTTATTTCCATCAGACATGCTGTCAGTAAATGATTGGTTTCTATTGATTCTACTTCCTGTTGACTCGTTTGATGACAGTGAAACAATCACAGCTGATTGTGTGATGATGTAAACTGTCACTGTTACATTCAGTGTGTGTGACATAATGTTAGTGCAGGCTGATAACAGCCTGGTTCTGTTAGAAACACATGAACGTGTCCATAGATCAGTGTGTGTTTAACATGAGAGCTTCAGCCCTGCTGATGTGTTAAATAAAGACATGCAGGAAAACTGATGAGACTCTGAAATAACTCTTTATATTTATAATGTAACTCTGCATCAAAAGAACAACAAAGGATCCCAGACAGGTTTCTGTGAACAAAGACCATTCTGATGTTTCTGTGTTTCTAACACTTTGACATTATTAGTAAACAGACTGCAGTGAGCAGCATTTATAAAGAGCTTCTATATAAAGATATGACAGCTGTTTGACAAGTTTATCACTCTGTGTTTGGACCTGATCAGTCCAGCTGTTTACTTGAAACATGTTCATTTACCTGTTCTGTTATATTCATGTTCTTGTCTCTGTTGAAAACACATTTTAATGTCCCTCAGATTTTTCTCCCAGATGAATAAATATAAAAATGACACAAACTGACTGCAGCTACTTTTTGTCCTTTCTGTCAAAAACCTTCATGTGACTCATGAGAGACACGTTTCAGCTGTTTGTGACAGATCAGAGGCCAACAAGTCATTTATAACACTTTCCATCATTGTTTAAAGTTCTCAGTGTTTCTGTGTTGCTGCGTATAGGATCTCCCAGCATCATCACTGTGCTGTCCAATCATTGTGTGCGAGGTTACCCTTATAGTGCGATGTGTGTTTGCACAAAGAGAAGCATGTGTGTCAAATATAAATAAGCACAGAACAGAAACAGCTGCTCGTTTCTTCTGTTTAGAGTCAAGTTAGTGTTTTGTGTCTTTGTTTGAGGCCTGATGTCGAGCAGAGGTGTGTGTAACTGCACTGCTCTGTTATATGTGTGAAGTGTGTGCTTCTCTTCAGCATCATCTTTGTCACTGCTGATTCCTTTGTGTCATCATGTGTTGAGAAGAGAGAACAGTTATAACGGAGGAGCAAAAGGAAGCCCTGAAATCTGCATCAACAAGGAAGTGTTGGCTCACCAGTGATCCCAGCAGAGCCACTGGTTTGGCTCCAGTTGTTCTAGATTCAATGATGTTGTTGCTACAGAAACATGTCAGCATCTTTATTGAATTTAATATGAAGCAGAAATGGTGTCATTAGGAGAAGAAGAGGAGAACAAGTCCGGCGAGGAGGCAGCAGCTCTTAAAGATGAAACAGCAGCTCAGCCCTGAGCTCAGAGAGCTGCACATGAAAAAGCTCCTCAAGCAGATCCTGTCAGAGGTTTGTCATCAACAGGAGGAACTGTTCACATCATAGGATGAAGATGCTGTCAGCTGGATGAAGAAGGTTATTTAATGCAAACGTTCACACTGAAGTCAAATTGTTGTCGTGTTGAACAGATTCATGTACTGATCGTCTCCAGAATGTTAGAAGAGCTTCAATGAATCATGAGAAACAACTTACAGCTGCACAGCTGTGTCAAACACATCTGTGTGTCATTGTGGGATTGTTGTGTTTCTACATGTGACACACGTCTAAAACATGCACACAATCTGAACACAAACAGGGACTCATGTGTTCCCACAGCCAGATGCTGAGAGCCATTTCCTTGTAGTCCTGTGTCTACATACATGAACCATTAGATGTTATTGGAATGATTGTCAGCTCTGATAGTTTCATGTGTGTTTAGCTGGACGCTGTTTGATCCTCGACATGTTTAAAGGTGTCCAGTCCTGAGACACTGGGGCTGGAAACAGCTGTGATGTCATTGGACTGTCACACAGACAGAAGTGCATGAAGTGAGCAGCCGAGGAGCCGCTGATGTTTTGGATTCAACAGCATTTGAAAGGTCGACACAGACACATTTGCACACAGAAAGCTGAATCTGTCATATGCCACAGTGAACTCACTGTTCAGTGTTTTTCAGGAAGCTTCTTAACTGCCTCTGCTGCCAAACAAGCAGCTGATGTCCTTGAGAAGAAGCTGAAGAAGTCTTCAACAACAAATACAGGAAGTGGACTTTCAAATACTAGATTCACTTTAGACTCACAGAGAAATGACTCAACCAGCTGTGTTTGATTGACTCCTTTGACTATATGAAAGGTCAGTGTGTGTCTGCACACAGACTGTTGTGTTGGACTGTTATTCAGTTGTCTGCTGAATGTTTTCAAATGTCTGCATCTCAGCTGTGATGAGGCTGGGGGTCATGGGAGGCCACCGTAGCAGCCTCTTCAACATCATGACATCATCATAAATGCTGCTGGACTGTCTGATGGGCTGACGGTGAAAAAGCCGTCGGGAAGGAAACAGAAGACGTTTCAGAGGCTGCAGCAGATTTCTTTGATTCGGGGCCTTTTTCAGCTTTATTGGACAGAGCAGTGAAGATAAGTGACAGCAAAGCAGAGAGAAAGGGGGCGTGGCCCGGGTCAAAGCCAGGCCAGCTGCTCTCCACCTCGTGGTCACCTGCTCATCCTAGTGAGCTCCACCAGCAGCCCTTTCACACACTTTACACTGTCAAACACTGTGTGTGGACCTCAGCTAACAACAGGCTGCATTTAAGTCTGGACTACATGCTTTTATATTGTTTTTATTCCATCAGCAGCTCAACATCATGAGCAGCTTTGACATAAAGACATCAAACTCAAGCTGACTTTAAACTACTTTTAATACAGGGGCTCAAAAACAACAACATCTTTATTATATATCAGGACACAAAGTCATTTCATCTCAAAGGGAAACAGCTTTATTTGGAATAACCAGCACTATCAACTGGTTTGGGATCTCCACCAGTTTCATGTCTTTGCAGCTTCTCCAACAAAGTTCCTGTAAAATCAGCATGTTTGTCTTTATTGGTTTGATAGTGATTGATTATTCAGTCCCAATCTGCTGTCATCTAAAGAACAAAATGATGTTTCTATGAGTCACAAAGCTCCAGATGTTGTCGGCTTCACAAAGAAAACAAAGAACTTAAACACAAAGTGTTTGGAGCCAAAATGTTCCCAAGCTGCTCTTTTTGAAATGGCAGAGGTACAGTGGTGTCTAACAGCACACTGTGGAAGGCAAACATGTTATTGTTGGATGAAACTTCATGAATCCTTTGTAGATTTGAGCTGTTGGAGCCTTTCTTTTCTCTTCAGGTGTACAGATGCTGAGGAGGCAGGTGAAGCAGGTGGAGCTGTTGTGATGCTGGCAGAGGGTGTGTCTTAGTAACTCTGTGAGGCAGAAGTGGATCCAACATTGTGGATGTGTTGATGTTGGAGCCATTAAGAGTCTCTGGCCACACTGTAGGATTTCCCTTTGATCCACTGTGGGGGCATTTTGGAGTCTGTCAGTGAAACTCTTCATGTTTGTGTTTGACTCCAGTTTATAGAAACAGAGAAATGTGTCATGCTTTTGTTCGGCCTCCACAAATACACACATTTGTTCATTGGTTGGACTTTTTGGAAGGAGACACATTGAAAACCATGTTAATAAGATCTTGTTGTTTCCTGTGGATCCGACACAGAGAGTGGACTTCAGACAGAAAGCGTGGAAGAGATTTTAGAGGCCGTGTGTGGCAACAGGAAGTTTCTGTGTGTTTGCTGATCTTACATGTGGAAAACAACACGTGATGTTTGTGAAGTCCTACAATGATCATTGTTCTCACAGCATTTTGAGTGGGAACAGTTCAAACTGGGAGTAGTGGGAGTTATTTACTGATTGAAACAAGCTGAATGTTTCTGTGACGATGAAGATCAGCAGCTCAGCTGATCAATGAACTGACATCTATCAGTCGTTTCATGAGATGAAGTCATCAGCAGACATTTGTTCTGACTGTGTGATGAATGTCAGAACGTCAGGGCTCTGCTTTAGTCACTGCTTGATGATCATTGGCTCATTGTTGAATCCAGGGGCCCAGTCTGACCTCTGACCCTTTGCTGCAGGTCTTCTGTGTTATCTCCACTTTCATGTCTGATCTTCTGCTGTATCGTCCAAAATAAACATCTGGATCATTTCCAACACTTCAGCAGATCTTTAGTTTGGGCAGTGCAGCACAGAATAACACATACAGGGAGTGCAGAATTATTAGACAAGTTGTATTTTTGAGGACTAATGTTATTATTGAACAACAACCATGTTCTCAATGAACCCAAAAAACTCATTAATATCAAAGCTGAATGTTTTTGGAAGTAGTTTTTAGTTTGTTTTTAGTTTGAGCTATTTTAGGGGGATATCTGTGTGTGCAGGTGACTATTACTGTGCAGAATTATTAGGCAACTTAACAAAAAACAAATATATACCCATTTCAATTATTTATTTTTACCAGTGAAACCAATATAACATCTCCCCATTCACAAATATACATTTTTGACATTCAAAAACAAAACAAAAACAAATCAGCGACCAATATAGCCACCTTTCTTTGCAAGGACACTCAAAAGCCTGCCATCCATGGATTCTGTCAGTGTTTTGATCTGTTCACCATCAACATTGCGTGCAGCAGCAACCACAGCCTCCCAGACACTGTTCAGAGAGGTGTACTGTTTTCCCTCCTTGTAAATCTCACATTTGATGATGGACCACAGGTTCTCAATGGGGTTCAGATCAGATGAACAAGGTGGCCATGTCATTAGTTTTTCTTCTTTTATACCCTTTCTTGCCAGCCACGCTGTGGAGTACTTGGACGCGTGTGATGGAGCATTGTCCTGCATGAAAATCATGTTTTTCTTGAAGGATGCAGACTTCTTCCTGTACCACTGCTTGAAGAAGGTGTCTTCCAGAAACTGGCAGTAGGACTGGGAGTTGAGCTTGACTCCATCCTCAACCCGAAAAGGCCCCACAAGCTCATCTTTGATGATACCAGCCCAAACCAGTACTCCACCTCCACCTTGCTGGCGTCTGAGTGGGACTGGAGCTCTCTGCCCATTACCAATCCAGCCACGGGCCCATCCATCTGGCCCATCAAGACTCACTCTCATTTCATCAGTCCATAAAACCTTAGAAAAACCAGTCTTGAGATATTTCTTGGCCCAGTCTTGACGTTTCAGCTTGTGTGTCTTGTTCAGTGGTGGTCGTCTTTCAGCCTTTCTTACCTTGGCCATGTCTCTGAGTATTGCACACCTTGTGCTTTTGGGCACTCCAGTGATGTTGCAGCTCTGAAATATGGCCAAACTGGTGGCAAGTGGCATCTTGGCAGCTGCACGCTTGACTTTTCTCAGTTCATGGGCAGTTATTTTGCGCCTTGGTTTTTCCACACGCTTCTTGCGACCCTGTTGACTATTTTGAATGAAACGCTTGATTGTTTGATGATCACGCTTCAGAAGCTTTGCAATTTTGAGACTGCTGCATCCCTCTGCAAGATATCTCACTATTTTTGACTTTTCTGAGCCTGTCAAGTCCTTCTTTTGACCCATTTTGCCAAAGGAAAGGACGTTGCCTAATAATTATGCACACCTGATATAGGGTGTTGATGTCATTAGACCACACCCCTTCTCATTACAGAGATTCACATCACCTAATATGCTTAATTGGTAGTAGGCTTTCGAGCCTATACAGCTTGGAGTAAGACAACATGCATGAAGAGGATGATGTGGACAAAATACTCATTTGCCTATGTGGCATGAATAAGGCACGGCGGGACCACGGAGCGACGTTCAGAGCCAACTTTATTTGCTTCACGTCACACCACACCACCACCAACCCCTGAGTCCCCGTGTTTTAACACGGCGGGCGTGATTGCGGATGCCGTGCAGGTGCGTCCGCACGGCCCCGCAGACCACGCCCCACCACATACCCCCATCGCCCGATTGAGGCCGGGGAGCAATCTGGCCGAACCTACTCCCCCCCCGCGAACTGGGGCGAGACTCGGCCCCTACACATCGGCGCCCCAGCCCCTGACCAAGCGACGGGGAAGCGTCCGTTCTGGTGGCCGCCCGCGCATCCAGCGGCAACGGCGAAGCTGGTCCGGAGGTCGGCCGCGTAGCAAGCGGACACGGCCCCACAGGCACGGCCGTGCGCTCCTGCACACCGGCGGCTGGGCAGACGTCAGGCGCGCAGAATCGACTGGTGGCAGCGAGGCTGGACTAGCCAGCCCGCCGATCCCCGGCCTAGCGGGGCTGTCCCGCTCCTCTGCCTCCAACTCCGGCTGCACAGGCTGCCCTGGAGCAGGGACCTCCGTCTCCCCGCACAGCTGCTCCGCCACCGCCTCCGCCACTCCCGTTTGGAGCGGCTCCCCGCACTGCGCCTCCGCCCCCAGCAGGCACAGCCCCTCGCCCTCCTCTGGGTAGAGCGACTCCTCTGCCTCCGGCAGGTGTAGACCCTCGCCCGCCTCGTCCTCGGCCTCCGATTGGAGCGGCTCCTCCACCGCTCCCGGCAGGAGCAGCCCTTCACCCGGCTGCTCCTCCTCCTCCGGCAGGCTCGGACCCCCGCGTGGCTCGTCCACCACCTCCGGCTGCCGAGGTGACCCACACGGCTCCTCCACCGCTTCACTGTCCTCGGGACACACTTGTGGGGGTGGCGCCCAGGCCCAGAGCAGCGCTGCCAGCTCTGCCATCTTCCCCAGGTGGCGTTCGCTCTCCTTCCGCAGCTCTTCCTGTTGGCGACGCACCTCCGCCGTCTGCTTCCGCTGGGTGGCCGCTATTTCGGCCACCCTCTCGGCCAGCTCTTTCCTTCCCTGGCTCTGATAGGTACCCGCCATGCCGCCTCCTGGGTTTCGGCACCAATGTGGCATGAATAAGGCACGGCGGGACCACGGAGCGACGTTCAGAGCCAACTTTATTTGCTTCACGTCACACCACACCACCACCAACCCCTGAGTCCCCGTGTTTTAACACGGCGGGCGTGATTGCGGATGCCGTGCAGGTGCGTCCGCACGGCCCCGCAGACCACGCCCCACCACAGCCTAATAATTCTGCACTCCCTGTACTGGCAGACCAAGCAGTCAGCCGAGACTGCAGGACCAGACTGACCAACCTGTGCACTGCCTGGATTGATACAAGAAGGCCTATGACTCAATGCCCCACACCTGGATCCTGGAATATCTAGAACTATATAAGATCAACAGGACCCTAAGAGCCTTCATCAGGAACTCAATGGGGATGTGGTGGACAACACTGGAGGCCAACCTCAAGCCCATAGCACAAGTCACCATCAAGTGTGGGATCTACCAAGGTGATGCTCTGTCCCCACTGCTGTTCTGCATAGGCCTGGACCCCCTCAGTGAGATAATTGACAAGACTGGCTACGGATACCGACTACGGAATGGAGCAGTTGTCAGCCACCTCCTGTACATGGATGACATCAAGCTGTATGCCAAGAGTGAACGAGACATCGATTCACTGATCCACACCACCAGGATATACAGCAATGACATCGGAATGTCGTTCGGGTTGGAGAAGTGTAATCGGATGGTAACAAAGAGAGGGAAGGTAGTCAGAACGGAGGGGATCAAACTACCAGAAGGCAACATTGCAGACATAGAGGACAATTACAAGTACCTGGGGATTCTGCAGTCGAATGGGAACCATGAAGAGGCCGCTAGGAAAGCTGCAACCACCAAGTACCTGCAGAGGGTCAGGTGAGTCCTGAGGAGTCAGATGAACGGTAAGAACAAGATCCGGGCCATCAACACCTACGCCCTGCCCGTGATCAGGCACCCTGCTGGGGTAATAGGCTGGCCAAAGGAGGAGATAGAAGCCACTGACATCAAGACAAGGTAGCTCCTTACCATGCATGGAAGGTTTCACCCCAAGTCCAGCACCCTGAGGCTGTACGCTAAGCGGAAGGAAGGGGGCCGGGGACTGGTGAGTGTCAGCACCACAGTCCAGGATGAGACAAGGAACATCCACGAATACATCACGACAGCGTGCTCAGTGAATACCTCAGGCAGCAGAAACCCAAGAAAGTGGAGGAAGGCGAGGAACCATCATGGAAGGACAGGCCCCTGCACGGTATGTACCACCGGCAGATAGAGGAGGTGGCTGATATCCAGAAATCCTACCAGTGGCTGGACAAAGCTGGACTGAAAGACAGCACAGAGGCACTAATCATGGCAGCACAAGAACAAGCTCTGAGTACAAGATCCATAGAGGCTGGGGTCTATCACACCAGGCAAGACCCCAGGCGCAGGCTACATGGAACGCCATAACCAAGTGGCCAGCATAGTATACAGAAACATCTGTGCCGAATATGGCCTGGAAGTGCCGAGGTCAAAATGGGAGACGCCCCCAAGGGTGGTGGAGAATGACCGAGCTAAGATGAGATGAGATGATGAGATTGCCTTTATTTGTCAGTTTCAGGTCTTTTGCCCACAACCGAGATGACAGACCTTGCCGACCGTACATACAATGCAAACATCACATTGGGGAGACAGGTCAGGCCAGGTAGCGAGGAAAAAAAAACATTGAAATGTGCAACACAAAAGGATAATACAGGAATGCACAGGTATCAACACACCATAACACAATAAACACAGACAAGCAACATGGGAAAGTGTTCCAGTGTGTACATCTGATATGGGACCGCTGCAATCTTCGACTGCGCCTCCAGCTGACCCGATGTCCACATCATGGGGGAGGTAAGCGTTGGAGGTGGCGTTGGATAGGGAGGGTGATGCGTCAGTGAGTGCTTATCAGTATCAGTATATGTATGTGTGTGCGTGTCCATAGTTCAGCTGAGATAGTGTCCTTCGCCCCGCCAGGCTAAGTAAACAGTCTTCCAGCCAACCCAGGTGGCCTTGTGGGGAATGGGAAGGAACAGACTCAACACAGTCGTTATCAGGTAGTTTTTGTTCGGCTCCAGCCTTGAGCCCACAGCTGGCGCCGAAGGGGTAGCCGCATTATGATGGTAATTTTTCTTTTGCAAACAACTCATGAGAATTTCAAGCTGTTTTTAACACTCCGACACTGGTCTCTCAATCTCCCCTTAATAGCTGCGAGTTTCTACGTGATGTTATTAGCCGTCGATTCTGTGGTCTTGTCACTCTTTTTTGCTCACATAGCAGATTCTGAGACCTCACGACCGCAGCCAACTGATCCGAGGTGTAATCCAGCTTCCGCCCAGAGATGTTGTTCTGAATTGATTCTTTCCTGATATAATCCAACATACATACACTCAAAGGTGTTATTCTGAGCATTCACTGCAGTCGTAAGCGCCGGTTCCGCTCTCTTAATTCTCCGATAAGCCAGGGCCAAGCCAGCTCCGATCAGCAAGAACCCTGTTATCATGGTTCTGAATAGGTAGATATCTTCAGCGTCCTCGATCGACAGTCCCACCAGGCACACGATCCTCTGCCACCCGTCCATTGTGTATCCAGCAGGGAAAGACCATCCAGGGCACTCGGGTTCTCCCGAGCCCAGACTTCTCGTTAAAGGGTGTCAATAGCATTCAGAGACCAGTTGATCACATCCATAATTCTCTTTTAGGTTTTAGACACAGACTGTGAGAGGGTGTTCCAGGGAAAGTAATACAAAAAAGACACGAGACTAGCACTAGAATTACTGAGCCTTTTTTTTCCCTGGTGCAAGTCCCTACTACTAGATTTACTAGCCCTGCGCAAATTTGCGTAAATTCCCCCGACCCTAACACCTCTTGGCACCCCAATGAGATTTTCACAGGTCTTCAGCTCCATTGTTCTCCTGCTTTTGTTGTGCAAAGACACCCTCCCCCAACCCCCAACCATGAGAGATTCAGGTCTTTCCTTCCCTGCAAGGCTACTTTCCTTCCTTACCTGCAGCGTACAATACACCATGTTAGTTTCTATGTGCAATATTTCTCATATGCAATATTAGTTCTTGTCAATCCTTGTCACTACATTGCATGCCTGTCCATAAACATATATACATACATTGTATATATGTTGTACATACATGTATATAGCCACACATCTATGCATAAAGTCTAGTTATACACACACACACACACACACACACACATCTATATCTACATATATATATATATATATATATATATATATATATGTGTGTGTGTGTATATATATATATACACACGCACGCACACACACACACACACGTAGATAGATAGGTATATATATATATATATATATATATATATATATATATGTGTGTGTGTATATATATATATACACACGCACGCACACACACACACACACGTAGATAGATAGGTATATATATATATATATATGTATGTGTGTGTGTGTATACACACACCAATATTTTTGAATACACGTGTCCATATTTATGTTTCCAGATTGTTTGTATAGTGCACTTTCTATACAGTGCTCTTTGTACAGTTTTTATTTTGCTGCTTTTGTCTTGCACTGTCCACTTTTTTCCAATGACAATACAGATTTTCCACTTGTGGGACAAATAAATGCAGATTTGCTGTGTGTGTGCGTGTGTGTGCGTGCGTGTGTGTGTGTGTTTGTGCAACATTGGCATTTGTTTACTCAGACCCAAGGCAGGCCAAACCTGTCACGGACCCGGCTCTGGAGGACTCGGGGTCCGTGAGCAGTTTTGACTGTTGTTGTTGTTGTTATTATTATTATTATTATTATTATTATTATTATTATTTGGTGAAAAAAAAAAAAATTTGGTGATGTGTGTGTTTTTCTGCACAATGCTGTGTTAGTCTGTGTCCCACTCGTATGTATAGGCAGGGTGTGGGTGTGTATGTCTGCGGGTGTGGCTGGAGGATGGAGCACAGCCACCTGCAGGCCTGATGGGTGTGGCCCTGCGGAAGGACTGGCCACACCTGAAGATCCTGCCACACCTGTTGGTGATCAGGGCTCGTCGGGGGAGCTACTTAGGAGAGAGTTGGAGCTCCCACCGGCGCGGGATCATTGAGTTATCGTGCCAAGTCAGTGTGTGTCAGCTTATGTCTGTGCTGTTCGTATATGCCCGCCGAGGGTTAGTGTTGACGGCTGCGTCTATGGTTTCCCTGCAGGAGGAAGAGTGGTCCAGAAAGGCAGCACGCACGGGGAGTGCGGAAACACAACAGCGGGGAGCACGAGCCATGGGAAGCGCGCACACGGGGTTCGAGGGAGCAACGAGGAGTTATTGTGTTTACAGCTTTTCACTGTAAATAAAGAGCACTGTTTGCATCGCAGAGTCTGCGTTTTGGGTCCTCCTTTCCCCACATCCCCACGGTCTGCCAGCCAGACCGTGACAAAACCTCTGTTTTACAGCCTACATATAAAAGACACACATTCACAATATATGGATACACAAGTCTGTTTTATTTCAAAGTGTTTCAGACTTTACAGCGTTTGCAGATCCAGTGTCCATCATCCCTGCATTTGGTACAGGTGAATTTCTGACATGTTGCACAGCTAAACCTGCTGCGATTCCTGTTGCAGTCCCGCCAGGCACACGATCCTCCATTTCTGCCACCCGTCCATCGTGTATCCGGCAGGGAAAGTCCCTCAGGGCACTCGGGCCCAGGCTTCTTGTTGAGAAAAGGTTGGCAATTGCATTCAGAGACCAGTTGATCAAATCCATAATTCCCTTTTAGGTTTTAGAGAACAGACTGTGAGAGAGTGTTCCAGCGAAAAGTAATACACACGAGACAAGACAAGGACACAAGAGGCTAAGCAGGGAAGATAAGGGGAAGGAGGAGAGGAGAAAAAGTGTGACTGCCTTCGCCGAGAGCCAAACGAGTTAGGGGAAGGTGAAGACGTACATGTAGAGAGCAGACAGGCAGCACTAATGCTGTTTTAGTCAGATCCACTTTCTTGATAAATTGCTCAATAGTAGAGCAGGATGTATATTTTTGTGAGTGTATTGGGGGCGGGGTGAGCATCATCACAGTTTCCTCAGAAGTTACCACACACCACAGCTGGGATGTTGGTCTGTGGACGCCTCTCTGGGTGTTTCCTTCCTCTTCAAAGTTCCTCTTTCCTGAACTTGGTGTTTGTGACAGATGCTGATCGTCTCCATGTGAAGATAAGTGAAGCAGTGTGTAATGTTTTCCTGGCTAACATCAGCTGTGTGCAGCTTAGTTCCAGCACAAACAGCACAAATCTGTATATCCTGAATCCATAGCTCACGGTAACGGACTCACCGCTGGACCAACGAGGCCGAGTGTTAAAAACTCTTCCTCTTTTTAAGGTTGTGTGTGTGTGTGTGTTGGTTAACATGAAATGTCTCTAAGCAGGTGTAAACACTTATTTCCACTGTAGATGATTTATAGTCTGTATATAAAAGATGGCAACAGACTCAGGGTTCATAGTTTAGTTTCTTGAAGCTTTGAGTTGAGTGTTGTTTTTCTTCAGTTTCTGGAAGTTTCAGCTGCTTTTTACAGATACGTTTGTTGTCCTGAATGTTTGAAGGAAAAAAAGACTCTGTTATGATTCAGTTTGCATGTTTTCAAATGGACTCTGTATTAAATCTCCTTGCCTTCATTGTAAAGTTGGAGTACCCTGAGGTTCCATACTGGGACCAATTTTCTTTTCTTTTTACATTCATGATTTACCAAATGTCTGACAGAACATCAATAACCAGCTGTGTGCAGATAATGCTGTTATTTTTACACAGGCAGAGTTTCTCCGGATTATAAACCATACAAACCTCAGGCTGTTCTTCCTGCTCAGGTCAAAGGTCCTCATCCCAGTCTGTGCAACCGCTTAGCAACCCCACTTCCTGTTTTTAACACCTCTCTCAGTCACTAACAGTCACATGAACACACACAGGCAGTTGACAAACTAGATGAAACTAGAAACTACTTCCTGTGCTTAAACAGACAGATGTACAGACACAGCTTTGCTTTCAGCTCTGTGGGTCTTCAGGTTCATGTCTGATTGGTCTGATTCTGATTTCCTGTCCAACCTGTTTAGTCCCAAAATAAAAGAACTTCAGATCGGACTTTCAATAACACACAGTACAGAAAAAAGTACCAAGCAGGTAGCTGGTAACAAAGATGTGTTTTCAAACAGTTTCAGTAAACCATCCTGTTAAAACTGTAACTGTGTTTAAGAGGAACATGAAAGCACCACATGATGCTGCTGTCTCCTGTGTCTGTACAGAGTTTGAAGAAGAAAGCTGAATCTTCTTCAGTCACACAATGTTCCTCTGTCTCTGCATCTGTTTCTCTGACTGCAGCTGTCCAACTCTGCAGCACGTTAACTCTGCTGATCCTCTTTGAATCCTGGATCAGGAAGTAAAGCCGTTGAATAATTGGTGGGGTTTTTTGTTTTTTTTTACTGTAGCAATCAGAATTATTGTCTGAAGGCCAAGAAAGATGCCCAACAGATTTATTTAATCCAGGTGGATCATTATGGCTTTGCCATATTGGTCGACTTGATTGATCTTTGTTATTATTATTTGTTTATTCATTTTAAGTTATTACAAAATGGACAGACATGACGGGGGAAGAGAAAGAAGAAAAGGGAGGGAAAGAAAACAGAAGGGAAGAGGGACAGTGAGAAAAGGCAAAAATAAAAATCTGCTGGATCACCTGTTGAAAGAAAAAAAAGAAAACAAGCAAAAAGAGAGCAACTCAGTACGGAGACCACAGCAACATCCTTCATAAGTATAAGTAACTAAATATACTAAAGTAATACTAAATATTAAATGTTATTGGGAAACACGCAAGACCGACAGCACACAATATGCTCTGAGGTAGCAGCCAAGAAAGGTATAGTTTGTGTCTGTGCCCACACCTGTGTGGATGAGCGCGCTTGTATTCAAACGGTTTCTCAGTAAAGCTATCTACTAGAGGGTGTGGGGAACCATAGGCCACCCAGGGCCCCAGAAATCCAGAGCACGAGAGCCCAAGGAGGACCACCAGAGGGGCAGCTGCGCCACCCTCCCAGAAAGAGCTGACAAGAGCTTAGGGGTCACCCAGCAGCCACGGTGCAGAAGCCACAGGGAGCTGCGGTTACGTGCCCGCAGGCAGCTTGCCATGCCAGAGAGGATGGGAAGGGGCCCAACCGAGCCACGGGTGCCAGGCCCTGTCAAGCCAGCAGCCCAGGATGCTGAGAACCACCAAGGCACCGACGGAAGAGGGTGTCAGCCACCAGCAGGGAGTGTGGTGGGGGGAGATAGGGCCCCACACCTGGGAGTGCCTGAGATGTTCCCAGAGAGGTGGAGTCTAAGACCCGACCTGATACATTATCATACATTATACATTATCATCTGCAAATTATGGTGGGCGACAGTCACAGCAAAGCTGTTGAAATATGGGGAAAGCCAAAAACTGCGCTTCCTCCACTTCCGTAACATTGATTCATTAATGTTGAATTCTCTCGCAGCTGCTCTGCCATGTTGTTTCAGTATATTAATAACTAACCTCGTATTGTGGATGAATAATCTCAGTTGTTCTCCTGACTGAAGTTTGGCCCGTGTACAGCATCCTGCTATGTGATTGCATTTGTCCCTGACCACCAGAATCCCTCACGTTAACTTTTATCAAGTGGAAAACAGTTGGCTTCATCCTCCAGCTTCACTGTGCTAATGTTATGCTAACATAGCTGTGTCGCTAGCAATCACAACTTTAAGTTACTTGAAGACGTTTCACCTCTCATCCGAGAAGCTTCTTCAGTTCTAAAGAAGTCCAGACGCTTTTCTTTGCAAGCTCCTTTGACTCTTTGACCTGGATGACTGAGAACCTTCACAGACATATAGCAATCACAACATTATATACCAGGTAGTCCAACTTCAGTAACCCTGCAAACGCCACTGCTGTTTAGTTTCCTGTCTTCATTTATGTTGGAAGTGGCAGCAGAGCTGTACGTTTGAATTAGTTTCAAAAATCTCTCAGTCAGAACATGGTATGAAATGTTTAGGTGGAAGCTAGCGAGCTAACTTCCTGTTAACTTCTAACTCCGTTAAATTTAATAAATTCTGTTTTCATGGATGCCTGGATGTAAAACTTAATTGTTACACCCGATAAAGCAGCAACACTGATGATTTAATTAAAGACGAAAGAATTTAGACCGTTTTTAACTCTTAGTGTTCGTTTGACTTTGGGACCTGAAGTTGACGGAGTTTTGGACCCAGATTACTCCACGAAGCTCCTCACCACGGCAGTCGTAATGCTCTGACAATCCATCAAGCAGTGCTGCTTACCAAAGTTGTACTAAAACATTTTTAACAGATTTCTGCAGCCAAAATCGGTTCGAGGTCAGTAAGCACAACCAGAATTCATACATAAGGCACAGTCTCGATTTTTGAAAAAATTAAAGGACTTTAAGTGGAAAATACGTTATACAGAAGAAAAGAATATATCGTGATATATATCGTTACCGCACATGCTTCAAATTATATCGCGATATGAATTTTAGGCCATATCGCCCAGCCCTAGTTTAAGGGGTAAAAGTAGAGTATCAAAATGGAAAGAAAAATGTGATAATTTCTAAGTCATTACTACTCAATTACTTAAGTATTAACCGTTAATATCCAAGTAATACCATAGTAGATGGTGGTTACAGGTGAGTAATATTACACTGACATGTATGTAATTGAATAATAAGGGCCCAAAACTGAAATGGGGAAATACGGCTGGTGGTAATAGTAGGGTAACCAGTTAGAAATGACCATAATGTGGTCATTTCTAAGTTATTACCACTGATTAAAGCTGGTAGTTTCTGTGTAAAATGCAAAATGCAAAATGCAAAACTGCCTGTTTCTATTTAATAACATGTTAATAACTTTTTAAAACAAAGTTAATAGTAATAGTAATAACTGCCAGGCAACACCTGTGGCAGTTTCTGTGTGACACGCAGGAATTTAATACCATGGTCATGATAGCTGAGTAAAACAAAAAACAAAAACAAAACACACATATGAACTTACTTGCACTGGAGTGTAGAGAACCCTCTGAAAACACATAACGTTGTAAATATATTTCGGGTAAGAAAGTGCAGCACATTTTAAAAATGTCCAGTAAACAAAAATAAGATCCACGGTTCCTCTTACCTACCGCTGTCCTGCAACATTAACTGACCCCTAAAATTCAAAGATTCAGTTTCTCCTGCAGCATGTAGCACCATTGCATAATGAATATTTTGACGTTTTAATGTTAATGCAAGTGTGATGTAATTAGCAATTTATTGAGCAACAATGTCACAGTTATAGACTGTGCTTTTGGAAAGAGAAAAAACAAACAAACAAACAAAAACAACATACACTGCTCAAAATAAATAGAGGAAACACAAAAGACGTCCCAGATCTAAATGAATGAAATATTCTCATTAAATATTATTTCATGTTATTAAATATTATTAAAATAATATAAATAAATATATAATAAATATAACATTTTTTGTCAAAACATTCAACTAACAAAAAATGTGGATGTGTGTGTGTGTGTATTGTGTCATTTACATTTAGTTGTGATTTTCATTGCTGTGGTTGAGAGACACCATCTACCGGAACCAAATTCCTTATATGTGTGCGCATATACTTGGCCAATAAACGCAATTCTGATTCTCAAAACTTAAGTGGAAACACACACTACAGGCTGATCCAACTTTGATATAATGTCCTTAAAACAAGTCAAAATGAGGCTCAGTAGTGTGTGTGGCCTCCATGTGCCTGTATGACTTCCCTACAATGCCAGGCCCTGGTCCTGAAGAGGTGCTGGATGGTGTCCTGAGGGATCTCCTCCCAGACCTGGACTAAAGGATCCGCCCATTTCTGGACAGCCTGTGGTGCAACGTTGCATGTTGGTTGGAGCGGTACATGATGTCCCAGAGGTGCTGTGCGACCCCTCAAAATTCCGCCCCACACCATTACTGTCCCACTGCCAAACCGGTCATGCTGGAGGATGTTGTAGGCAGCAATGGTCACCAGACTGTGAAGAGCACAGGGCCCCAGTGGCGAAGTTGCCAATCTTGGTGTTCTCTGGCAAATGCCAAACATCCTGCACGGTGTTGGGCTGTAGCACAACTCCCACCTGTGGATGTCCGGAGTATGTTTCTGACAGTTTGAGCATACACATACACATTTGTGGCCTGCTGGAAGTCATTTTGCAGGGCTCTGGCTGTGCTCCTCTTTTTCCTCCTTGCAGAAAGGCAGAGGTAGCGGTCATGCTGCGGGGTTATTGCCCTCCTACAGCCTCCTCCACGTCTCCTGATGTTCTTGTCTGTCTCCTTGTAGCGCCTTCATGCTCTGGACACAACGCTGACAGACAAAGCAAGCCACTTTGCCATAGCTTGATGTGCCATCCTGGATGAGCTGCACTACCTGAGCCACTTGTGTGGGTTGTAGACTCCGTCTCATGCTACCACTAGAGTGAAATCACTGCCAGGATTCAAAAGTGACCAAACCAAAAAGCAAAGGTACTGAAAAGTGTGGGCGATCGTGGCAAAAGAGTTGGCAGTTCGTCTTGTAATCGGAAGGTTGCTGGTTCGAGCCCTACCTTGGACAGTTTCATCGTTGTGTCCTTGGGCAAGACACTTCACCTACCGCTTACTGGTGTTGGCCAGAGGGGCCGACGGCGCGATATGGCAGCCTCACTTCTGTCAGTCTGTCCCAGGACAGCTGTGGCTACAACTGTAGCTGCCTCCACCAGTGTAAGAATGTGAGAGTGAATGAATAGTGGAATTGTACAGCGCTTTGAGGTTCTTGAAAAGCGCTATATAAATGCAATCCATTATTATTATTAAAAGTGGTCTGTGGTCACCACCTGCAGAACCCCTCCTTTATTGGGGATGTCTTGCTAATTGCCTATAATTTCCACCTGTGGTCTATTCCATTTGCACAACAACGTGTAAAATTGATTCAGGGGGCCAATCAAATTTCAGCTGGGATCAGTGCCCCTGTGGCGCCACCCCTGGAACCACCCCTGGCACCATCATACCCGCCACAATGGTCATTTAACTCATCTCGTCAGCACACAGATGCAGTCGTTTCTAACTGTCGTTAAGGCGGGAGAAGGCGCTGCACTATTCTCCTAAATTAGACCATTCAGACAAGATCACACCACACGAGCTGATAAGGAGAAGCCAGAACTGGAAGCCACGACTTTGTTGAGGGCGTTTTTTGCAAAGTTCTCTCCACAAATTCACATTTTCAAACTGCTTCAACATCTCACTCTGTGTATTCGTGTGTCTCTGAGCTTGGTGCAGGATCATCATTAAAATGGTGGGAAAATGAGCATGATTGCAACGACCACGGCACAATGGATCAAGTTACAAAAATTAAGCAATACTGACCAACGCACCACAACGACTGTGTCGCATGACACAGGATGTGATGTCACAACTGGTGTGAGACTTGCTGGCCTGCTCCTATGAGGGTTGTTTTCCGGGGATGGCTTGTTCCTCTTAGTTGCGCGGTCGGGGTTCCCCCAGGTGTCGGGTGGTTCTTGGGGTCCAGGGTCCCGTCTTTGGCTTTCTCTGAAGTGGCCGGCCTCTGCAGTGGTTGGCTGGCCGCTGCACTGGACCGCTAGTACTCCTTCCCCTGGCTGTGGGAGCTCCATCTGTGGCAGCAGGTGGAGACCCATTGTGTACATCTGCTTCACCCTCGACTTTTCCCCACCACCCTTCTTTTCTGTCCCTTTTCTTTTTTCTATTCCTCTGCTTTCTTCTATCTTTCACTGATCTGGCCTTCACCCTGTCCACGCTATAACATCCACACAGGGGGCTAACGGCATTCTGGCCAGACAGGAGCTCTTAGTGGTAAATCCTGTGGTTTATGCATTTATATGACACATTTAGACCAGAAACACTGGATCTTTCTTAGGCGCAAATAATGATTTTAACTGTCTAAAACTGAACGTCAAAGCTCTTCAGAGGTGACAACAACAAACAGATCCCATCCTGGTCTGTTCCACTGCAAAGGTGGACTCCAGTCCAGACCTGGTCTACAGATCTGGTCCAGAGTCATGTTGCTATCGGGGCTGTGTGACAGTATATGCTGCTCTTCTTCACTGCAGTCATCACGTGGTTCTGTAATCAGCACAAACACAACCTGAACATCATCCACTGGATTTAGAAGATTCACAGCAGTCATTTTTATTATGAACTATGTGATTTTGTATCTGTTGTCACTGTTTTCAACTCAAAACGTGATCGTTTATTTTCTAGTTTTTTGTTTTTTTGTTTGTTTTTTTGCCTCCCATTTGGTTCTTTAGCCGTCAGAATTGTTGTCTGAAGACCAACAAGGAGACCCAATGGATTTACTTTGCCAAATAGATCATCACGGCCTTGCTTTATTGGTCCATTTGATTGACCTTTGTTGTTATTATTTATTTTATTTTCAGTTGTTACAGACGGGACAGACAGAAGCAGGCATGGAGGCTGGATCTCCTCCATGCCTGCTTCATGCCCTGGGGGCGGGGCTATGGCTCTCTACATCCTCTAGCAGACCATTACATGGGGAAACCTTTTGAATACAAGCGCGCTGATCCACACGGGTGTGCACACGGGTGTTCACTGTTCATAGACATAAACTACACCTCTATTGGTGCTATCTCCAAGCACATTGTGCGCTGTCGGTCCTGCTTGCTACACAACAGCATTCAATATTTAGTATTTACTGCTGTTTACACTTAGCTAGATTAACGTGATGGTGTTGTGTTTAGTATGTTGCTCTGTTAGTTTTGCTTGTTTTCTCTTCTTCTTCTCTTTTTAAGTTTCCTTTCTCTCTGTCCCTCTTCCCTTCTGTTTTTCTTTTCCTTCATCTTTCTTTCTCCCTTTCCTATCCCTCAGTCCCGTCTGTCCCGTCTATTTTCTAGTTGTGACCCTTTCACGCATGAATTATGACAACCTCAATCAGGATTTTGTTCTTAAGTGTTTTTATTCATCTTTAGGCATGAAAAAAGATTTTTGAACTTCATTTAAACGTGTACTTTTCAAAGAGTGTTTTTTACATGTCCAGTTAGGTGGACAACAGGTTTTGACAGGGTATGGAGGGACACATCAGTGTCCAGTGTAGTGGTTTATGTGCAAGTATACCATCAACACTGACACAAATACAAGCCTTTGAATAGCTGTAACTGTAGTGACCACTGTGTGTGAAAGAGTTAAGTGATCAGGTTTAAGAGATCAGTGATAAATCTGTGCTGTTGGATCAATAATGAAACAGACTGCTGTTAGAAATAACTCTGATTCTGCTGTTTATATCCTGATCAAATAGATGATAAATTGTTTCAGTGCGTAACTCACAGAAAGAAGCAGAACAGTTCACATCAGGCTGAAACCTCTGCAGTGTCTTCTTGGCTTCGTCTCTAAATTTTAAAGTTCTGTAGTATTTTGTAAGAAACTCCTTTAAATTGTCCTTCAAGTTTGTTTCCAGTTAATTCCTCCATATAAAGAAGAAGAAATGACTTGTGTTTATAAAGGATCTTCCTGTTGTTCCACGTTTGTTGGAGAGAAGTTATGCTTATAAGTTTCCATGTGTAACAGTCGCAATAGTGTGGTGTCTCTTTAAGACAACTTCATGTTTCGTGATGTCACAAGCATGCGCCCTGCCCTCTGTTGTATGAACGCTGCTCGCTTCATGTATGATAAGACAGCAGCCGTTCAGTGTTTCAGTCATAAAAACACTTCCTGTCACTGTGGTGGTTACAGTGACATCATGCAGTTTGTGCTTTGACCTCCAGAGGGCGACAAATCAGCACAGACAGAGAGCTCCATTCAAACTTTGCTGCCATCAGGAATAATTCTTCAAATATAATCATCAGTGTTTGAGCAGTTATGATATCAGGGACAATCTAGACATGTGTGACAATACTGAACATGTCACATGACACACCTCAAACATCATGTGATCCACTCTCAGTCTGCACTTTCAGTCATGACATCATGAATTTATGATCAGTTTAGTCCTGAAATATTCAAATGCTGCAGGGTGAAGAACAACAAAGTGCTGACACATGTTTGTGTTTCAAACAAGAAAACCAGCAGAAATAAATCATCTTTGGACAACATGACAGAGATTAGTGAGTTTCCAACTTGCACTTGAATGCAGCACAGACAGATTCTGATGTTCGTGGTTGTAAACGTGTCCTCAAACGCCGCTCTGACTCTTTCCTTCCTGCTCAAAGTTCCTCTTTTCTGAACTTGGTGTTTGTGCCTGACGCTGATCGTCTCCGTGTGGAGCTCCATGTGAAGGTAACGTTAGCAGTGTGTAATGTTTCCTGGCTAACATCAGCTGTGTGCAGCTCAGTTCCAGCACAAATGTGCCGCTCCATAGTTCACGGTAACGGACTCATGAGGTCGACCGTTAAACGCTCTCCCGCCTTTTTGTCTGTGTGCGCGGATGTGTACGTTTTTGTTACCACTGTCATCTCATCAATAGCCTATTTGTAAAAGATCTCTGTTCATAGTTTAGTTGGATTTTAAAACTCTGTAGTTGGACAGTTTTATTTTGGACTGATGCTAAAATTCTTGCTGATTGTTTCTGTCGAGGTTTTGTACTTGACATCCGCCATTTTGGATGTGATAAGCTGTAGAGAGTGCGTCCAAAAAGAGAAACCAGAAAGAGAACCTGTTTTATTAATAACCTCTTGCAAATAGAAGAATATGAAAAAAACAACAACAAATAGGATAAAACCTTTAAATTACTTGAATTTCTAAAATCACCATCATCTGTTAACACAAATTTGATCATTTCAAATTTGTGTTTTCATTTTCTCTTCCCAGTTACTTCTTTCTCATTCTCTTCATTCTCCTTGTCACCTTACGTCTCACTCCTTAACTGAAGTTATAGTTCTAACATAAGAAGTCCCACCAACGTCCTTTATTTAATCTCTATGTTGTCACAGTTATTATCATCAGATCAGACATGAGACCCAGACAACAACATAAGTTTACAAGCTAACATCATGTCAGCTAACATTAGACGATAGCATCATAAACTTTAAATTACTTTGCGTCTGATCAACAGTTTGATTACATTCTCACATCACAAGTTTATTTGCTAAGTGTGAGTCCGCCCACATTAGATCCACTTTTCAGCAGGTGGAATAATTTGTAGTACTGCTGTGTTTAGCAGCATGTTTTGCAAATTACTGCATTTTGTTTGACTTCCTTGTGAAATCCAACCCCCCCCCCCCCCCCCAATAAAATTACATAAGGTATAAATAAAAGCCAAATAAAATAAAGAAAAAATAAAATCTGCCTGGATCTCGGTACCTCCAGGAGCAGCTGGTCAGCTGACCTGAGACTGACACGGTGTGTGGAGATGAAGAAGCTCAGAGAGCTACAGCGGGGCAAGACTGTGAAAGCATTTAAAGACAAACGGCACGAATTTTAAAATGAACTCTAAAAGACACAGGCAGCCAGTGCAGGTAGGCCAGCACGGGGGTTATATGCTCTCTTTTACAAGTTCCTGTTAGGAGTCGTGCAGCAGCATTTTGAACCAGCTGCAGACGTGAGAGCAATGACTGACTGACCCCCACATAAAGTGCGTTGCAGTCCAGGTGGGAAGAAATATAAGCATGGATCACTGTTTCAAGGTGCTGCTGTGAAAGAAAAGATTTGCCAGTCGCCTTAAATGATGAAAACTGGACTTCACCACTGCTCTGATTTGGTTCTCCAATTTCAAATCACGTCCAACTTAAAACCAAGATCAGTAACAACAGGTTTAAAATAAACTTCCAGGAGTCCCAAATCTACAGAGGACTCGCAGGGACCAGTGGGTCCAAACACCAACAACTTGTTTTCTTTTTATTAAAATTTAAAAAGTTTAGAGCCAACCAAGCTTTAATGTCATCTAGGCATATCATGAGAGGTTTTATGCAGATGACACCCTTCTGCTTCAGTGGCAAATGAATTTGGCAGTCATCGGCATAACAATGAAACGAGATCCCATGCCTTCTAAAGATGGAACCCAGAGGCAATAAATACAGTAAAATGAGCAATGGCCCTAAAATTGAACCCTGTGGGACGCCGCATGACAGAGGAGCAGAAGATGATTTGGAACCGAGAAGGCTGACAGAGAAAGTTCTGACAAATAAACCTAACCAATTGAGTGCAGTGCCACCAACAGTTTTGGGAAGGTTAGTTTTAAAATGTATTCCATTACAGATTACAGAATACATGCCCCAAAATGTATTCTGTAACGTATTCCATTACGTTACTCGATGAGAGTAACGTATTCTGAATACTTTTGATTACTTAACATATTATCATGCTGTTTACAACTACATGATGTTAGGTAATCTTACACGGATGGATTAAGTGGCAGAAACACACACGGGCACAGGATAGTTGTGATGCAAGTTTATATACCAGAATAGGGAATATTTACAAGGAAGGGGGCTATATACAGTGACAGATAAAAATGTGCCAGGAGAGTAACACCGAAGAGATGAGACGAAGCCGAGGTATGCAGATGACGCACCGGAGCTACCTGACAACGAGGAACAAAACAGAGTTTACGGAGTACCGTTGATAGCCGAAAGTTAAACAAAAGTGGACGGGGAGAGTTGGAGAGCTTACTTGAAACACAAACTACAGCTGCAGCAGTGATCACAGCCTGATGGAACATAGCTCTCCGTCGCGGATCCACAGTAGCCAACACCAAAAACGAGGCAGGCGAGCAGGCAGCGGAACAGGCTAAAACAAAAGAGAAGCAGGCAAAAAGTGGATCCTTAAAACATGCAGCTCCACAGCGTGGAATCAGCAGATTCAGCTTGCACTAACACGTTACCACTTGTGACAGCAGCAATACTCCGACACCAGACGTCCGTGACTCGGCTCTATAAAACCGCTCACTGATGACGTCCGATGTGCCGCAGGTGTGCCGGAATGCCATCAAGCCCCGCCTCACCTACCTATGCCAAAAAGGAAAACAAAACCCAAACAACAACAATACACCTACCCACCACCTCCTAACACATGAATGTACTATTGCTGTGATTTATTAATATTACTGAAGGTCTGCGGCTCCAAACCGTAGTAAAGGGACCTCTGGCTAATACGTCGGGTTCGTGTCGGCTCGTAGCTGAAAACGAGCTTTACTTTGTTGTCTGGGTCAACTTTGCTAGCGAGAGACAGAGAGGCGTTGAAAGGCTGCTCCAACGGAACTTATTGTTTCGGAGGAAAACACGAACACGGTGTACAGTCGAGTCTTAACAGCTTACTTACAGCTGGGCTCATCAGGCTCTCTTCTTGGCTGAAGTGGTTATTATTATATTTACATGCTTCCAGCTCCCGTTTTTGCTCAATGACAACTCGTACTTTTCCTTTTTCTCCCTCCTCGCGCTCACAGACACATAACGGGTATGGCAGTCCATTCTCCCTGCAGCACGGACTACACTGCCCATGATGCTACATTCTTTAGAGCTATACCTGTAGCATTCTGCCTGTTAGCTTAGCACAACAACAACAACAACAAAAAGGCGCTCTCTCAGCATCACCCTGTAACCATGGCAACCGTAACGCTGCCGCCTGGAACAACAGAACGTAGCTGTCAAACAAAACCCAAACAGTCCTGACCCGCGACAATATGAAACAGGAAAGTACCGCAGTGTAATCCATTTATTTCAACAAAGTAACTGTATTCTGAATACTCCCTTTTTAAATGGTAACTGTAACGGAATATAGTTACTCATATTTTGTATTTTAAATACGTAACGGCGGTACATGTATTCTGTTACTCCCCAACACTGGCCACCAATACCCACCACATCACTTAATTGAGGAATTAGAGTATTGTGGTCTTCAGTGTCAAAAGCAGCAGTTAGGTCAAGCAAGACAAGAACAACATGGTTACCAGAATCACATGCCAGAAGGATGTCATTAAAAACCCTTAATAATGCAGATTCATTGCTAGGAAGGGTTTTAAAACCTGACTGAAAAACCTCAAGGATGCCGTTATCATCTAGTCATCTTTCAGTTGACTAAAAACAATTTTCTCTAAAACCTTGGAAACTAAAGGCAGCTTGGAAATAGGCCTATGAGTAGCTAAAACGTTGTGATCAAGGCCAGGTTTCTTAGCCCTTTGAGGTCCTCGCCAAGAAAAAAAGCAATGTAATTTTCTTTTTTGCATTCCTTATTGAGTTGGGTGAGTAATAACCACAATCATTTTTTTCAATAGACCCTGTAGTTTTTAAAATATTGATCTGTACCAAACGGTTGAGTGTCATGCAAATACAAGTACATTAGATAATACAGTTGAAAAAAATTAAATAAAGTGCCGAATTAAAATTAAATGAATAACAAAACCTATCCAGGGCATTTATTTCTAGCAGCATGCCAGTGAACATTGCTGTTTTCATTCCATCAAAGGACAGTATAATATCAAACAACAAAATACATAGTTTTTTCATCTGCAAATGTGAAAAATGTGATACAGCACAAAATACTCACATTCAGGCCACTTCTGATTGAATGCTACTGTGCAAAATCATTTTTGTTTTTTTAAAAAAAGAGAAAAAAAGTGCAAATCAAGCACATCTGCTTGTGGTTTTGGTCATTGGGGTCTTAAGGTGTAGCATTTATTCTGTGGTCTTGGAGAGCTGGATCATGTTAATCAAATTAACACTTAATTTGATTTATCAACAGCAATGGATAAACAATGATTTTATAGCAAATAATCAACATTAATAACATTTAGGTTATGTTAGCATTAGCACCATGAAGGGACAAATCAACTGTTCGGCTGACTACTTTTTAAAAAAAAAAAATTAAATATTTAATTTCACTTTCTTAATGCTGTCAAGTGACATACATCTGTTTAGTAAGTCCTCTAACACTATCATATATCAAAATTATATCTTCCTATCTTAGTTTAATCAAAAACACTGAAAATATGTTGGATGTTTTTTTTTTGTTTCTGACTTCCTGTTTGGGAGAGGTATAAGAAGAGCCAACCGTTTACATTCACAGCGCCTTCTGGTGGATTTTTTTGGCATTACAGATGTAAACCAGGCCATCTGTCAGCTCTTTGTTACTTCGGAAACATGGCTTAAACAATTTCTCTTCCACGACGCAATCCGATAAAAACCGATCTCTTTATCCGTCGGCTTCCTGTGGCTGTCATGCGACTATTGCACTTAATAATACAACAGCTTCTTGTCATTCTTTGTGTGTCTTTTTATCGCTGTGTGACTGTTTTCATGTGAAAGCCTGCTTGCACTAGTACCGCTTGCCACTCGTTCCCAGAATCCTTTGCGCTTTTACCCTGGACTGACGTCACATTTTCAGTCTCTATAATGGCAGTTGATGATGGATGTGGCTCTGATGCAGCCGTGGTAGCTGCTGATAATCACGATGCTATCAGGTACTGGCAAAAAGGAGGAAATCTGTCTTAGCACATTTGCGCCGCTGTGTGTTTTTGTGGTCTTCTTTTGGAACTATTTCAGTGAGTTTTAGTCGGAGTGCGGTGAAACTTGGTGTTTGGAATCGGTGATAGCTCTGGGAGCTAACTAGCCTTTCTTTAGCCGATTACATGAAGTCTGTTTGGTTTTGTTTGTTTATGGACTTTTGGGCATTTATGTAACTACTCTTTTAATCATTGCTTGTTTCGTGTGTTTGGTGGTTGTAGAAATGTTTTCTATCAGACTTTAGCAGAGATTTCTGTGGATACCACACATGTCTTTTGCCCCCGGTACGGGAGCGTGGGGCTTATTAAAGTAAATTTGTAAGAATCAGCAATTTATTTAAGCTTTTCTCTCTTTTTCATTTTCTTTTGCTAACTGTGTTTAATAGGAACGTGGTCATTGAGAGCATCTCAGTCGGTGCTGCTGTTTCCTGTGTCTGTACAGAGTTTGATCTTCAGCACATGATGTTCGTCTGTCTCTGCATCTGTTTCTCTGACTGCAGCTGTGTTTGGAACATCCAATCCTCCAACACCTCAACTCTGCTGATCCTTACTTACACTTATTTTCCACCCTGATTTACGAATAAATTCTTTACAAATCCTACCATGTGAATTCATGGATTTTTTTTTTTTTCACATTCTGTCTCTCACAGTTGAAGTGTACCTCTGGTGCAAATTACTGACCTCTGTCATCATTTTAGGTGGGGGAACTTGCACAATCGGTGGCTGACTAAATACTTTTTTGCCCCACTGTAAAATCAAAATTCACGTTTTATGCAACTGAAGTGTTTCATTATGTAGGCTACAGAACATAATTCAGTTATAGACGATATATGAAACATGTATACTTACTGCATTTGAATCATTTAAACCATATGTGATATAAACACCTCCATGTGTGTTTGAAAAAACAAACGCTTTGATTTTGACACCCCAAGAAAATCTTCCTAGATCTGCACGTGTTCAGAGTAAGAGCCGAATAAACAGCAGCAGAAGCTGATTGATGAACAGCTGAATGACATATCAGCTGTAGCTGCAGCATCTGCACAGAGTTTGATTGGCTAACGCTGATTTGTTTGTTTTTTCAAACAGTACAGCAGAGAGAGAGAGGAGGAGATGAAGAGTGCAGCAGATTGATGAGACAGTGAAGCATCTGACAGAGCAGAGCCAGTTTAAAGGAGCCTCACAAGCTCACACATGACAGCTTCATCAACATGGAGCTCTGAGTGTTTATTAAAGGATCATTGGACGCTCTGACACAGCTGACTGCAGCCTTTAGCTGTGAGCACACAGTGTCTCACATTTACATTCACTTCCCTGTCAAACTCAATAACTTTAAACAGCTGCTGTTATCAGGTGAAGATAGCAAAGCTTTCAGGGCTGAGCCCCAGTGTTTCAGGATAATGGCCCCAGAGACCACAGTCACATATGTGGGGAAGGATTTTAAGTTTAAAACTTCCTTTAAGCACTAACAGCAGAGACGCACAAAGTCGCAGACAGGGAACAAAGTATTTTAGGTTTGTATTGTCAGATTATTTAATCATTATACTGAACAAATATGTGAAAAAGTAAAAACCTCTATTATGATGAGGTTATCACTACATTCACATGTCATCGATGTGTTCTTTCACACAGATCAGTTTCAGTGTGTGTGGCCCGTACACTAAACCATGACACAAATTCATATGATGTGACACCCAGACTGTGTTCACTGTTTCTTTTGGTAAAATCATCTTCTCGTGTTTTTAATAGCAAGATGATGGAAGAACCTAAAGAACAGCCAGCCAAAGCAGCTCCATCAGCAGGTAGGAGATCAGTGCTTTGTATGATGAGACGTATGGATGTATAGACTTCAGGCAGATTCTTTTTTGTAACTGTGACAAGTACATAAAATTCACGAGTTGTAACCTGTCCTAATCTTTGCCTTAATCTTTCTGTGGGACATTAATATAACATGAGAACTTCCAGTCTAAGGAGTTTGGCAGAGAAACAACTGGACTTTTTTGTACTTTGAACCCACATATGAGGTTAAAACGATGCCACCTTAAAATGAAACTGAAGAAATATTGAAACTGAAACAAATGTATTGAAAGTGAAATGATAGTGAAAAAACATAAATATAGAAATTTAAAGAAAAAACTCACTGTTCATGTGGTTTTCACACTTACATCGTTTTTTTCCACGTACAGTTATTTTTTCAGCTTCAATTAGTTGGCACTGCTTCGGCATCTGAGGGTGCGCTTGAGGGGCGGGGCTTCAGAGCCACATATATGAGCCACATATGTTTGCGCACATTATATTGCTGACCAGTGACTGTAGAAATCATGGACGACCTAATATCTGCAGCAGCCGCAGTCATGAAGAAACTTGCGTTCTCTGAACGGCACATAGAGCGGGGACGCTGAGAGGAGGTCCAGCGTTTACCGACTGTTTCAAACTGACAGACTCAGGTGTTCTTCAGTGTCTGCCTGACAGAAGGACCTGAGAGCCGCCACAATATTTTTGGTAAGTGAAAGGTGTTTGTAAGCTAATCTGTAGCTAACATCCTTAGCTAGCTAGCTAAGATGGGCACTCGGCTATCGGCAAAACTTGTTTTGTAAAGTTTGTTTAGCTAACCCGTGCAGGTGAACGAAATGAGCAGAAACGCACCGGGCTGCTCAGTCAGTAACTAACCACAGTTACTGTACTTTTATTATGAGTATTACACTGTAAGAGCAACAGGCTGCACTCTGCTGCAGCTCCTGTGCAGAGCTGATTATTCAATATGTGCAAACAGCAGCATGTTTTCACTCTTTTGCCACATCTGTAAGGATATTAACACATATTTTAAAAAAGGCTTGCACTTCAGTAACCCCTCATTAATCATTAATTACAGATTAAATAGCAAAGCCTAATATTTATGTACTCAAACCAAATACTTCTGCTTGGCAGCTTAAGTTAAAATGTGTGTTTCATTTTTCCTCGGATTACATTTTTAGCACTGACTCTGTGTATTGTTTTTACTAAGTTTGTTTCAAATATTCAGGTTAAATAAAACAGTCTGAATCATTCTTATTGAGGTAAGTTCACAAAGTTACATGTGCAGTACAGCTTACATCCTTTGAGAGGGAAAAAAGCATTAATATTTGTTATGATACCTCTGTATGTTGGTGACCACGGTGCAGCAGCAGACTGAACCAGGACTGAAACCTGCTCCGTCTGCTCATGTATGCAGATTCACATTCACAAAGCACCAACAACTCAAAGGTTAACATTATATTGGAAAATCTGTTGGTATATACGGCTTTAAAAAATAAACAGCTCGTATGTGAGCAGAGCTGAAGAACTAAAGAAATGTAAGAGAAGAACTTCAGATCCTGGGTGTGTGAGGACAGAAGGATCAGCTCTATTTCAGATTTGAGATAAACTTTATATTTCAGTTTGTGATGGTTCTGTTCTCTTTGTGATTACAGGAGCTGCCCTCAGATTCAGACCTCAACACCACCCAGTGACAGCAGACAGATCATCCAACATGTTCACATGTTAACTGCAGAATGAACTGATGCAAACAGTACAAAGGTTAAAGCACCACATGTGCTGTAGTGAAAGCTGCAGCTGTTTTATTGATAAAAACAAAGTCAAAAGGATTAATCACCCATGTATCATATGAATGTTGGGTTTTTCTCTGTATCTGTTATTGTACGATCTACTGTACAATATAAAGCACCTTCAGGTGACTGTTGTTGTGATTTGGCGCTATATGAATAAAATTGAATTAAATTGAAATGTAACTGTGTCACTATATATCAGCATTAACAGGACCTCAGCTTGGTGTTTCACAAAGCTGCTGATCTCAGACCTGCACAGCTTCCGTTTTAAACACTGAATGTACTCAGCTGCATGAAGAGCACGTTTGAGTTTCTCTGACACAATTAAATAAAAACTGATGAAGGTCAAAGGTCGTCACTTGTATGTCGAACTACAGACTTGTCATCTGGAATTCTTTCACAGTTTGCAAATTTGCAAATAGTGTGTTATTTACCATTAAGTGATTCAGAGTCATTCATACCAGAGTAACCAGAGAGGATCATATATTTTTAAATATATAACTATCCACAGGACTGAATATAATATCTCTAAGTAAAAGTCCAGAGACTCTGAGGATTATCCAAGTATTTATAACATTACACAAAGCAAAGTTCTCCATCACACAACGCTCAAAAAGAGATTTCTAAGCCGAGTATGCATCATTCTCGGACTCCTCTCATACTGCCAATAAACTCTTCCAGCTCCTCCTCCCCTCCAGGAGGCGCTACAGGAGCCTTCAGACTAAAACCAGCAGGTTTAGGAACAGCTTCTTCCCCACAGCTGTCACCCTACTGAACTCAGTCCCCGCTGAGCCTTTCCATCCACACTCACCTAACCCTTCTACACTCCTCCTCCCAGTGACCATGATCCTTTCATTATCAACATTCACCACGTTGGTTACTGCTGTAGTTTTAGGACACTGACATGGTGTAGTCTCTGTTATAGTGCCTACACTGTTATAGTCTGTTCAGAGAGCTACGCTTCCACTACTGTAGATATTTTCATAGCACTCTGTAGATCTGTTTACCTCACAGTGCTTCATCTTTATATATGTATATTTGTTCATAGTATACCTGTATACTTGCCCGTCTGCAGAGGTGGGTAGTAACGAGTTACATTTACTCCATTATATTTACTTGAGTAAGTTTTTGGAAAAAAAATTTACTTTTAAAGTACCCTTTTTGCACGATACTTTTTACTTTTACTTGAGTACATTTGTGAAGAAGAAACGGTACTTTTACTCTGCTACATTTCCAAAATTTGACTCGTTACTTTTTAAAAAATAATTAGTTTAACACATTAGATAACATGCCGCCAGTGGAGTTTCCGGTAACTTTTTTACCAATCAGATGTGGCCATGCAGTCACATGACCAGCTTGAAACTGTGGCGGGCAGAGCGGCCCAAGCGTTTCAAAGTAGCGGACACATGGAAAGAAGACACACATGAAAACATGGCAAAGCCAGTTGTCTACGCTAGAGCTGAAGAGGATGAACAGCATTTTCCTCACATACAAAGAATGTTTCGCTTAAAGGCAAGGCAAGGCAAGGCAAATTTATTTGTATAGCACAATTCAACAACAAGGTGATTCAAAGTGCTTTACAGAGACATTAGAAACAAAAACAAATAAAAAGCATGATTTAAAATTGATTAAAACAAGCAAACAAACAAACAAACAAACAAAACAGTATATAAAATCAAAACAGATAAAATCAGAACAGTAGATAAAATCAGTAGTTAATGTAAGTTTTGAAATTTATGCTTAAAAGTGTGGATTTGGTGCTTTATTCAAATGCAGCTGAGAACAGGTGAGTCTTCAACCTGGATTTAAATAAACTGTGTTTCAGCTGATCTGAGGCTTTCTGGGAGTTTGTTCCAGATATAAGGAGCATAAAAGCTGAATGCAGCTTCTCCGTGTCTGGTTCTGACTCTGGGAACTGATAAAAGACCGGATCCAGATGACCTGAGGGATCTGGAAGGTTCATACTGGGTCAGGAGGTCACTGATGTATTTTGGTCCTAAACCATTCAGAGCTTTATAGACCAGCATCAGAACTTTAAAGTCTATCCTCTGACGGACAGGCAGCCAGTGTAAAGACCTCAGAGCTGGACTGATGTGGTCCACTTTTTTGGTCTTAGTGAGGACTCGAGCAGCAGAGTTCTGAATGAGCTGTAGTTGTCTGACTGATTTTTTTTTAGGTAGACCTGTAAAGATGCTGTTACAGTAGTCAAGCCTACTAAAGATGAATGCATGGACTAGTTTTTCCAGGTCCTGTTGAGACATCAGATCTTTTATCCTTGAAACATTCTTGAGGTGATAGTAAGCTGACTTTGTTATTGTCTTAATGTGTTTTTCTAAGTTTAGGTCTGCATCCATCACTACACCCAAATTTCTCGCCTGGTTTGTGGTTTTTAGATGTATAGATTGAAGTTCTCTGGTGACCTGTAATCGTTTTTCTTTGGCGCCAAAGACTATTACCTCAGTTTTGTTTTTGTTTAGCTGGAGAAAATTGTACGGGGCCTTGGTCTCCTGGTGACATTGTGATATATATTTGTGTGTCATCTGCATAGCTACGACAGTTTATTTTGTTGTTCTTTATAATCTGTGCCAGTGGGAGCATGTAAATGTTAAACAGAAAGGGTCCCAAGATGGAACCTTGGGGAACTCCACATGTGATACTTGTCTGCTCAGATGTGAAGTTACCTATTGATACAAAGTATTTCCTGTTTTCTAAGTATGTTTTGAACCAGTTTAGTACAGTTCTTGAAAGACCTGCCCAGTTCTCCAGTCGTTTGAGTAATATGTTGTGGTCAACTGTATCAAATGCTGCACTGAGATCCAGTAAAACTAAAACTGACATTTTTCCACTGTCTGTATTCAGACATATGTCATTAAACACTTTGGTCAGAGCGGTTTCAGTGCTGTGGTTCTGTCTAAAACCTGACTGGAAGGCATCGTAGTAGTTATTCTGTTTTAAGAAGTAACTGAGCTGTTGAGAAACTGCTTTTTCAATGATCTTACTTAAAAATGAGAGATTTGAGATCGGCCTGTAGTTGTTCATTTGTGTCTTGTCAAGATTGTCCTTTTTCAGTATAGGTTTGATTACAGCAGTTTTTAGTGATTCTGGAAACACACCTGATAATAAAGAAAAGTTGACGATCTGTAACAGGTCTGACTCTAAAGTCTTTGAGACCTTTTTGAAAAAACTTGTTGGCAGGACATCTAAACAGCAGGAGGAGGAGTTCAGTTGACCTAAGATGTCCTCCAGGTCTTTGCTGTTAATAGGTTGAAACTGTTTCATGGTGTTTAAACAGTTTTTTGGTGGACACAGTACATATCCTGGATCTGCTGTTGATGTACCAATTGCTTGTCTAATTTTTTGGATTTTTTCTGTGAAGAATTTGGCAAAGTCATTGCAGGCCATGGTCGAATGAAGTTCAGCTGCCACTGACACAGGAGGGTTCGTTAGCCTGTCAACTGTAGAAAATAAGACCCGAGCATTATGGCTGTTTTTAGTGATGATGTCAGAGAAGTAGGACCTCCTTGCACTCCTCAGTTGTAAATTAAAATTGTGAAGTTTCTCTTTATAGATGTCATAGTGAACCTGCTCAGCTTTCCTACACTCTCTTTTTTCATTTTTCACCAGTGTGGAGTTTCTTCATGGAGACTTTTTCCTTTCAGAGATAACCTTCACCTTAATGGGAGCAATAGTGTCCATTACATTTAACATGTTAGCATTGAAGCTATTGACGAGCTCATTGACTGACCCTCTGGACAGGTCAGGTGTTAATGGGAAGACCTGGTAAAAAATTGCACTACTGTGTTCAGTTATACACCGTTTTGTGATCACTGTTGTTGATATATTTGTGTGGGCTGAGATTTTACTTTCAAAGAAAACACAGTAATGATCAGACAGGCCCACATCAGACACAGTAACCTTTGAAATGCTCAGGCCCTTGGAGATCAGTAGGTCAAGAGTGTGTCCTCTATTATGTGTGGCCTCTGTTACATGCTGAGTCAGCCCAAAGTTGCCCAGAGTGTTACTCAGGTCTTTAGTCCCTTTGTCCTGAGGGTTGTCCACATGGATGTTAAAATCCCCAACAATAATTACACAGTCGAAATCAACACAGATCACAGACAGCAGTTCACTGAGGTCATTAAAAAAGTCTGTGCAGTATTTGGGAGGCCTGTAAACATTAAGAAACACAACTTTGGATGGGGCCTTCAGCTGTAAAGCCACATATTCAAAAGACTGAAAACTTCCAGGAGATAGCTGCTTACATTGAAATGATTCATTAAATAAGACAGCAACCCCTCCTCCTCTCCTGCTCACCCTGGCCTCACTGATAAAACTGTAGTTAGGAGGGCTCGTCTCGATGAGAACAGCTCCACTGTTACTTTGGTCCAACCAAGTTTCAGTTAAAAACATAAAATCAAGGCTGTGCTCAGTGATTAAATCATTAATTAAAAATGTTTTCCCAGCTAAAGATCTAACGTTTAATAAAGCCAACTTAAGTGTTTTAGAGGTATTACTTGTCCCCTCGTGTTTGGGAGCAGTCTGTGGCACACAAGGTATGTTTACTATGTTTAAAGATCTTTTAGAGTGCACCTCTCTGTGTTTTGACCAGGCCACATGTCTCCTTCTGTCACCTAAAAGTACAGAGATTTTAAAACCTTCTAGTAAACAGGGTCCCAGCTTCTCCTGGGAAAAGTCACCACTGCCATAATCCTCGCAGCCCGGACCCTAAACACATCAGACTGTGGAGACAGAGCGTGAAGGTGGTAAGGAGGAACTAAGGGGGGCGAGGCTGGGCAATGTGACTTCGATTGCTCTGATGAGGGCGGGGCTCGATGGCGAACCTTTGGCCGCTCTGGTGGGGGGTTTATGGGGGACAAAAAGGGATTGGGCCGGGGGGTAGATCTGAGCCCAGCATTGACTCGCTCCATCATCTCCTCAGTGAATTTCAGGTGTGGGGAGGAGGGAGAAAGGGAGGGGGAGGAGGGTGATGGCCTGTCAGGGGTTTGGGGGACTGGGGAAGATCGTGGTCCCTGGTCCTGGTCGTTGGTGTTGTTGAGAGAGTTGGAGGCAAATAGGGACCCCTCTTCTTGCCTCAGATGTCTCTCCTTTCTGAGGCTCTTCCCGGGTGGGGGCAGATGGAGCTCCTCCTCAAGGTTTCTGCTGGGCTTTGTCTGTTCTTGGAGTACTGTTTGTTCCTCTTTATGAGATAACTCCTCGTTTATCTCAGCCTTGGCACCAAGCACATATGGATGACGTATGGAATAAAACAAGTTGGAGGTGAACAGTTTCACCCCTGACTTGTTAAAATTAAATCCATTTGCTTTAAACAGATGCCTGCGTTCCCAAAAAATATTAAAGTTGTTGATAAAATGCACCAAGTGGTCAGTACATGCTGATATAAGCCATTTATTCAGTGTAAACAACCTGCTGAATCTCTCGTCTCCTCCTCTGACCGGCGGTACAGGTCCACTGATGAATACAGCTGCATTCAGAGAGTTTACAGTATTTAGTAATCCAGTAAAGTCCCGTTTCAGAACCTCCGACTGTTGTTTGGACACATCGTTTGACCCTGTATGCAGAACAATGTTTGTCACAGTTGGATATTCATCTGCAATTTGAAGAATTCTCTCCTTCAGGTTGTTGACCATATCGTTAGGAAAGCAGAGGACTTTAGTGTTCTTACCGCACATCCTTTGTACATCCTTTACGGCAGAGTCACCCACAATCAGAGTTTCAGGCCTAGCCTTTAGCTTTCCCTGTGGTCTTTTACTTTTCAACAGATTTTCAGACCTTACTTCGCTGCTTTTAGATGGATGTTTGTCCGATATAGATCCAGGGTCCTTTGATAGTGGAGCAAATCTGTTGTGCAGTTTCACATTCAGTTGTTTTGGAGGTTTGTTGTTAACCTTCCTATTCACTGTTGTCCAGTCCTGTTTCCTCTCGTATACAGGGGTAGAAGAGCTTCTCTGTCTCATAGGAAGTGAAGGCCAGTCGGTTTCAGAGATTTCAGCTCGCTGTGCTCTGCCCGTGATACGTCCTCCGCCTTCCAGGAGACATGATTTATGTCTTGGTTTTGCACCAAGACAGTCCAAGGGGGGATTATCACTTGAGGATTTATAATAATGCACAGAGTCTACTTTCTTGGTCATGTTATCTGTGCTCCTTAGCTGTGTACTAGCTTGCTCATCGCCATTGTTTTGAATCAAAGGCAAGGTTGTTTCATTTCCACACAGTCCATTTACCTCCACGTTTACTTCTAAGCGATGAATTTTTGTCTCCAGTACTGCAATCTTCTGCAGGAGGCTGTGGTAGTCATCTGTGGATAGGGAAGGCATCTTGTTGCTAGTTAGCCTAGCGGTTAGCACCTTTCCAGGCTATTGGGGCTGTTCGGTGCCCAGACACTGTAATCAGGCTTCAGCTGTGTCTAGGCCACAGACACATGGAGCGCTGAGGATAAGGTAACTATAAAAATGTTGCTGTTTCTGTTAAGAACACTTTAGTCCTAATGATCTATAAGTGTCCAGAAGCTATCGCAGGTAAGCTCATACGGAAAAAAGGGAAAAAATCAGCATAAAAATCAATAAAAGAAGAAAAGCATTTAAGGAGCAAACAGATGACGCGTCCACACTCGCAAAAGATACCATTGGGTAAAAGCAGCACAAAAGAGTAGCTATGTCTTCAGTGAGAGCCAAAACAAACCAACTTTTCAGCGTGAAACAACTCAGTTCATGTAACCTGAGGAAACTGTAAGTTTTCTCTAAATATCTTTTAGCTGTGGTTAGCTGGATGTCAGTCTTATGTTACAGACGCTGTGTCGAGCTTGAGCTGCGAGTCATATTTTCGGCGCTACATTGTAGTGAGATAAGTTTGTGGGTATTTTGTGCAGCTTCAGCTGTCCTTTTAACTGCTCGCTGGTTAGCTAGCGTGAGCTATAAGCTAACAGCTAGCATGGTTAATGACGCTAGAGTTCCACGCACATGCAAACAGCTCGTCTCTACTGCTTTAACTGTTAAAACAGAAGACAATACTGCAGCTGACAGGGTTTATTATGTGAAACAGCAGCTTGTTTAGTTTAAACAGTCTGCATTAAGCTGGGCAAACACTGTGCGATTTTTTTTTTTCAGTCGCGTTATTCAGCTCCTGCTCAAACTGTACAATTAAATCGCAGAGGTTAGAAGTTCATAGGTCACGATGCAGGGTCTCACACTATATGGCCTGATGCTCTGATGCGACCCGAGTGCTCAAACTGTGCCTTCATAACATGAAGCTTATCATACAAAATCTGTCCCTCGCTCTCCCTCTCTCTGTCTTACAGACACACACACCATCAACTTTGCTAAATTACTAATGAAAAACATTGACCAGGCAGCTGTGATTGAGTAGCAATGTCCATCCAACTCTTTTCATGGTTGTTGTAGTCATAATAATTTTGTGAGGCCACATTGAAAAGTGTTGGATACAGAAGCGTAGTACGGAAGCGTAGAGCCGCCACCCAGGCAAAAGAAAAATAGAGCTATGTCACATTATAACGTGAAAAGTTTATTATTATAGTATACTATTGTTCTAACAATATTAGATATAGTTCTAACAATATACTTTTCATGTTTGTACAATATACTATCATTTAGGTACAATATACCTATTACAATATACATAATTCTCACGTTCGTACTTGCACTCGTTCTTATTTTAAACTTAATCTGGAATGCAGGATATGAATGACAAGATTTTGTTTTTCATATTTTTCATTATTTTTCAGTTTCAATTTTTTCTTCGGTTTCATTTTAAGCTGGCATCATTTTAACCCTACACACCCTAAAATTTAGTATTTGTTGATGAGATGTTGAAGTGTTAATTGAACAAAGTTAAAATACAGTGGAACCCCGACTTACGAAATTAATCCGTTCCCGAGGGTCTTTCGTAAGTCGAAAATTTTCTTAAGTCGAAACAGCCATTGCACCTTTTGAGTGAGGTGATGCTGAACGATAGGCTAATTGCTAACTAGAACAACAATATGTCGTTCAAGTGGAACAGCGAAGCACGAGTACGGAAGCCAAGGGGTTGTCACATGATTCGGAAGGCCTTGTGGGCATTGTAGGCTCAGCCAATCAGAGCCAGCGGATTTCGTTACACCGGCATTTTGCCGTACCATGGGCAGAAATATTGCCGTTCATTGCCTTCGTAACTTGAATTTTTTGTTAAATGGGGTATTCGTAAGTCGGGGTTCCACTGTATTTTTCACATGATTTCGACTGAGAAGCATGTTTATGTCTCTTTCTTCTTCCTGTAGAGGAGGAGCTTGCCAGGGTACGGTCAGCCTTTGTCTGGAGGGTAACAATAGAAATCCTTAAACTGCTCCTTGAGGCCCTTGTAAGTGATGGTATCTTAAATAAGTTGGAGGAAGAATCGATACTGGAGGGGAACCCACTCAGAGCAGACAAGGCACGCAGCTTGATCGACACAGTGAGGAAAAAAGGAGACAAAGCATGCAAGATAACAATCAAGCATCTTCAGATCAAAGATCCTTCTCTTTTCTCTCAGCTGCGTTTGAACTCTGATCCATCTGCTCAACAAGGTGAGGTCATGCATCAGATACCATGAATAAAAATGGTCACCTTGCAGTTTGTTGAGATGTGAAAGTGAAACCTCAGAATTCATTGTAAGAAAAATGAGAGGGCAAGGACGTCATTCTACGACGAATGTTTGGATTTGTTACATGCCTGCAAATGTATTTTCTAAACTACATGGAGGAATTTTGATGATCGTCATAAACGTGTGAAACTACTTAGATCTAATGTGATCTGTATTTAATTAAACACAAGTGTTCTTTACTTTTAAAAACCATGCAAACTGATTGCCTTAAAAAAGAAAAGTCAGAGTGTTTCTCTAACAAGAGGACACTCTTTAAGCATCGGTCATTTGACTTAAATGTTTAATGAAAAAAATGCCACATTTACATATAATAAAGCAAATTGTGGCCAGAAAGGGTTTACATTATCTTTTGCCATTGTAAATTACGAGAAGAATTAAATGTGAATTACTGAATCTCTCTCAGATGCTTCTTTAAATAACATAGCAGTGGGGAACGTTATGACACTTCAATGTTGTTATTTTTGGTTACAAAGTTTGGAGAAGAGGCACAGAAAGCAGAAACCTGTTTAGCCTGCACATGTTGGCATCAGGTACATATGAAAAGCTGCAAAGCAATGCAGATGTGGAGGTTCAAAACATTTAACGTGGCTTTTTTCAGGAAATACATTTAGGAATTCCTGAAGCCCCTTTTTGATTTCTGGTAGAATGAGTATATTAAAAACTTGATAGGTTAAATAAAGGCCAAAGTACATCACATAGCTCCTTCAGACCAGATTTGTATTTTTCCCTCTTTTTTTCCTTTTTTTGATTCAGATGCTCTTCAGAAGTGTCAGCCTAAACTCAAGTCTCTCTTAAAGAAGAAGTTCCAGTGTGTGTTTGAGGGCATCGCTAAAGCAGGAAACCCAACCCTTCTGAATCAGATCTACACAGAGCTCTACATCACAGAGGGAGGGGCTGCAGAGGTCAATGATGAACATGAGGTCAGACAGATTGAAACAGCATCCAGGAAACCACACAGACCTGAAACAACAATCAGACATGAAGACATCTTTAAAGACTCACCCAAAAGACAGGACCTGATCAGAACAGTGCTGACAAAGGGAGTGGCTGGCATTGGGAAAACGGTCTTAACACAGAAATACAGCCTGGACTGGGCTGAAGACAAAGCCAACCAGGACATCCAGTTCATATTTCCATTCACTTTCAGAGAGCTGAATGTGCTGAAAGAGGAAAAGTTCAGCTTGGTGGGACTTGTTCATCACTTCTTTACTGAAACCAAAGAAGCAGGAATCTGCAGCTTTGAAGACTTCCAGGTTGTGTTCATCTTTGATGGTCTGGATGAGTGTCGAGGTCCTCTGGACTTCAACAACACTAAGAGTGTGACTGATATTACGATGCCCACCACAGTTGATGTACTTCTCACAAGCCTGATCAGGGGGACGCTTCTTCCCTATGCTCACGTCTGGATAACCACACGACCTGCAGCAGCAGACCAGATCCCCCCTGAGTATGTTCACAGGGTGACAGAGGTCAGGGGGTTCACTGACCCACAGAAGGAGGAGTACTTCAGGAACCGATTCAGAGATGAGGAGCAGGCCAGCAGGATCATCTCCCACATCAAGAAAGCTCGAAGCCTCCACATCATGTGCCACATCCCAGTCTTCTGCTGGATCACTGCTACAGTTCTGGAGGATGTGCTGGAAACCAGAGAGGGAGGACAGCTGCCCAACACCCTGACTGAGATGTACATCCACTTCCTGGTGGTTCAGGCCAAAGTGAAGAAGGTCAAGTATAATAGAGGACGTGCAACAGATCCACACTGGAGTTCAGAGAGCAGGAAGATGATGGAGTCTCTGGGAAAACTGGCTTTTGATCAGCTGCAGAAAGGAAACCTGATCTTCTATGAATCAGACCTGACAGAGTGTGGCATCGATATCAGAGCAGCCTCAGTGTACTCAGGAGTGTTCACACAGATCTTTAAAGAGGAGAGAGGACTGTACCAGGACAAGGTGTTCTGCTTCATCCATCTGAGTGTTCAGGAGTTTCTGGCTGCTCTTCATGTCCATCTGACCTTCATCAACTCTGGACTCAATCTGCTGGAAGAACAAACAACCCCCAAGAAGTCTAACACAGGAGAATCTGCAGAGACACACTTCTACCAGAGTGCTGTGAACAAGGCCTTACAGAGTCCAAATGGACACCTGGACTTGTTCCTCCGCTTCCTCCTGGGTCTTTCATTGCAGACCAATCAGACTCTCCTACGAGGTCTGCTGACACAGACAGGAAGTAGCTCACAGACCAATCAGGAAACAGTCCAGTACATCAAGGAGAAGCTCAGTGAGGATCTGTCTGCAGAGAAAAGCATCAATCTGTTCCACTGTCTGAATGAACTGAATGATCGTTCTCTAGTGGAGGAGATCCAACAGTCCCTGAGATCAGGACGTCTCTCCACAGATGAACTGTCTCCTGCTCAGTGGTCAGCTCTGGTCTTCATCTTACTGTCATCAGAAGAAGATCTGGATGTGTTTGACCTGAAGAAATACTCTGCTTCAGAGGAGGCTCTTCTGAGGCTGCTGCCAGTGGTCAAAGCCTCCAACAAAGCTCTGTAAGTAAACATGAACTCATCGCTTCATTCTTAAAATCATGGGAAATAAATCAGAGGTGCTCAGTTCAAAGAACACTACCACTTTAGAAAAATTAAAAAATAGTCACTAAAATAGTCATGATACTTTAAATATTTCTCTCCAGCAGGACATGTCAGCATTTCTGAAATATTTTTGTCTTCAACTCGAATCAAAGCACAATCCAGATCCAGCCTATAAGAACAAGAGCTCTGATCCTTCAGCCCCTCTGACAGGTTTATTATCCTCAAGTTGTTCACTTGTCTCCAACAACCAGGAGTCTAGCTCTGTTTTTTAAAGCAAATACTTGAGCTACCAGACTGCACCTACATCGTTTTCAGATGTTCTTATTTTAAGGTCTGGTTTGTGTCTCATCTTTATTGCAATCCCCCATGTCTCTCTGTTTTTCAAATATAAATCTGTTACCTCGGTGTGGCCAGAACAACATGGTGAACCCAAAATACAGACAAAGGTGAAGGAACTGAATATTACTAGACGTGAAGGCTTTATTTACACACAGGAACTTGACACTTGGAATTTTTTAACATGAACTGTGAACTATGGCGGAAGTCAAGCACTTGAAGCTGTGAGCATGAAGTGGGCTCTGTGGTAGGTTTCCGGAAATGGGTCTTGGTTGATGGTAATCTGAGTCACTGTAACAGAGGTAGAGCAGCATCAGAAAGATCACTGGTGGAGGTTACAGTAAGTGAACGAGGTTATCTTCAATGTCTTATTTCTCCAATTTCTGATGTGTCCACCTTTGCAATGATAACTGTGATCAGGGTGAACCAAAAAGGTGCCGTGGTGAACAGATACTTAAGTTTGGTGAATGCAGTTTCAGCTTTGGGGGACCAGATGCATGCTGAGACTTGAGTGGTGCAGCTACCTGACTATAGTTGAAAATGAACAGTCTATAAAAATTTGCTATTCCCAAAACCCATTGGAGATGCTTCTTGAATCTACAATGGGTACAAGGGGTAGGCCACTCTGTTAAAGCTTTCACATTTGCCAGATCCGTCTTCACCTGCCCCCGTGCCAAAATGTAACTGAAAAAAGTTATTGATGAGGAATGGAATTCACACTTTTCTGCTTTGACATAAGGTTTATTCTCCAGCAAACGTTGGAAAAATAGCATGGACATGAGACTGATGTTCCTCGCAGGTTTTGGGAAAAATGAGGATATCATCCAGATACACCAATACGAACCTGTCAAGGAATTCCCGGAGGACATCATTAACTAATCTTGAAACATTGCGGGAGCATTAGTTAACCCAGGCGGCATGACCAAATACTCGTAGTCCCCCAATGGCATGTTTAAAACGGTCTTCCACTTGTCTCCCTGATTGATCTGGAAAAAGTGGTAAGCGTTGCGGATGTGGGGTTTTGTAAATCCAGTGGCACTGTGAAATGGCCTGAAAGCAGAGCTAATGAGGTAATAGGTACTTATTCTTGATGGTAATATCACTGAGGCCCCTGAAGTAAATGCATGGCCAGAGAGAGCCATCCTTTTTCCCCACAAAAAAGAAGTTCCAACTTGAGATGACAATCGTTGGATTATGCCTGCACCGAGGGATTCCTTAATGTACTTTTCCATAGCCGCACACTCAGGTCTAAGCAGGTTATACAGCCAGCTAGAAGGCCGGGTGGAGCCAGAGAGTAGTTCTATGGTGCAGTCATGTGGTCTGTGAGGTGGCAGTGAAAGCGCTTTACTTTTGCTAAATACTTCCTGAAGATCATGACATTTGGTGGGGACAGAGGAGAGATCTAAAACAGTCTCAGTGTTGGTTGATGGTTCCACAGGTTCCGGTGGACGGGCAGAAACAAGGCAATTTGAATGACAGAACAGACTAACTGATTACCCTCTGACCTGACCAGTCTAAGTGGGGGTTATGTAATTCTAGCCAAGGAAACCCGAGTATGAGTGGTTTGTGAGGTGCATGAAAAGCAAAAAAGGTAAGTGTTTTCTTGTGATTGCCAGGGGTGACAGGCTCTGTGCGCTGAGTTATGTGAGGGGACACTCGGTTATTTAATGACTTAGTGGGAATGGGCGGATTAAGGGGGCATAGAGGGATGTTTAACTGTCTCGCTAACTCAGACTCCATGAGGTTCTAATTGAACAAGAGCCTGAAAGGTCTGGTTAAGTAGAACAGCGAGTTGGAGTTGCAATCTGGGTTTTTATGTTTGTGTGAGTATCCTCCACCCTTATCCCTGAACTTTCCAGTGGGCAGACCCTGGTGTGGAATCGAAAACAGACAGGTTCATCACGAGAAGCAAGCTGATCTTTCATGGTTTGATTTAATGACTGAAAAACATACAGCGGACGGTGGTTAGCACTGTTGCCGCACAGCAAGAAGGTCCTGAGCAAAAGTCTTTACAAACTCAACCAGGAAATCATCATGCGAGCAGAAAGAAAGAGGATGAGCAGATAGGTAAGCAAGAGAAACCCGCCAGCGTCCCAGGTTTCCAGAGAAGGTTCAGGTTCTAGGTACCTGAAATGGGATGTAATTCAATTCAATTCAATTTTATTTATATAGCGCCAAATCACAACAGTCACCTCAATGCGCTTTATATTGTACAGTAGATCGTACAGTAATAGATACAGAGAAAAACCCAACAATCATATGACCCCCTATGAGCAAACACTTTGGCGACAGTGGGAAGGAAAAACTCCCTTTTAACAGGAAGAAATGTTTGGTGTCAAAGCACAGATCCATCCAGTATCTGTATTTCAGCTTATTTCCTTTATACACACATTTAACAGGAACAGTTTCAGACAGCTAGTGTTTACCTGACATTACCTGCGTACCTCACAGTTTGCAGGTAATGGGCATAATAATTACTGAACAGAGACATCCTGCTGTGAACTTTGTTGCTGTGGATCTAAAATGTAAAAATACATCTGAGAAGATTTCTAATCATGATTTTATGAGCCCCCAAAGTTTGATTCTGTTCATCTGGACGTAGCGCTCTCAGCGGGAGAAACATTTTGTCACTCATCAAGATGACTTCTTCAGGCTCAGCTGACTGCAGCTTTCCCCAATCTTATAAAGAGTACATCTGCATAATGACTCAAACCTAATGGTCAAGGAACTGACCTCCCAGCCTTATTGTTCCTTCAGTGGGCTGGTTTCAGTCATTATGCAAATGTACTTTTTATAGGGTTGGAAACCAGAAGTCAGCTGAGACTGACGAAGTCACCTGGATGAGTGACGAAATGTTTCTCCCACTGAAAGCGCTACGTCCAGATGAACAGAATCAACTTTTGGGATTTACTAACCTGGATGATTGAGCATGGATCAAGACGGGTTTTTATGAGGTTTACAGTTTCTTATCATTTCTAAACCAGAAGGTTGAGGAGATGGAGCTCATGATAACTGGCTACTGCCCTTCAGCGTGCTTTATGAAATCATCCAATCAAAATAAAGTTGGCCTTTAGGGAGAGCGGGGCTTTAAAGGGGAATGAGCCAAAGCAGCTTTTAGACAGAAAATGAAATGAGAGTCCAGGATGTGATACATTATTTATAACTACATTTACAGTAATCACACATATTAGAATTAATAAAGTGACCAGCAGTACTGTAGTAAGTGTAATACTGCAGTACTCACAGGCCTGTGCCAGCAGACACTGAACTACTGTCACTAAATCAACCTGGTCTTCACTGGTTTCCATTTACATACATTGGAATAATTGTGTTTAATTTGAAATATTTTTCTTCTGTTACACTTAAATTCTTGAACATTTTTTTATTTAATTGTGCATTGTAGTGTACTCATTTGTACACATTTGATTACTTAGATTCAACATATAAAGAGATTTTATTTGATAATAAATATTATTGTTTTGTTGTTCTTGTTATTTTTTTCAGGCTGAGCAGCTGTAAGCTGTCAGAGAAAGTCTGTACAGATTTGTTGTCAGTGGTCAGCTCCCAGTCCTGTAGTCTGAGAGAGCTGGACTTGAGTACCGACAGCCTGAAGGCTTCAGCAGTAAAGCTTCTGTCTGCTGCAGTGGAGAGTCCACACGCCAAACTGAATATTCTGAGGTCTGACCGATTTGTATTCTTTTTTCTTTTGTTTGTTTGTTTTGTTTTGTTTTTAACTGAGAAAATAAATCCAGCAATTTAAACAGTAGAGGTAAACTTGATCAATTTACTGTTGTTTCGTACCACATCTGCTCAGCATAAAACAACAAGGATTCTTAAAATATAAGATTAGTTATTGCACCCTGATTACACTTTAACATCAGTCTTTGTTCATGTTTTCATTTTCAGACTCAACGTCTGTGAACTTCTAGCGGAAAACTGTGAAGCTGTGTCCTCAATGCTCAGCTCTCAGTCCTCTACTCTGACAGAGCTGGACCTGAGTATCAAAAATGTGCAGGATTCAGGAGTGAAGATTCTGTCTGCTGGACTACAAAGTTTAAAGTGTAAACTAAATACTCTGAGGTCAGATCAATTGACATTTTGTTTTTTTAAATGAACCAATTAAACATTTTATTCAAGGCTTCCGGTTCCGGCGCTCGTGGGGATGGACACCTAGTACGAGAGCTCTCGACTGAAACTTATTAAAACTGCCCCAAGTAAATTAATACACTATCTAAGTGCACATAAAGAGGAAAAAGGGGTTTAAATGATGTCCAGAAAGAACAAAATAGCTAAGAAGTTAACGTTTGAAAACGTGGAAGATGGCAATGTGAAGCTAACAGAAGGGGCTAACGTTAGCCCCTATAGGGCTAGCCGAGGCCACTCTCCCACTCCTAGCCGCGAGGATTCTGGGACAGAAGATGAGGTTGACCCAGCAAGTTTGACGCTGATACTGAAAGAACTGAGAGGCGTTGGGAAAGAGGTGAAAGAATTTCGAAAAGACACGAAAGCGCAACTGGTGGAAATAAGGGGTGAGTTGGATAAAGCCAATGCGCGGCTTAATGATGTGGAAACCAGGGTTGCAGAACACAAAGATAAGCTCCAGAACACAGACGAGATTTTGTCTGAGATACTAACAATGCAATTCAATGTTATTTATATAGCGCCAAATCACAACAAAAGTCACCTCAAGGCACTTCATAAATACAGAGAAAAACCCAACAATCACATGACCCCCTATGAACAAGCACTTTGGCGACAGTGGGAAGGAAAAACTCCCTTTTAACAGAAAGAAACCTCTGGCAGAACCAGGCTCAGGGAGGGGCGGGGCCATTTGCTGTGATTGGTTGGAGTGAGAGAAGGAAGACAGGATAAAGACATGCTGTGGAAGAGAGACAGAGGTTAATAACACATATGATTCAATGCAGAGAGGTCTGTTAACACATAGTGAGTGAGAAAGGTGACTGGAAAGGAAAAACTCAATGCATCATGGGAATCCCCGGCAGCCTACGTCTATTGCAGCATAACTAAGGGAGGATTCAGGGTCACCTGGCCCAGCCCTAACTATATGCTTTAGCAAAAAGGAAAGTTTGAAGCTGATCTTCAAAGTAGAGAGGGCGTCTGTCTCCTGAACTCAAACTGGGAGCTGCTTCCACACCCAGTCCAACATAGCCAGGCTTTCTTTGCTGCTTTGACAAAACCTCAAATCCCAGTCAGAGATGATGAGCATCATCACAGTGATGATCATTTCTCTATTAACCCAGGCTTTCTGCTTCAGGATCTGTGCACGCTCAGAAAACAAGGAGACCTTTAAACATAATTTCACTAAATGGATGGATTGAGCTCAGCCTACAGATGAACTGGTGCCAGAGATCATAAAGAACATCAAACAGTCAAATTCAACACTTTTAATGGAAATATGAGATTAATCTTAAAAGTAGAGATAGTGTCTGTCTCCTGAATCCAAACTGGAAGCTGGTTCCACAGAAGAGGGGCCTGAAAACTGAAGGCTCTGCCTCCCATTCTACTTTCAAATACTCTAGGAACAACAAGTAGGCCTGCAGTGTGAGAGCGAAGTGCTCTAATGGGGTGATATGGTACTACAAGGTCATTAAGATAAGATTGGGCCTGATTATTTAAGACCTTGTATGTGAGGAGCAGGATTTTGAATTCAATTCTGGATTTAACAGGAAGCCAATGAAGGGAAGCCAATACAGGAGAAATCTGCTCTCTCTTTCTAGTCCCTGTCAGTACTCTTGCTGCAGCATTTTGGATTAACTGAAGGCTTTTCAGGGAGTTTTTTGGACATCCTGATAATAATGAATTACAATAGTCCAGCCTGGAAGTAATAAATGCATGAACTAGTTTTTCAGCGTCACTCTGAGACAGGATATTTCTAACTTTAGAGATGTTGCGCAAATGGAAGAAAGCATGCAGGAAAAGTTTCAAACAAAACTAACATCACTGGAGGCTTACTCGAGGGGGGAGTCGCTCAGACTGTACAGGGTGCCGGAGGGAGAAGAATCGGGAGCTCCATCTATGGCCCACTTTGTGGAGAAGCTACTCCGGGAGAATCTCGCCATCCCACCATCAACACCGTTACAAATTCAGAGAGCACACAGAGTGTTATCATTACTCCCTCCGGACGGCTCCCAACCCAGATCGATCCTGGTAAAATTCCTGTGCTTCACGGTTAAAGAAGAAGTGCTGAGGCTCGCTTGGCAAAAGAAAGGTTTTATGCTGAATTCCAGCAAGATCAACCTCGACCACGATTACCCCCCTGAGATCATGGCTATGAGGAAGGAGTATGCAGAGGCACGAAAGGTCCTAAAAGAGAAGAATGTACGGTTTAGGACCCTCTACTCAGCGCGCCTTAAGGTTTTTTTCGAAGAAGGAGTGAAAACCTACAACACGGTGGAGGAGGCAACGGCTGACCTGGCGAGTCGGGGCCTGCCGGTAAAGGTGATTACACCACCGGCAACCCCCAGAGAAAAACTACAAAGATGCCCGCTGTGGCGGGGAGTTGGTGGTCGGCGTCCGCGTCAGATCCGAGGAGCTGCGGGATATAGAGAGAAGCTGCAAGTATACAGACGTGAAGAGAACGAATTTAATGTTATGTATTAGCTATGGACAACATGGTGAAATATGGTTACTGTCGAGCTAAAATGGGTGGGGCTTCTCGTGCTGTGAGTGACGTCGCAGTGGAAAGCCCCCTAACTCAGGGAGTAATAAGGGGTTTCCCTTCAAGTTGTGAGGGTGTCAGTGGAAGTGCTCCACTGTCAGAAGCCAGCTTAGGAGCTTTCAAGCTCCAGTTATGTTCAAATGTTTTCAGTTCATTCCTAACTTTTTTCACTTGTTACTGTTTTAAGAGGGGGTTGCCTGCTGCTATTGAGTTTATGCGCTGTGGTAACTTAATATGTCTTTATGGGAAGTGAGTCAGTGAAAGTAATCTCTTTTAATGTTAACGGGGTTCTGAACGTGATTAAGATGAATAAGATACTGTCCAAACTAAGGAAGGAGAAGGCCCAGATTGCATTACTTCAGGAGACACACATGAACCAAGTAGATCACTTGAGATTGAAAAGAAAGGGTTTTAAATATGTATTCTCCTCTTCCGTTAAGTCCAAACACAAGAGGGGTGTGGCTACACTTATCTCTGGTACACTTAACTATGAACATATCTAAGAACTCTGTGACGAGGAAGGCAGATTGGTTAGAATAACAGAATGGATAGAGGGGTCTGAAATCACAATTTTAAATGTTTATGCTCCCCCCGGGAGCGATTGGCTATTCTATAGGAATAGGTTTGATTTATTGGTGGATTCTCAGGGGATAGTTGTCTGTGGGGGGGTTTTAACTTTAGACTTGACCCTAAACTAGACTCCTCCTCCCCAACCAACCAGGTAACAGCACTTACTAGAAAAGTCAATTCCTATATGGTAGAGATGGGGATAATAGATGTATGGAGGGACCGCTACGCATCTACCAGAAATTTCACTCATTACTCTGGTTCCTTTAAAGTGTATGCAAGGCTGGACTACTTTTTTATGTTTAAAGTTGATAGGTTTAGGGTCAAAGACTGTGACATATTAACAAGAGATCTATCTGACCACAGTCCTATCTCTCTATCTTTGCAGGTGGCTAGGAAAAAATGTACCACACTGTGGAAATTGTTATCGCACCTTAATGATCCTGCCATAGTTTCCAAATTAAAGGTAGACATTAAAGAATTTCTAGATGTTAATGACACAGGAGAGGTATCTCCAGCTATTCTTTGGGATACGCTCAAAGCGGTAATGAGAGGTACATTAATTTCTAACGCCTCCCACTTAAAGAGAATCAAAGGGCAAAAATTAGCAGAACTACAGGCAAATTTAAAGTTGAAAGAATAGGAAGACATAAACACCGCAAATCCTACTCTGAAGCAGGATATCAGGAAAATACAGGATGAAATTAATGATATTTACACCCAGGAGGCCCAAAATAACTTAAGTTTTTTGAGGCAAAAATACTATGAGACAGGAGGGAAATCTGCAAAATATCTGGCACATAAATAACGCAAACAACTAGAGGAAAGTACGATATACCAAATCAAGGACCCCAAGACTAATATTCTGGAATCAAAATTAGAAGACATTCAGAAATGTTTTGAGACCTTCTTTAGGGAGCTGTACTCACAGCCCAATGCTACGGAGGAGAATTGTACTGATGCCTTTCTTAGCTCTCTAGAATTACCTTCACTCCCGTCTCTCAAAAATGAGCTTCTAACACATCCCATTTTAGTGGAAGAAATTAATGCTTTTTCCAGATTAAAACCAGGTAAGGCAGTTGGGCCGGACGGGTTCAGTTCTCAGTGGTATCGCACCCTGAGGGCAGATCTAGTCCCCACATTGCTGAAGTCATTTAACTACATCCTACAGGAGGGAGAAATCCCACCCTCCTGGAGGGAGGCAACTATTTCAATTATCCCAAAAGAGGGGAAAGATAAACGAGAATGTGGAAACTATCGACCAATCAGTGTCCTTAACTTGGATTACAAACTATTTACTTCTATTCTTGCTCGTAGACTGGAGAAGTTTTTACCTGACCTCATCGATTTAGATCAGACTGGTTTCATTCACTATAGACAAACAACTGACAACATTAGGAGAATATTACACATCTCTACTCAAATTTACAGTAAATCGGGATAATGAGAAAATTAAGTACCTGGGAATATATTTGACTGCGGACCTCTCGCTGCTCTTTCAGGCAAACTACGAGCCAATATCTGCAAGTATAAAAGCTGATTTGCACAGATGGAATCTGGTCCCCTTTATGCGTCTCAGCTCCCGGGTAACCGCAATCAAGATGGACACGCTCCCCAGACTGCTTTATCTTTTTAGAAACTTGCCAATAGAAGTGAGCGATTACCAATTTATTGAGTGGGACAAATGGATCTCCAGATTTATCTGGCAGGGCCGAAAGCCAAGGATTAAATATGCTACCCTCCAGCTCCCCAAGGAAAAGGGAGGACTGGGTCTCCCCTGCCTCAGGAATTACTATTATGTCGCTCAAATAACCCCCCTCTTATATTGGTGTAACAAAACATACACGGCTAGGTGGAAGGAACTGGAGTCCAGCCTGTTGGACCGATTCCCCCTACAAGCTGTAATGGCAGATAAGGGTCTAATGTGCCGGCTGGAAAAGCTGGGGAACCCCTGGTTAACCCACACCCTCCAAGTTTGGCAGAAGGTAATCAACATCTGTGGGATACACAAAATGCTAAAAATCTTCAGGTGGGTTGCTTTCGACTCGGATTTTATTCCAAACAGACACGACTCTAACTTTGAAGCATGGATATCCTATGGCCTTACGACATTCCTCTCTCTTACTCATAGAAATATTGTGCTCAGATTTGAGGCCTTACGGGACGATCACAACCTGACAAAATACAACTTTCATAGAAACTTACAGCTGAGATCATATATTGATCATGAATGCAAACTGTCCGACTTCAATGATGCTGAGTCGCATTTTTTCCTCATCCTGAAAAATGCCACAACCATGACCCCTACTAAATCTATTTCTAAACTATACAAAGCCCTCTCTAGTGCCAGCAAGGATAATACTTTATACACTAAGGATAAATGGGAAAAGGAATCAGGGATTGCTATTTCTGTGGGGGAGTGGGAAAATGTTTTGTACTGCCAGTGGTCCACGTCCAGTTCTATGAGCTGGAAGGAACATGGCTGGAAGAATATTATTAGGTACTTCAAGACTCCATATCAGGAGAGGTACAAAGGGGCTTATATGCAATGCTGGAGACAATGCGGCTCGACTGTTGCTAACCATTTTCATGTCTTTTGGGACTGTCCCAAGTTAAAAAACGTTCAGGTCTCCTTAAGTGCAGTCTTTAACGTTCAAATACCTTTAGATTTTAAGGTTTTATACATGGGTTTGGTCCCCTTTCTGGAATGTAGGAGTGAGATTAAGTTGGTGCAATTACTCTTGGTGGCAAGTAAAAAAACAATTACTAGAAGATGGTTAAGCCCAGCCCAGCCTACCCTAGACGACTGGTTTGGGATCATTTTAGAGATATTTAGGATGGAAAAACTTACATATCTGTTAAGAAATCAAAAAGCCAAATTCTACCAAATTTGGAACAATTGGATCCAATTCATCACCCCCACGAGGGCTGACTTCACTTGATCTCACTATTACTTGGTTGTTTTTTGTTTGTTTGTTTTTTACATTTACTTCTATTACTATTGCTTGTTTATTTACTTATTTCTTCACAATGATTGCAGCATGGGCACCCCTCCCAGTTTGTGTTTATAGTTCCATGTAATGTGTTCTATATATCTCCTTTGGGAGAGCATGCGAGCAACTGTCCTAGTAATAGCTAGTGGAGGTTAATATGCACCCACTGATCACTTTGTTTATCATTTGCTCTCCTGGACTTAATCTAAAACCTGGAAGGACTTTGTTCCCATGTTATTCATATACTGCTATGCAGATGGTTTTTTCTTGTCCAATCCAAATAAAGATATAATTAAAAAAAAAACATTTTATTCAAGTTCATCCATATGATGTTGTATCTTAGTATGTTAAGGTTTCATCAAAAATAAAAAGATGGCATGTAATATAATAACAAACTTTACATAAGTATTATAGATTATCTTTTGTTTTTCAGACTGGGTGGCTGTAACCTGTCAGAGAGAAGCTGTGAAGCTCTGTGCTCAGTCCTCAGCTCCCAGTCCTCCAGTCTGAGAGAGCTGGACCTGAGTAACTCTGACCTGCAGGATTCAGGAGTGAAGCTTCTGTCTGCTGGACTAAAGAGTTCACAGTGTGCAGTGGAAACTCTCAGGTCAGGATTCAAACGTTAACACATATGATCATTTAAAATATGAATTATATTATTGATTGACTTATCTATAGAGCTTTTAGCTAAACTTATATTTATATTTGAGTGGATTATTAGACTCTGAATTACTGTGTAAAATTTGTCACAGTCATACGATTTTGTTTATTTATTAATTTTTTAAATTCATGTACTGGCCATTTTACATAAATTTGGCTAATCTTCTACAATATATACATTTGATTTCGTTAGGAACAAAATGTTCAAATTACATATTTTGCTGGATATTGGGTATTAATGAAATTATTATGTCTTTAATGACACCACATTTCCATATGTAGGAGGTTACTGGTGGTATTGTTTCAGTGTCTGAGTTTTCCTTGCAAAGAAACATCTGGAATTTAACAATACATGTTTTAAAGCTGTTTTCTCCAAAGGGATTTGTATTAGTGATGGTAAATTTGATTCTTTTTACCGAATCGAGTTTAAATGAGTCACTCACCAAAATGAATCGGGTTTTTTAAGTCATTTGAGTCTCTGAGTCAGTTGCCCAGAGAGTGCCAAAAATGTACTTTTTCTCTCAAACTTAATTTGTTTTTATTTTCATGTAAATCCTACTGCTACGATGAGTGACTGAAAAATAAAAACAACTATTTTATAGAGCAAAAAAGAATAAGATTTCTAAATTGGACATTTATTTTTGTTTATGTTATTAGTATTTCCTCTTTATCATCTTTGCACAAAAACAAAGTGTAGACTGAATGTTATATTGCATCAGTCAGACTATCAGGCTTCATCTCAGATGAAGGAGTGACTCTTCCGTGGTAACAAACTGTGAGTTTCAGCAGCTGAGAGGCAGGAGGGAAGGGTGAGTGAGTGGTCTTGATGCATTCTCAGTCTAGACTAGACTAGAAAGAGGGGCGCTGCTCTTGTGGCGACCAGCAGGTTGTCTCTCTCTGTCAGTGTCAGTGTTTTAACTTATTTTATTTCATTCTTTTATTCCTTTATATATATATTTTTTTGCCTGAGGAAATTCTATAGCATCGGCTTGTGCTTTGTGGAACTTCTTTTAACGAAGATGGGTTTTTTATTTCGCATGGTTTTATTGGCAATCCTGACGGTTGTTTGGAGTCATTCCTTTACCATCAATAATCCTGGCTAATGTGCAGTCTCTGAGGAGTAAATTGGATAAACTGCATTTGAATGTCGCACACTTGCGTGGCTACAGGGATACATGTCTAATGGCATTCACAGAGACTTGGCTCAAGGACTCTGACCCTGATTGTTCTCTGGAACTAAATGGCTTCGGGTTTCCCATACGTTTGGATCGAGACCCCGGAGCTACCCAGAAATCTCAAGGAGGAGTGTGTTTGTATATAAATCAGAAATGGTGTAAAAATGTGACCGTTCGTAGACAAGTGTGTCTGCCTGACATTGAACTCCTCTCTGTGTCTTTGAGGCCGTTTTATCTGCCGAGGGAATTCCCACAGATCAACGTCACCGTTGTTTACATCCACCCTAAAGCGAATCCTAAGAATGCGACTGACACCATCTCCATTTTTTTCCTAATAACAAACCATGGTCTTCAAAAGGTCTTATGAGGCTGATTCATGAAAGGAAAAAAGCTTTTATTGAAGGGAATATCTTGAAAGTTAGAGAAATTAGGAAGGAGATCAGATCAGAAATTAAAAAAGCCAAAGTAAAATACAAGGATAAGGTAGAGGCGGAGATGGGTAGCAATAACTTAAGGGTGGCCTGGGCAGGCATGAAACACATGACTGGTCACTGTTACAGTGACTGTAATAAGATAAGTCTTCCTGGTTTTAGTTCAGACTCTCAGTTAGCAAGTAGAGAAGCTTATAGACCCTCTACAATTTGCATACAGGCCTCGTAGACGTGTTGATGATGCAGTGGTCACTCTGTTGAACTTCCTTTATCGCCATCTTGATGGCGCCAAAGCTCATGCTCAGCTCTTATTTATTGATTTTTCTTCAGCTTTTAATACTATCCAGCCACATCTTTTAGCTGATAAACTTCTTAACCAGTTTACACTTGATCTTAATCTCGTTGGTTGGGTTTTAAACTTTTTAACTGACAGATCTCAGTGTGTGAGAGTGAACGGCTGTTTTTCCAAACAGCTGAACTCTTCCACTGGCTCACCGCAAGGTTGTTGTCTCTCTCCTCTACTGTATATTTTGTACACTAATGACTGTCGCAGTACACAGGCCAACAGGCATTTCATTAAATACGCAGATGACACAGTCATTGTAAGCCTCCTTCATGGTGAAGAGGATTCCCATGGGCCTGTTGTGGATGAGTTTGTTTCGTGGTGTGATCAGTCCTTCTTAATGATCAGCACCTTGAAAACCAAGGACATGGTTATTGACTTCAGGGAGACATCCCCTCATCCTGCGCTAACAGTGGTAAATGTGCAGCCATTGAACTGGTGGACAGTTATAAGTATTTGGGGGTTGTTCTTGATAAAGCTCTGTGCTTTGAGTCACATCTTGCTGCTACAGTGAAAAAGGTTCAACAAAGACTTTTTAAGGAGGTTGAGAGGTTTCAATGTTTCATCTGCAATGATGACTCGTTTTTTATAAAAGTTTTATTGAATCTGTTTTAACTTTCTGTATCATTGCTTGGTACGGTAATATGTCTCTGAATAATAAGACCAGACTTAACAACCTGGTTAAAGTGGCTGGTAAGATTTCAGGGAGGTCTCAGGTCCAGCTTGTGGACTTTTATAACAGGCAGGTGCTGAGGAAGGCGACCTCTGTCATGTTGTGTTCAGATCATCCTCTCTTTAATGATTTTCAACTGCTTCCATCAGGTCGTCGTTATAAAGTGCCTGCAGTGAAGACAAAGAGACATAGATTGTCTTTTGTACCTACTGCTATTATCATAGTTAATAACACTGAACCATATGTGTTGTTGCCATTGCACATTGTACTTTTTTGATGAAAAATCTAGGTTGTTTTCTCAGGCTTATATTATATTATATTATTTTGGAGTTTGTATGTGATGTGTTGGTTGCCTGTTTGTTTGTTTGTTTGTACGGACATACTGCAAATCAATTTCCCATTAGGGACAATAAAGTTACCAATAACCAATAATCATCCAGGTAAGTAAATCTCCAAAAGTTGATTCTGTTCATCTGGACGTAGCGTTTTGTGGGAGAAATGTTTCATCATCATCCAGGTGACTTCTTCAATCTCGGCTGACTGCAGGTTTCAATCTTATAAACAGTACATTTGCATAATGACTGAAACCAGCCCACTGAAGGAACAATGGGCTGGGAGGTCAGTTCCTTAATCATAATTATGCAAATTCTCATGACCATTGATCAAAGCCCACTGATCAAAGCCCACTGATCAAAGCCCACTGATCAAAGCCCACTGATCAATAGCCATGAGAACCATTCACAGAGAGTTGGGGAATGGCTGCAATCACAGCATTTTAATCATTATTTTAAAGGCTGTAGATTGGAGCCATTGCTCTAACAGTGTACAAATGTAACAGGGCTTGGTGCTGATGCTAACAGTGCTAGCTGCTTCAGCCTTTATTTACACATTATAAGCACATTTAGCTTATTTTAAACAGTATATAAAACAGCTAGTACTGCTGGGACGTTATATTTTCACAAGCTAACATGAGCCAATCAGTGAGATGTCTAGCCATGACAGTTGTATGTTGCTGTGAGAAGAGTCGGGCTACATACAGTGATGATAGTGTTAGCCATGTTAGCATTTAGCTTCTATGTTTTTATAGTTTACACTTCTTGTTTATTGCTAGCTGCTCTGTTTAGTTGCTTTAGGGTTTCTTAGTTTACTTTTCCTGCATTATTTTGGTAGTTATCGTGCTTGGTGTCATAAGTTCAGTTTGACTTCCTCCCCTGACATTGTCTACATTAGTTTCAGCTGTGGAAGGATTTATTGAGTGTTTTCTATTTCTTCCATTTGAACAATAGTGGTGCACTCTATGCTTGTAGCTGCTGTGTGCTACGTTCTTCTGTCAAACAAGATGGCGCCTGTGTTTGGCTTTGCCGCCGCTGCAGCTTGCTGGAGGCAACAATGTAGTTTTTCACTGTCGTCAATCATTTTTTGTAATGTCATTTTTGCTCTTTTGAGTTCTGACTTAATTTCTGCTGCTTTAAATTATGATTGGGAGATACTGTTAACCCTTTAAGGCCGGTCAGAGTGGGAACGCTCAGTTTTGCGTAACTATTTTTAAATGCCTGTAGATCGGCAACCACACAAGCTAGTGCAATAATTTTTATTTTTGCATGTGAAACCGGAGTTGTACTTACATCTTATGTATCCAGCTTATCCTAGGTCACCGTTTCCTTCCACACATAGCTTTGCAAAAGTTGCATGAAAAGCACTTGCAGCAACAAAAAAGTAATATTCCAGAAACACGCTTTGCCAATCCGATCAGATGTTCATAGCACTTCCTACGTTGGAATAGATGTCAGCCCAAACTATCGTATGTCCGCCATTACCTGCCCGAAACCTGAAGTGACGTCGTTTTTGCGAAAATTCTAGTTGTTTGTTTGTTTGTTTGTTTTTACCTTGAAGCCTACACTGGTGTTTTTAAAAGTCATGTTTGAGTTTACCCTTTCAGTATAGTTTCTGGGAGGCTTAGAACTCAAATTACACAGTTGGAAATAGTTTATTTTGATGCACTGAAGTTTTTCTTGCAAATTCACATGGTAGTATTTATTTTAGTTTTTCATGCAGTATATACAATTTGGTGTATCTCAAAAATACAACTATGGATACACTCAAATTACATTTCCTGTGGTTGGAAACTATTTTGTGCAACTTTTTTAGTTCTTCCGTTTTGAGGGATAAACCTCTTAAATTTCTCTAACTACAAATATATGTAAAAATACAAAACAAAACAATTTTCAATTTGTTCTAGTTTATTGCACTTTTTGCTGTATATGTATATATGTATATGTAGTTACTATGGACTGAATGCATACATATTATTAAAATTTGGGCTATAACGGTTGTATTGATGTATAGCAACTTGAACTGCTCCCCAAAATGGCACTACAGCAGTGGTTCCCAAACTTTTTTTGCTGGGCCCCCCTTTGTTTTACACGAAAAACGTTCGCCTCCCCCCCGGCGCGTGAACAGCACGCACACGCACTAACACATCCTCCAACCACACACGCCCATATTTTGCTCCATTGCGGTTTATTTCACACCTCAAACATTTAGTAAACAATTAAGCAAATACAAGTAATCTGCAATAAATTACAGGTAGTAAGAAAATAAACTACTAAATCTTTTACGCTACGTCCGCACCTACACTGGTATTTTTGAAAATGCAGCTGTTTCATCCAAACAGTGTTTCAAATCACCAAAAACTGAGATTTTTTTAAAACTCCTTTTTTGCGGACGAGGAATACAGAGTTCATCTGGCAACGTCAAAGGTTGCGCCTTTTTTCACGTCACGTTATTGTTTATGTGAGATGAATTGCAGAATGGCAGACAGAGACAAAATACTGTTACTCTGAGTATCTGCAGGTTTCACACGCAGTTACTGTCCCTCCATTTACAAAGGCGTCACGGGTAGTTGTTTTTTCTTCTTCTGTAATACTAATCAACATTGCTGTCAATACATTTTCAAAAAATGCCTCTCTGTGCAAAATGGGTTCAAAAACATAAACAGCTGTGGGATCCTGTTTGTCTGTGATTTGAATCGAGGGAACAAATCGTGGCAGGATCAGCCTGATGTTATTTGTATCCCGCTGTAACTTTACTCTATAAAGAGCAAACATCTCCAAAATGTCAGGAGTAGTTAGTCACTACAACAAGTGTTTGTGAACTAAAAATTAAGAATGTGGGATCCTGTTTGTCCATGATTGGAAGAGCCCAGCGCTGCTCCCGACGCAGGGACCTACCTCAGCACCTGTGCAGGTGAAGCCAAAGGGCAGATTTGCTTCACCATATTTTCTAGTCTTTGGCTTAGAATGAAGTTGGTTTGGAAACATATTCAGCGATGCTTCATCTCCTGCTTTGCGTTTCTGTGGGCGCCGTGCTAGCAGTGTTCAAGCGTTTTGTTCCCCTCCCTTTTCATACCGCGCCCCCCCTGCCATGGCTCTGCGCCCCCCCTAGGGGGCGGGCACCACAGTTTGGGAAGGTCTGCACTACAGCATGTAAAAATCTAAAGATAAGCTCTGGCAGACTTGGTTCTATGGTAGGTCTTAAAGGGTTTAACATCAAAGATTCAGTGGAGAGCTACTGTAACAGCTGAACAGAAAAACTCTTCCTCCCCTGGTGTGCTACTCTTCACAACCCGCAGGACTTTCACCCTCAAGAGATGGAAAAGGGGAACGAGGGCCGACGTCCAGGTGAAACTGAGAAGCTACCAGAGGCTAGCTTCTTGGCTGTGGGGAGAATCCTGGTGCCTGCGTCCACTTCCTCTCCTGACATTTAGTTAATATGTTACGCCGGTGACTGGGACCTGGGCTCTGTGGCTCAGAAGCAGTTTTTCTCACGGTGTGTCCGTCAAACGTTCACTGTTTTTATTGATAACAGCTATGTCTGCTCATCGATCATTGCTTCCCCCAGCTCTGGAGTCGCTGCCCTGCCCAGCAGGTCCACAGGTCTGCATTGTCTTTATTTCAAGTGCCGCTGCAGTCAGCTGTTGATTTTGCAGATCGACCGTCATCAACTCGGTTGGCCCCGCTTAACGTTCGCTCCATAACAAACAAATCATTTATTCTAAGCGATCTCTTTATTAAAGAGTCTCTAGATTTCATGTGTCTGACTGAGACGTGGCAGCAAAATAAGAATTATGTCCAATGTTCCCTCTAATGTTTCATGTGTCTGAGCGAACACACAAACTCCCTGAGCGGTCCCTTGGATCACTGGATCATGTTGTCATTAACGTGGCTTCACTCTACATCAACCAAAACACCGGTGTCGGCACATGAGGACGCTGTCATAGCCCGTCAGCGACGTTGATTAGCTGCGTATATACGAATGTGAATCATTGGCTGGACTATGGGATAAGGCGGCATCGTTCTAAATACTGGAGCAGCCAGTCACTGACTAACACTGCAAAGCAGAATTGTTAACGTATTTATTTTAATTTCAATTCAGGTTAGTATTTAGTATTTAGTATTTAGTATTTAGTATTTATTTATTTATTGTCATTGTCAAGAACAATGAAATTGCGTTTGGGGCTTCCATACAACCCCCAAAAAAAGAAGAAAATAATAAATACCCCTTAAAACCCAAGTGTACATATTTAACCCAGTGTGACTCCAATGCAATAAGACAATCCTTAGCAACAACATGAGAACATGACAAGTAATGTTTGTAGAAAATCAGACAAAGACCTGAGAAACATGACAAAGTACAACAATGCAACCCATTCAATATTATTGTACTGTGAGATATGATATCAGATATGATAGTTATCTATTTAAGAAGGAGGGGGGGGGGGGGGGGGCAGGAGGGGGAAGAGAATAAAGATATGATGCACCAATGCAGACCAGTTCATTGCTATTAAGAAGTTGGATATGGTTATTGTCCGTGAGAGGGGGGCAGAGAGTTCAGGAGCCTCACAGCCTGTTAGATATCTTTTTGTGCGCAATGCAGATACTCTGTGTGCAGAGAGCGTGTCAGCGGATTGCGCCCGTGCGCAGCTTAGAGGGAACATTGATTATGTCCACTTGAATGAAATCTGCCCGGCTGGCTGCTCCGTCATCTGAACTCCGCGTCTTTTAGGACGTGGTGGAGGACTCGCTGTTGTTTACCAGGACAGATTCACATGCAGTCTGATGACCTCGGACTCCTTTTCTGCATTTGAGTCACAGATGATGGTCAGTTCTCTAAAAACCAGTTATTGTATTTTATTCTACCTGATGGGGTCTTTCTAACTGAATTTAATGACCTTCTGACATCCATCATTTCATTGGAGAAGGTTGGGAGATTTGAGCCGTCATATTGATGAAGCATCCTGTAACACTGCTGCTGAGCTCATCACTGTCACTGAGTCTTTTAACTTTAGGCAGCATGTTTCTGGCCCCACACATACAAAGGGTCACACACTGGATCTTGTTTTCTCCCTGGGTTTAAATATACATGATGTATGTGTGGAGGATGTCCATGTGAGTGACCATAGCTGCATATTTTTTAACTTGTTATTTTACTTGGATCCTTCATCTCCTAAACTGATGATCCAAAGGCGGATTATAAACCAAGATGCTGCTGGAAGGTTCTCTGCCATGTTTGACCCTCGCATGGCTCGTAGTGACCTCGACTCACGTATTTTATCCTTTAATGATCAATGCAAGTTGTTGGAAAGCCCACTGATAACATGTTTACATGGCTAAAATGTTATGGCTCATTCATTGATAGTATTTTCGCCATAGAAATTGTTATGTCCTATATTGTTGAACCCACCATGTCTATGCTGATGCTCTTTGAACGCACCACATACGTACTCGAGGCCATGCAGTGGCTGCTAGTCTGTGTTCTCAGTATTTTTATGTGTCAGTTCCAGTTTTAGAGCTCTAAAGTGCAGCTATCGTGTTAGGAATATGTTAGGAATAGACAGGAACACTGAGCACACTGAGGTCAAATCTTTATTTAGGGCGACCGTGGCTCAGGGGGTTGGGAATCGCATCTGTAACCGGAAGGTCACCGGTTCGATCCCTGGGCTCTCTGTCCTGGTCGTTGTGTCCTTGGGCTTTACCCTACTTGCCTACTGGCGTTGGCCAGAGGGGCCGATGGCGCGATATGGCAGCCTCGCTTCTGTCAGTCTGCCCCAGGGCAGCTGTGGCTACAACCGTAGCTGCCTCCACCAGTGTATGAATGTGAGAGTGACTGAATAGTGGCATTGTAAAGCGCTTTGGGTGCCTTGAAAAGCGCTATATAAATCCAATCCATTATTATTATTATTATTTTACCACTCGCTGCATTCTTGATGTTCATGTTCTTCTCTTTCCCCTCACCCTGCAACCAGTCATGGTAGATGCTCCTCCTGGAGCCTGTTTTCACTGGGAGGATCTTTGTGTCAAAGGGAGTTCTTCTTCCCACCATCACCAAGTGCTGCTCACAGTGGAGGCGGTTACCTTACACTGTTAAACAGCTTCAGATGACTGTTGTTGTCTGTTGGGTATTGTCACTTATAAATAAAGTTACATTGAATGGATGTATGGATGGATAGATGTTATTGTGACAAAGAGAAAACGATTGTTGACAGATTGATTGTTGTTTTGTGTGTCTGCAGTCTGTCAGGCTGTCTGATCACAGAGGAAGGCTGTACTTCTCTGGCCTCAGCTCTGAGCTCCAACCCCTCCCATCTGAGACAGCTGGACCTGAGCTACAATCATCCAGGTCCCTCAGGAATGAAGCTGCTGTCGGCTGGACTGAAGGATCCAGGCTGGAGACTGGACACTCTCAGGTATGGAGAGAATGTCTGATAGAGGAGGAAGAGCTGGAAACATTTCCTGTGTCCTTCACTCACTTCCTGTTTGTTTCCTGCAGATGAGACATGAACAATCACACATGTAGGAATATTTTCAGGGACAGACACACTAGTCTAGCTGGATAGTTCGTGGATATTTATGTAGGGGTCTCCAAGGAGTCTGGTTGCAGGAACATTTAGGTCACAGGTGTACCTGAGATAGATACCAGTGTACCTAATAAAGTGTCAGCCATGTGTATGTTTCCCACGCTGTATGTCCACAGTGACAGAAGGATGAAACAAGGCTGTGAATCATTTCAGTCTGTGTTTGTGACAAAGAGGCAGACAGGAGCAGCTAACATTTGGAAATGGAAGCTTAAATAATGACAAACTCTACATTCACAGCTGAATTAACAATAAATTTGTTCTCAAGTGCACATTTAGCAGCTAATGCTATTACTGTTTTCCCTTGCTTTCTACAACTTGAGCAGCTATTGCTAAGTAGGCCACTTTGCTCTGCTAAGGATTTATGTGACCATGATGAAAACTCTGATAAGCTAATGCTGCTAAGCTAATACTGTTTATGGGCCCTGTTAGAATCAATATTTCATTCTCATTCTGTTGTTTGAGAACAATATTAACGTTTCACATCATTATAACACAAGAGAAAAGGGTATTAGCGTTAGCTACTAATGCTTATTCACCTCAAATTAGCTTTAGCTGCTAATGGTAGCCTACTTAGCAATAACTGCTCACTAATATAATGCTAATTCACATCAAATTAGCATTAGCTGCTCAAGTTGTTATAAGGAAAGAGAAAACGGTATTAGCATTAGCTGCTAATAATTGTTCACCCCTAATTAGAGTTAGCCCCTAATGGCAGCCTACTTAGCATTAACTCCTGACGTCGTTGTAATGCAGGGGAAAAGAGTTACCATTATCGGATAATGCTAATTCACATCAAATTAACATTAGTTAACAACGGTAGACTTCGTATCATTAGCTGCTGTCATTCTTACAAAGCAAACAGTATGAGCATTAGCTGTTAATGCTTTCTCATCTAACATTAGAATTGGCCACTAATGGCGTATTGTTAAAAAGTAAAAAAACACATTGTTAGCATAAGCGGATGATGCTAATTCACCTAAATTAGCATTAGCTAATGATGGCTAGCATTAGCTACTGATATTGATATAAATCAAGAAAATATGGTATTAGCATTAGCTTTTAATGCTTTTTCATCTAAAATTAGAATTAGCCACTAATGGCGTGCTATTTAGCATTACCTCTTCACATCGCAGGGGAAAAGTTAAAATTAAATAAAAAAAAATGTTCAGATTAGCTACTCATATTTTAAAAAGTAAGAAAAAACATTGTTAGCATAAGCGGATAATGCTAATTCACCTCAAATTAGTATTAGCTAATAACGGCAACCTACTTAGCATTAGCTGGTCACATTGTTATAATGCAAGAAAATATGGTATTACCATTAGCTGCCAATTCCTAAATACCTAAAATTAGCATTACCTGTAATGGAAGTCTACTTAGCATTAACTCCTCACTAATGTAATGCTAATTCACATCAAATTAGCTTTAGCTTTAGTATTAGCTGCTAGCACCAGCCTACCCAGCACTAGCTGCTCACATTGTTAAAAGGGAAGAGAAAACGATATTAGCATTAGCTGGTAATAATTATTCACCCCTAATTAGAATTAGCTGCTAATGGCAGCATACTTAGCATTAACTCCTCACATCGTTATAATGCAAATGAGGCTAACTTACATTAAATTAGACTGCTGTTATTAGCTAATGCTATTTAGCAGTAGCTGCTCACATTGTTATAAAGCAAAGGAAAACGATATGAGCATTAGGTTCTAATGCGTATTTGCCTTTAATTAGACGTAGGTGCTAATGGCGACCTACTCAGCATTAGCAGCTCAGATGTTGTATTGCTAGGGAAAAGAGTGTTAGCATTAGCCGTTCACATTGTTATAAAGTTAAGGGAAATAGTGTTAGCATTAGCTACTCACATTGTTAAAAAGTAAGTGTTAGCATTAGTGCATAATGCTAATTCACATCCAATTAGCATTAGTTAATAACGGCAGCCTATTTAGCATTAGCAGATAATGTTGAATTTGGCCCACTGGAAAAGTTAAGAACTCAAGATTTAGGAGTGTTTCTCGATAGCTCTTTCTCATTTGAGAAACAAATAAATGTTGTTATTAAAACCAGCTGTAAGCTTTATATTGTTGATTGTCATTTCCCATATGGAAAAGATATATAAATCTTATAAAGTTTGTATCTGTCTTGTGTGAAACTTGTATGAAAAGCATACAAGAGTGAAAACAGATATAAGATCCCTTGAAAAATTATATAATGAAACTTGTATGTTTTCGATACTTACTAAAACAATATATGAAAGTAATGAGAAAGTGGCCACTTTCGTGAGTATGACTTTCATCATATAAGTTTTTAGTCTTTTCCATATGGGATATGCTTAAAAATATTTACTCATACATGCTTAGTTTTATAATCGATTGGATGATGATAGAGGTTCGATCCTTAGTAGTCTGTAAAGACTCTGTGTGCCTTCCAGAGTGCTCTGGCATGCACACACCACTTGGGGCCATGAGAGAGGTCGTACCCTCTCTTACTGATTTATGGTGTAGGACAGGGGTCTCAAACTCAATTTAGCTGGGGGCCGCTGCAGGCAGAGTCTGGGTGAGGCTGGGCCGCATTAGGTTTTCCACAAGAAAGACATGGTTAAAAAATTCCAATCTTCTCAAATCTCTTTATTTTTATTTTTTAACACAAAATATGAAAAATAAATAAACAAATTAAGAATTAATAAGAAAATAAATCAATCTGTAATACATAAATAAAATAATAATAAGATATTTTTAGTCAGTGAACTTGTGTGTTTCTTTCAGTCTTCTATATCTGCTGTATTTAGATTGAAATGTCTGTATTAACAGTTCTATAACCTTCTTCTGAACATGAATGGAACACTGGAGAAAATGAACTGTTCTTCTGAACATGGCTTCTCTTGCCTACTCCTTGCTGCTAGAGACCTGGCAGCGTTTCCTCTCGCATAGCCGAGCCAGATTTGGCCTGAAGGAGGAAGCAGTTGCGACCCTCAGTATGTCTTGAAGATGATCATCCGTAAGTCTGGACCTGTACTTGGACTTATTGAAGTTCAAAGTGGAGAAGAGCTTTTGGCACAAGTATGTGCTACCAAAAAGGCACATGGTCCGCTTGAACATTCGGGAAAGCCGAGGGAAACTAGGGCTCAAGTCTCTCAAAAATTGTCCAAGCTTGTCTGCTTTTCCACTCACCTCCCTGAACTTTGCTTTGAGTTCAGAGTTGCACTGCAGCTCAATGAGCTCCATTTGAAGCACAGAAGGGGCATCTTGCACATCAAAGGAGAAGGGGTCCGCAAACATTTGAAAGGTGGCTCTGTGTGTCTTGAAGTCAGCAAATCTGTGATCAAATTCCTCCTGTAGCATCAAAATGACATCAACATACTCGTCAGCACTGAATGGTGTGCCTGCATCCACGAGTGCCTTGCATGCTGGGAAATGGCAAAGGTTTGTCTGAGAGAGCTGAGCTTTCCAGAGCGCCAGTTTTGTGGAGAATGCTCTCACGTTGTCATAGGCAGCACTGACAAGTTGCCCCTGGCCTTGTAACGTCTTGTTCAGTACATTAAGCTCATGTGTCATATCAACAAGAAAAGCTGAGTCCATGAGCCATTTGGGATCAGTTAGCACAGGAACACTAACTCCATCCTTCTCCATGAAGGCTTCACTTCTGCTCTCAACTCAAAAAGTCTCTTTAATACATTTCCCCTGCTGAGCCAACGTACCTCAGTGAAGTCGAGCACATCCCCATATTCTGACTCCATTTCCTCTAAAAAAGCACAGAACCTTCGGTGCTTTAAGCCCCTGGATCTGACTTGGTTGATGCATTTCACAACAATAGACATCACATTGTCAAACTTCAGGCATTTGCTGCAAAGGACCTGCTGATGGATGATGCAGTGCAGAGCAATGGCCTCCTCCACGCCTTCCTCTTCCAGTTTGTTTTGTGCCACCAGTCCATGTTTCCTCCCTGTCATTGATGGCGCTCCATCTGTTGTTATTCCAACAAACCTCTTCCATGGCAAACCAACATTCTCAATGGCATCACACAGCTTGTAAATATCTGCTGAGCGGTGGTCTGGCCATGCATTGGAATTACTGTGAGCAGCTCCTCCATCACTTCAAAACTGTCATCAACACCACGGACATACATTGGGAGCTGGGCAGTGTCGGTGATGTCTGTGGTCTCATCAAGAGCGACTGAGTATACACTGAAACATTTGGCTTTCTCACACAGTTGGTCATAAATGTCACTTGACAGGTCAGAAATGCGATCTGCTGCGGTGTTGGCAGAAAGGCTGATGTTGCTAAACTGACCTTTCTTTCCCGGACAGACTATATTTGCAGCCTGCAATATGCACTTTTAGACAAATGCACCTTCTGTGAATGGCTTCCCTGCTTTAGCAATCATCTCACTAACCACGTGGCTCCGACTGCTGCATTATTCTCTTTGGTTGCTTTCTTGGAGAAATCTTGCTGCCTCAGTAGATCTGTTTTAAGACTGGCAACCCGGTTCGCTCTCTCGTCTCCCTGGTATTTTGCATCCAGCTCAGCATGTCTAGTTGTGTAATGACGTTTCAAATTGTATTCCTTGTGCAGCGCAACTTTCTCTGTGCAAATAAGACAGGTCGGGGTGCCCCTGTGTTCAACAAAGAAATATTGCATTTCCCACTTTTCCTGACGACACGAACACCGTGGCGTTTGCAGATGGTAGAAAGTGCAGGGATAGCGAGCGCAAAAAAGGCGATTGCTCACGGCGCCGGGCTGTTGTTACAGGAGAAAGAAGCGGAAATGACACCGTGACATATAACAAATAACATCAGCTGTTTCTGATGTTAGTTGTTTTGACTGCTTTTACATTATATTGAAATATATGTAATGTTCATGTTTGCTGCAATGCAAACGCAGTGATGCAAATAAAAACATCGAGCCACAAATTACGGTGCGACCCTATAATTAGTCCGGGTTACCGGGGACTGTTGTTGCCGATGAACAGGTGTCGCTATGTGACTGCAGACTAAATTGGGCTGCATTGAGTTCATGACTTTTCTTTTATCCCGCCGCCTACGCATCACTGTGAGAGTTAATATGAGATCTCTCTCTGTGGAAAAATAACTTTAAATCCCACTGACGTGTGTATAAATCTATATACGTATAATGTCCCGCTGGGCAGCAACTTAAAAAAACAACTTTTTTTGAAGTGTTGTGAACGCAGCGCGCTGGGGCGAATGTCGGCGTTTGCCCAATAGAAAGGAGGAAGCCAGCCAGGCACAGGAAAGAAAGAAACACTCCAGGGCAACGCTGCTGGAACTTTGACTCATTGAGAAATGTTTCCCTGCTTGCATCAAGCCCGGCTGGTGTCCCCTGAGATCCATATCCCACCCTGATTGGTGGGTTAATTCAGCTCCGCCCACAACACTGTAAAGTGTCATACATTATCAAACTAACATTACATTTTCATATTAAGGTGGGGCCAAAAACTATCGTCCTGCGGGCCGCAATTGGCCCTCGGGCCGCGAGTTTGAGACCCCTGGTGTAGGAGGACACCTACTCTGTGTCTGGTTAAGTATAAGAGCCCTTTGTTAGGGGGACCGCTGGACTCTTAGCACCAGCTTTGGGGTCACAGGGTCACATCTGGAACACACACACACACACACAGACACACACACACAGACACACACACACACACACACACACACACACACACACACACTATGCACAGACTGGTACTCTTTGTTCATACCTGTGTAAGACGTCATAATGAACTTGTGCATATTCATGTAAGCTCAATAAAGAGCAGTGTTACGAGGGAGCAGACGAGAGCGACTGAGGTCAAGTGAAGGAACGGCGCTGTCACAGTTCTCTCCCTCATCAATTGTCTGGTTCCAGCGGTGGGTCTGTGCTAGACGACCCATCACCAGCTTTTTCCACTGGTTACCAGTACGTGGTAGAATCCACTTCCAGATCTGGTTGTCTTTAAATCTGTGAATGGATTGGCTCCATCTTATCTCTCTTTAACAAAAGAATCCAAGTGGAGCCCTCAGGTCTGCAGATAAGCAGCTTCTGACCAGAACTAGACGTAAAAACAGAGGTGAGCTTTATCGATGGCTGCAGCCAAACTCTGGAACAGTCGCCCTTCACATCAGGTCGTCACCAACACTGGACATTTTTAAAAGCCGGTTGGAAACACATTTGTACTCTGTAGCTTTCAATCCTGACCAGTCTTTATAGTCATTACTGTGTATGTTTCCTATTTTCTCTCTACTCTGTGCAGCACTTTGGCTCAAGCTGTTTTTAAATGTGCTGATAAATAAATGTAGATTTCTTTGAATAAAACAGTGGAGCCGAGCTTTGAGCTCAGTGTGTAACAGTGTGTGTGTGAGAGCCATGTAATGTCCATGTGTGCATGCTGACTGTGCTGCTCTGACCCCCCTCCTCCTTTCAGGGTGGAGCCTGCTGGAGTCCGATGGTTGAGACCAGGTCTGAGGAAGTGTAAGTGTGTTTTTAATGGGATTCATGAAAACAAAGCAGCACACATTCAACCATCTTCATCATGTCAGGAGTCATCATCAAAGTGTCAATCAATGAACAGATGATGGATCAATAACTGCAGCTGGATTGTGTTTGTTCTCTCCATCAGATTCCTGTCAGCTCACAATCGACACAAACACAGTGAACACAAAGCTCCAACTGTCTGACAACAACAGGAAGGTGACACATGTGGAGGAGGTTCAGTCATATCCTGATCATCCAGACAGATTTGATGATTATCAGCTGCTGTGTAGAAATGGTCTGACTGGTCGCTGTTACTGGGAGGTCGAGTGGAGAGGAGACGTTTATATATCAGTGAGTTACAGAAGCATCAGAAGGAAAGGAGACAGTTATGACTGTGTGTTTGGACGCAATGATCAGTCCTGGAGGCTGAGCTGCTCTGATGATGGTCCTTGTTATGTCTGTCACAATTACAGATCAGCATCCATCTCCTCCTCCTCCTCCTCCTCCTCTGTCTCTAACAGAGCAGCAGTGTATGTGGACTGTCCTGCTGGCACTCTGTCCTTCTACAGAGTCTCCTCTGACACTCTGATCCACCTCCACACCTTCAACACCACATTCACTCAAACTCTTTATCCTGGGTTTTGGTTCTGCTCTCCTGGTGGCTCAGTGTCCCTGTGCTGAGTGGAGTGTAAAGAGTGTCTCCTGTTACAGAAACACTCTGACTGTTGAACAGATAGTTCAGTCTGTACATGTCTGTCTCTTTCACTCACAAACACGTTTTCAGATTCATGGATTCAATCAGTTGATGTTTGAAACTCTTCTAAATGATTCCTTGTAAACTTCTTCAGTCACAAACAAACAGGAAGTGATGTCACATGTGTTCCTGTCCACACAGCAGAATGAGTCTATTGCTGACAGTGATGTACAAACAGAGTGAGCATTTCTGAGGCCCAAAATAAACTGAGTAGTTCACTGAATGAACAATGGACTGTGAGCTCAGTTCCTTCATCATTAGTATGGATTATATATGTATATGTATTATATTAGTATCATATATATCAGGTGCTGCTGCTTTCAGTCATTGTGCAAATGTGCTGTTTGTAAGCTTGTAAAGCTGCAGTCAGCTGAGACTGAAGAAGTCACCTGATCAGTGAGCAAACGTTTCTGAAAACGTCCAGATGAACAGAATCAACCTTTTGGGATCAGCCAGCAATGCAGCATCATTGTTGTTCAGCTTCAGAGGTTTGCAGGAATGAACTGATGACCAGAAACAGCTGCAAAGTCCAAGAAAATACCAGCTGGAGTTCAGCTGCATTTGAAGAAGTCAAAGAAAAGTAAGGATGGCAAAGGGCGACGTTTTCTTCCAAAGAGCTGCAAACATGGTCGACGCCTCATTAGAAGAATCATCTGGACATTTGTGAGGAACTCTAACCAAGAAAGCAACGTCACACAGATCCAACAGACAGTTTCCATGACTGCAAGTGTTGAGTGGAAAAATGCTACATTGCATTATTGCATCCTCTCACCACAGGAGGCGCTGTTGGCACCACTGATTGCTGATCAGCTGTTCTCTGATGATCTGATTGATACTGTGAATAACGGGACTCACTGAACTCTGTGACACAGTGAAGATTACAGAGTTTAACTTCACCCTTTAAGACTGACCACAGAACCAAGTCCGCCAGAGCTTTTGTTATATTTTTACATGCTGTGGAGCCATTTGTGGGAGCATTTCAAGTTGCTATACATCAATACAACTGTTATAGCCCTAATTTTAATAATATGTATGCATTAAGTCCATAGTAACTACATAAACTGCAAAAAAAACCTCTGCTCATCCATCTCTGTGTGTATCAGGATACATTTGGTTCATAATACACAGAAAAATCAGAGTTATTACCTGTAATAAATGTGAAAGATTCCTGCAGTGATAACCAGGCAGGACTGAAACACATCCAAGCTGTCACCACGGTAACAGCACCGCCCATCCACAGGTGAGGGGAGGAGCAAAAAGAGGGACTTTGACCATTTTATACTAAAAACACTCAACTAATGTTTCTAATATGAAACAAATAAGCCCACATTAATGTGAGCGTTTATTAAATAATAATAATGATGATTTCCTCCTGATCTCATTTCCACAGCAGAGAAAACTGTGGTGTATATTGAGGTGGAGGGTGTGGTCTGTGGCTCAGGTGTAGAGTGAGGGTGGGGTGCACCACAGCAGCATGCTGGGACTGCTGAGGGTGGAGGAGGGAGTGATGATGACATCAGAGCTGCAGCACAGAGACCAGTGAACACACAGTCTGTTCATCTTTGCATAGATACAATATACAGCACAATATTGAATGACAGACACGCTGTGGGAGCTTCCACAGATACACTGACGTCAGCATCCAGAGTCCTCCTGCTGCTCCCCCCTCAGAGCCCCGTGATCAGCACCAACACATTCAGTTAGATGACAGAGTCCAGCTGCAGCTAGAATCAGCTCCCCTCTGTGAACAACAGCACAGCGTCAGTGTTTCACACTCAGTGAAAGGAGGAAACAGCAGAAGAACACCATGTGTGCTACGTTTCCCAGGACACACTACAAACTGCACAAATACAGAGCAGCACGTGGAAGGACCTGGAGCTGCATTTACAGAGCTGCAGACAGCGTGATGTCCTGTATGGACAGGTGGAAGGAACCAAGTCCTCAGCTGGAACACTCGTGTTTGTCCACAGACAGGAAACACAGCAGGAAACTTCCTCACAGAAGTGCAGCTCATGGATAACACACTTCCTGTCAGTCAGAATGAGGCTGCAGCCAAACACAGAAAGGTGTTTTTGTCCAGATGAGCCCAGAGAAGAAACACGAGTGTTCACAGACATCAGAAGCTCAGAGAGGTGAAACATGAGGTTGGAGTCCTCGTCAGCATCCAGAAGAGCTGCTGTGAAACCCTGAGTACTCATGACAGACTCTGATGGCACAAACACATCATGATTCAAACAGAAAGACAAACATGGAGCTCCTGATCCTCCTGCATGAGAACAAGCTGACATGAGCGCTGTGTCTGAGAGTGTCTCCCTGTCACAGTGACAATAACACAGCTGCTGCTCACAGTCATTAAACTGACCTGAGGTCAGCTGTGCTCCTTACATATGAACCATGTGACCTCACATCAGTGCTGTGGATGACTGTAGTCATAGAAGAGTAGAGCTGTAGCAGGTGGTGTGAGGAGGAGGTGGTGTATTCTAGTTAACGCAGTACTGAAACACTCCAGCAGAGGGCGCTGTTAAGTCCTTATTGTAACACAGTTACTGTGTGCAGTTAGACTTCATACATAATCTGCACTTATTTCCATCAGACATGCTGTCAGTAAATGATTGGTTTCTATTGATTCTACTTCCTGTTGACTCGTTTGATGACAGTGAAACAATCACAGCTGATTGTGTGATGATGTAAACTGTCACTGTTACATTCAGTGTGTGTGACATAATGTTAGTGCAGGCTGATAACAGCCTGGTTCTGTTAGAAACACATGAACGTGTCCATAGATCAGTGTGTGTTTAACATGAGAGCTTCAGCCCTGCTGATGTGTTAAATAAAGACATGCAGGAAAACTGATGAGACTCTGAAATAACTCTTTATATTTATAATGTAACTCTGCATCAAAAGAACAACAAAGGATCCCAGACAGGTTTCTGTGAACAAAGACCATTCTGATGTTTCTGTGTTTCTAACACTTTGACATTATTAGTAAACAGACTGCAGTGAGCAGCATTTATAAAGAGCTTCTATATAAAGATATGACAGCTGTTTGACAAGTTTATCACTCTGTGTTTGGACCTGATCAGTCCAGCTGTTTACTTGAAACATGTTCATTTACCTGTTCTGTTATATTCATGTTCTTGTCTCTGTTGAAAACACATTTTAATGTCCCTCAGATTTTTCTCCCAGATGAATAAATATAAAAATGACACAAACTGACTGCAGCTACTTTTTGTCCTTTCTGTCAAAAACCTTCATGTGACTCATGAGAGACACGTTTCAGCTGTTTGTGACAGATCAGAGGCCAACAAGTCATTTATAACACTTTCCATCATTGTTTAAAGTTCTCAGTGTTTCTGTGTTGCTGCGTATAGGATCTCCCAGCATCATCACTGTGCTGTCCAATCATTGTGTGCGAGGTTACCCTTATAGTGCGATGTGTGTTTGCACAAAGAGAAGCATGTGTGTCAAATATAAATAAGCACAGAACAGAAACAGCTGCTCGTTTCTTCTGTTTAGAGTCAAGTTAGTGTTTTGTGTCTTTGTTTGAGGCCTGATGTCGAGCAGAGGTGTGTGTAACTGCACTGCTCTGTTATATGTGTGAAGTGTGTGCTTCTCTTCAGCATCATCTTTGTCACTGCTGATTCCTTTGTGTCATCATGTGTTGAGAAGAGAGAACAGTTATAACGGAGGAGCAAAAGGAAGCCCTGAAATCTGCATCAACAAGGAAGTGTTGGCTCACCAGTGATCCCAGCAGAGCCACTGGTTTGGCTCCAGTTGTTCTAGATTCAATGATGTTGTTGCTACAGATACATGTCAGCATCTTTATTGAATTTAATATGAAGCAGAAATGGTGTCATTAGGAGAAGAAGAGGAGAACAAGTCCGGCGAGGAGGCAGCAGCTCTTAAAGATGAAACAGCAGCTCAGCCCTGAGCTCAGAGAGCTGCACATGAAAAAGCTCCTCAAGCAGATCCTGTCAGAGGTTTGTCATCAACAGGAGGAACTGTTCACATCATAGGATGAAGATGCTGTCAGCTGGATGAAGAAGGTTATTTAATGCAAACGTTCACACTGAAGTCAAATTGTTGTCGTGTTGAACAGATTCATGTACTGATCGTCTCCAGAATGTTAGAAGAGCTTCAATGAATCATTAGAAACAACTTACAGCTGCACAGCTGTGTCAAACACATCTGTGTGTCATTGTGGGATTGTTGTGTTTCTACATGTGACACACGTCTAAAACATGCACACAATCTGAACACAAACAGGGACTCATGTGTTCCCACAGCCAGATGCTGAGAGCCATTTCCTTGTAGTCCTGTGTCTACATACATGAACCATTAGATGTTATTGGAATGATTGTCAGCTCTGATAGTTTCATGTGTGTTTAGCTGGACGCTGTTTGATCCTCGACATGTTTAAAGGTGTCCAGTCCTGAGACACTGGGGCTGGAAACAGCTGTGATGTCATTGGACTGTCACACAGACAGAAGTGCATGAAGTGAGCAGCCGAGGAGCCGCTGATGTTTTGGATTCAACAGCATTTGAAAGGTCGACACAGACACATTTGCACACAGAAAGCTGAATCTGTCATATGCCACAGTGAACTCACTGTTCAGTGTTTTTCAGGAAGCTTCTTAACTGCCTCTGCTGCCAAACAAGCAGCTGATGTCCTTGAGAAGAAGCTGAAGAAGTCTTCAACAACAAATACAGGAAGTGGACTTTCAAATACTAGATTCACTTTAGACTCACAGAGAAATGACTCAACCAGCTGTGTTTGACTATATGAAAGGTCAGTGTGTGTCTGCACACAGACTGTTGTGTTGGACTGTTATTCAGTTGTCTGCTGAATGTTTTCAAATGTCTGCATCTCAGCTGTGATGAGGCTGGGGGTCATGGGAGGCCACCGTAGCAGCCTCTTCAACATCATGACATCATCATAAATGCTGCTGGACTGTCTGATGGGCTGACGGTGAAAAAGCCGTCGGGAAGGAAACAGAAGACATTTCAGAGGCTGCAGCAGATTTCTTTGATTCGGGGCCTTTTTCAGCTTTATTGGACAGAGCAGTGAAGATAAGTGACAGCAAAGCAGAGAGAAAGGGGGCGTGGCCCGGGTCAAAGCCAGGCCAGCTGCTCTCCACCTCGTGGTCACCTGCTCATCCTAGTGAGCTCCACCAGCAGCCCTTTCACACACTTTACACTGTCAAACACTGTGTGTGGACCTCAGCTAACAACAGGCTACATTTAAGTCTGGACTACATGCTTTTATATATTGTTTTTATTCCATCAGCAGCTCAACATCATGAGCAGCTTTGACATAAAGACATCAAACTCAAGCTGACTTTAAGCTACTTTTAATACAGGGGCTCAAAAACAACAACATCTTTATTATATATCAGGACACAAAGTCATTTCATCTCAAAGGGAAACAGCTTTATTTGGAATAACCAGCACTATCAACTGGTTTGGGATCTCCACCAGTTTCATGTCTTTGCAGCTTCTCCAACAAAGTTCCTGTAAAATCAGCATGTTTGTCTTTATTGGTTTGATAGTGATTGATTATTCAGTCCCAGTCTGCTGTCATCTAAAGAACAAAATGATGTTTGTATGAGTCACAAAGCTCCAGATGTTGTCGGCTTCACAAAGAAAACAAAGAACTTAAACACAAAGTGTTTGGAGCCAAAATGTTCCCAAGCTGCTCTTTTTGAAATGGCAGAGGTACAGTGGTGTCTAACAGCACACTGTGGAAGGCAAACATGTTATTGTTGGATGAAACTTCATGAATCCTTTGTAGATTTGAGCTGTTGGAGCCTTTCTTTTCTCTTCAGGTGTACAGATGCTGAGGAGGCAGGTGAAGCAGGTGGAGCTGTTGTGATGCTGGCAGAGGGTGTGTCTTAGTAACTCTGTGAGGCAGAACTGGATCCAACATTGTGGATGTGTTGATGTTGGAGCCATTAAGAGTCTCTGGCCACACTGTAGGATTTCCCTTTGATCCACTGTGGGGGCATTTTGGAGTCTGTCAGTGAAACTCTTCATGTTTGTGTTTGACTCCAGTTTATAGAAACAGAGAAATGTGTCATGCTTTTGTTCGGCCTCCACAAATACACACATTTGTTCATTGGTTGGACTTTTTGGAAGGAGACACATTGAAAACCATGTTAATGAGATCTTGTTGTTTCCTGTGGATCCGACACAGAGAGTGGACTTCAGACAGAAAGCGTGGAAGAGATTTTAGAGGCCGTGTGTGGCAACAGGAAGTTTCTGTGTGTTTGCTGATCTTACATGTGGAAAACAACACGTGATGTTTGTGAAGTTCTACAATGATCATTGTTCTCACAGCATTTTGAGTGGGAACAGTTCAAACTGGGAGTAGTGGGAGTTATTTACTGATTGAAACAAGCTGAATGTTTCTGTGACGATGAAGATCAGCAGCTCAGCTGATCAATGAACTGACATCTATCAGTCGTTTCATGAGATGAAGTCATCAGCAGACATTTGTTCTGACTGTGTGATGAATGTCAGAAGGTCAGGGCTCTGCTTTAGTCACTGCTTGATGATCATTGGCTCATTGTTGAATCCAGGGGCCCAGTCTGACCTCTGACCTTTGCTGCAGGTCTTCTGTGTTATCTCCACTTTCATGTCTGATCTTCTGCTGTATCGTCCAAAATAAACATCTGGATCATTTCCAACACTTCAGCAGATCTTTAGTTTGGGCAGTGCAGCACAGAATAACACATATTGTACTATACTGCCCACTTCCTGATCTTATTGGATCTGTGTGTGAGGTTGGTGAAGGAAACACATGTTTACTGAGTGAGTCGCTGCCATTAGGAACTAGTTTTTATATCACAGCCTGGAAATCACACAGGACCATTTCTGCAAGTGAAAAGTCGTCATTGGAGGAAAATCATTGTGTAGTTTGTGCGACTGAAGAATTGTCCCAACTACATGTGCTGCTGACCCTTGACCTTTTCTTTAGGTGCACAGAGGAGTCTGTGGGAACATCCAGAACTGAGGCATCTTGTGTACAAACGTGTTCAGACCAGATGTCAAATGATGTCAGATGTCATCCGTGAATGGATGCAACTGTGGATCGTTCCAATAAAATGAGGCAGTTTTGTAAGTACAAGCCCACTACAACCCATCATCAACATTTTAAATTACATTATACATCTTCACTGATATAAAGCACCACTATTTTAACCTGATTCACTTTTTCCACCCTAACAGTTCATTCCTCAAATCAAACAAGATATTTGACCCTAAAAAAATGCATCAACAAATAATTTTGTAATAAAATATTTATTCTTCAACTTTTACAAGTGAAATCAAACAAGTGTGTTTAAGAGTGAAACCAGAGTGGAAGCTGCTCATATAGAGTCCAACCCAGGCTAAAGTAAGCTGAGTAGAGCAGCACCATCAAAGTGTCGGCTCTCTGAACACGGTGCAAGATCGCCATCTGCAGGACTAAACTAGTTTTCCTCGCCCTCCTCGTCAACATCAAGATGATGTCATCGTACAGCAACTGATTCCCTGTCCGTCTGGAACAAAGCATTTACATTAAAAAAGACATTTACAGAAAATACAAACACCAACAACACATCTCATCATCACATGATATTTTATTATTTATTATATTATATATTTTTATTGTACCATCAACATCAACAAATACCAGCATATTTTCTTTGAGATTGAGTAGAGTGGACCTTTCCCTTGGTTCACTTCCTGCTCGCAGCATCAGCTGACCTCTGACTTCCTGGTTAAGGTCTCTCAGCGTTGACTGGAATATCAAATCGGACTCACACCATGTTCTTGTAATGTGGTCATGTCTGTCCGCTGTTTGAAGAGCATCTCTGGCCTAAACACAATAGGAAGAACAACAACACGGCAAAAACAACAACACATTTCCATATTAGATGAAGGGCACCGTAACTGGAAATGGTAACATTCATCTGATGCTGCTTTGGATTTATCTTCTGTTTTAGATCAACTTTGATCACTTCGAGCCATCTTAAGTCCGTTTGTTCTAACTTCTCACTAACATCTCGTATGATTTCAGATCCCTGCTGTTCCCCAGCTGCCCTGTAGGTTTGTGCTTTGACCTCCAGAGGGCGACAAATCAGCACAGACAGAGAGCTCCATTCAAACTTTGCTGCCATCAGGAATAATTCTTCAAATATAATCATCAGTGTTTGAGCAGTTATGATATCAGGGACAATCTAGACATGTGTGACAATACTGAACATGTCACATGACACACCTCAAACATCATGTGATCCACTCTCAGTCTGCACTTTCATTCATGACTTCAACAGGTTGAAATGAGCTTTGAAGAAACATTCAGTGAAATAAATCTTTCATGGATTCATGTGAGCAGCAGATGAACTTTGTACCAACAACATCTTCAATAACAGAGTCTGAATGAAGCTCAGGTGTTGATGCTGCTCACTGATTGGACGCTTGGTTTCAGCTCTGCTCTCAGTCTTTACTGCACAGGTGAAGGTAGAAAGTGTGACTGGATCTATAGACTGGAAACAGAGAAACATGCTGAACATTTGAAGCTTTGCAGCAGAAATGTTCATGTTACAAATACAGCAGAGCTGATCTGGGATCAGTGTGTTCACACCTGCAGCTACAACAAGGTTTCATGTCTCCACACGTCAGCATGTGAACTTTACTCTGACTCAGTCTGAGCAGTCAGACGGCATATTTTTAAAGTTAACACATCAGCACACACAGAGCTGAGCCCCTCCCACCTGTGCTGAGTTTCAGGTGGAGCCCCGCCTCCTTCCAGGAAGCAGCTCACCTGTGTGTCCGTGTTTAGTGTCCAGGTGTGGAGTGGAGCTTGTTGTTGGTGTGAAGAAACTGTAAGTTTGCTTTGTTTCCTCCTTTAACAGTTTGTCTTTAGGAACTTTACTGTTTGTTCAGCTCGTGTTTGATTTCTTCACACAACAAACTGTGTGTGTTTGTATTTCCGGTCTCTCCATTAAAGTCAGTGTGTAATGTTTCCTGGCTAACATCAGCTGTGTGCAGCTTAGTTCAGCACAAATCTGCCGCTCCATAGTTCACGGTAACGGACTCACAGCTGGACCAACGAGGCCGAGTGTGTCCGCCACTCTGAGCTACGTTCGTGTTTGTGTACTTGTAGTTTGTACTTTGAGTTCACTCAGAGCCCACAGAGGACGCAGCGTACGTGATGACGTCACAGCCCTTTACCTCCTTTACTGTCACTGTGATTAATATTTACACAGGAGACACCTGCAGAGCTCTGACGCTAAGCTAGCACACAGCATGCTAACACTAAGCTAACGCTAAGCTAACACTAAGCTAACGCTAAGCTAGCCAAGAACCCAGAGTGAGTTAAAGCTGAGTAAACACTGACCCCAGACCAGCACCGTGATAAAGTGAGCTGCTGCTGCTGAACTTGAACAGGTAACAAAGTGATGAGCAGTCAGGCTGCAGGTTTCTACCTGTTCATGTTTCTACAGTAGAATCACTTTGAAGTGTCTTTGTGCTGTTTCATCTTTGATTTGTGTTCATAAACACTCAGAGAAACATCACGTGACCTCATCAGGATCTGTGTTGGTGTGTGGGGCTGTACCTCAGCTTTATGTTGTTACATGCTCATTTGTTCATTTTAACATCAAAATAATGTTATGAGGAGTAATGAAGTAACGTACTCCATTACTTTTAATCAAAGTGTTCTGTGTAATATGTGTAATAATGACTGTTTTGAGTAATGACCAACACTGATCACAACAAAGAGGAAATGCCTCCAACATGCACAAACATTTGAGCCACAACATGCAGTTAATGTGCACAAATGTCTTTGATATGCTGCTCAGTGATGGTGGTGACTGTCAGAGCAGAGCTACTGAGAATCAATAAGTAATATCAATGATGGGATCAGAATCACTAAATTCTTCTCATCCCTGTCAGTATCATACATGTGCTGTATAATGTGATAAATGTAGAGGTGCTGGCTGTTCTCTCACTCTGCTGTTTAGCTGTAAAGGACGCCTCCCTGCCTTTGTCTCATTCATGACCTTTAATAGTCTCTTCTAACATGCAGAGATCTGTATGATCTGTTTCATAGAGTCTAACCAGCCTGTACAGGTAACAACAACAGTCACTGCATCACTGACACACAAACGTCATCTCTGTCAATAACAACATTCATACATGGAATAAAAACACATCAGTGGATCATTGCTGGAGCTGATGTTTGTGCTCCTGGTGCAAAGGCTCTCAGTTTCCTCCTTGAAATAACATCAGTGGTGGGTCAGCGACATGCTTTCTTTCCCTCTCAGGTTTAAATATCTGGGACTCTCCACCGTTTGGTTTTAGAGCTGAAGAAGCTTCTCAGATGAAACGTCTTCCAGAAACTTAAAGACGTCTCTTTTCTCTCCAAGCTCCTTAGATCACATGACCTGGATGACTGAACCTACAGACACATTGACCTGGTTTCATGGTCACATGACAGGTCAGAGGTCAGCGACTGTAACTCAGTTCCTCCTGTTAATGTGAACTCACTGAGTGTTTGTGGTTTACCTCTCAGACTGACTGAAGATGATGATGGAGGAAGAGGAGGACAGAGCAGAGTCTGCAGGGTCCAGCTGTCCGTCTGTGAGGAGTGACCGGTCCAGACCTGAACCTCCAGACTTCAGTGGTGAACCTGGAGCAACGAGGTCAGAGAGCTGAACTCACTGAGTAACAGAAATAATTCTGCACTGACATTATAATCAGTGTTGACTCTGGTTGATTGTCTGACTGTGTTTGTGAGCTGAGAGGAAATGAAAATGAGTTTGTAACAAAAATCAGTTTTGTCCAGTTTTCCTGTAAAAAGCTGAACTCTAATCTAAGAGGATGTTACTGACAGGAAACAGCTGCATTATCTGCAGTCTGTGTGATCACAGCTGCTTCAATCATGTTTGTGTCTGCAGAGGTCAGAGGTCACAGTCTGCAGGGTCCAGCTGTCCGTCTGTGAGGAGTGACCGGTCCAAAGGTCGACCTCCAGACTTCAGTGGTGAACCTGGAGCAACGAGGTCAGAGAGCTGTGATGACTCCTTTACATGTTTGTGTTTCCTGGATAAATATGACCTGAAACATCCTCAGATTGTTACAAAGATCCATTAAAAAGAAAACAATGAAAGAGAAAAGATCCAAATGTTCGACTTGGTCATTTGCTGTTTGAGGACAGTGATGCTCATATCTGTGGGGAAAGTGTGACCTGAGTGGGTTCATGTTTGTCTTTAAAGAACAGAGCTGCTCTGATTCTCTTTGTGTCTGATCTGTTAAACAGTCTGAGAGGTCACACAGAGACCCAGCAGCTAAAGCCTGGATCATACTGGCTGCTGTTACTCCATCAGGACAACACTGAACCACAGTGGTGTGGATGTAGTGGATAAATCCCACCATACTGATGCTCAGAGTTAACCACAGGGAACAAAACCAGATGTTACCTTCAGATTGTGACCTTTGGAGTGGACGATGCAGATTTCAATAGAGAATAAATGTTGTTTTTCAGCTGTGAAGAAAGAATCTAATTTTCTGAACTTAAGAATTTATGATGCTGGAAACAACATGGAGACTATAACACAACATTTCCACTGTGTTCATAGAATGAATGTAAAACTGTCAGACATTCATTAAATATGCAAAATGTCTACAGAAGCATCAGAGGGTCAGACGTGAAGCACTCAGTGATTTTGATCAAATGACTCATCAGTTATTGATCTGTACTACACTGATCTACCACGTTAGTAAAGCTGGTGTTCTGGTGGTGGAGGGAGACTCGGATCATGTTCTGGTTTTGGAGCAGTGATCTGCTGATGGTTCAGTTTGATGAGCTTCTTCAAAATCATCCCTGACATCACCACTGAAAGGACGTCCATGAAAACAGACTGAAAATTACTGATATGTTCACAATCTGAGAGTTTAAAACTTGACAGACTTGATTCAGATGAAGTTATTTGAGCAGAAACTCCTGGATCTTTATCCTGTGTGGATCTAATCCTTCATGGTTCCTCCACAGAGTGGACCAGCAGAGCTCAGAGGTTCCCAGTGGTCAGCCTGCCCAGCAGCATCAAACACAGCTGGACTCCATATTTATGGTCTGTACATGTACAACAACTACTGTTACATCTGTTCTGTTCACAGTCATCTCCATGCTGCTCTTTGTAGACCAGTGGATCGTCAGTGTGTCCAACATGGATCTGATGTTTGGCTCCATGATTTCAGTCTGATTGGCTCATTCATAAATATTCTGTTCCAGCTGCTGGAGGACAACATCATCACTTTTGTGAAGAACGAGCTGAAGAAGATCCAGAAGGTTCTGAGTCCAGATTACCCAGAATGCTTAGAGAGTCAGAGGAGCAGCAGCAGAGAGGCGTTTGTGAAGATCACAGTGGACTTCCTGAGGAGAATGAAGCAGGAGGAGCTGGCTGACCGTCTGCAGAGCAGTAAGAGGATTTAAACTTTTGGATAAATGAACATTTTCCAGAGATGGAAGATGGAGCAACATGTTTTAAAGATTAGTTCTTTTTGGAATTGAGTGTTTATTTTTCTTCTCATTCAGAACTTCAAGCTGCAGTTTGTCATCGTAACCTTAAATCCACCCTGAAGAAGAAGTTCCAGTGTGTGTTTGAGGGCATCGCTAAAGCAGGAAACCCAACCCTCCTGAATCAGATCTACACAGAGCTCTACATCACAGAGGGAGGGACTGCAGAGGTCAATGATGAACATGAGGTCAGACAGATTGAAACAGCATCCAGGAAACCAGACAGACCAGAAACAACAATCAGACAAGAAGACATCTTTAAAGCCTCACCTGGAAGAGATGAACCAATCAGAACAGTGCTGACAAAGGGAGTGGCTGGCATTGGGAAAACAGTCTTAACACAGAAATACAGCCTGGACTGGGCTGAAGACAAAGCCAACCAGGACATCCAGTTCATATTTCCATTCACTTTCAGAGAGCTGAATGTGCTGAAAGAGGAAAAGTTCAGCTTGGTGGGACTTGTTCATCACTTCTTTACTGAAACCAAAGAAGCAGGAATCTGCAGCTTTGAAGACTTCCAGGTTGTGTTCATCTTTGATGGTCTGGATGAGTGTCGACTTCCTCTGGACTTCCACAAAACTACAATCCTAACTGACCCTAGAAAGTCCACCTCAGTGGATGTGCTGCTGATAAACCTCATCAGGGGGAAACTGCTTCCCTCTGCTCGCCTCTGGATAACCACACGACCTGCAGCAGCCAATCAGATCCCTCCTGACTGTGTCGGCATGGTGACAGAGGTCAGAGGGTTCACTGACCCACAGGAGGAGGAGTACTTCAGGAAGAGATTCAGAGATGAGGAGCAGGCCAGCAGCATCATCTCCCACATCAAGACATCACGAAGCCTCCACATCATGTGTCACATCCCAGTCTTCTGCTGGATCACTGCTACAGTTCTGGAGGATGTGCTGGAAACCAGAGAGGGAGGACAGCTGCCCAACACCCTGACTGAGATGTACATCCACTTCCTGGTGGTTCAGGCCAAAGTGAAGAAGGTCAAGTATGATGGAGGAGCTGAGACAGATCCACACTGGAGTCCAGAGAGCAGGAAGATGATGGAGTCTCTGGGAAAACTGGCTTTTGATCAGCTGCAGAAAGGAAACCTGATCTTCTATGAATCAGACCTGACAGAGTGTGGCATCGATATCAGAGCAGCCTCAGTGTACTCAGGAGTGTTCACACAGATCTTTAAAGAGGAGAGAGGACTGTACCAGGACAAGGTGTTCTGCTTCATCCATCTGAGTGTTCAGGAGTTTCTGGCTGCTCTTCATGTCCATCTGACCTTCAGCAACTCTGGACTCAATCTGCTAGAAGAACAACAAACAACCTCCTGGTGGTTTAAACCATCTCTCCACCAGAGTGCTGTGAACAAGGCCTTACAGAGTCCAAATGGACACCTGGACTTGTTCCTCCGCTTCCTCCTGGGTCTTTCACTGCAGACCAATCAGACTCTCCTACGAGGTCTGCTGACACAGACAGGAAGTAGCTCACAGACCAATCAGGAAACAGTCCAGTACATCAAGGAGAAGCTCAGTGAGAATCTGTCTGCAGAGAAAAGCATCAATCTGATCCACTGTCTGAATGAACTGGATGATCGTTCTCTAGTGGAGGAGATCCAACAGTCCCTGAGATCAGGAAGTCTCTCCACAGATGAACTGTCTCCTGCTCAGTGGTCAGCTCTGGTCTTCATCTTACTGTCATCAGAAGAAGATCTGGATGTGTTTGACCTGAAGAAATACTCTGCTTCAGAGGAGGCTCTTCTGAGGCTGCTGCCAGTGGTCAAAGCCTCCAACAAAGCTCTGTGAGTAAATCTGTGATCATGTTTATTTTTAAAATGTTGATTAAAAGTGGTCATAGATTTCTTCCATGACAGATCCATGTCCTAAAACCATGAGACAGCGTAGTTGTATAGTATAAAAGAAAAAAGGAGAACTTTTGACCACAATATTGTAACTTGAATGAACTTTTGATACAGCCTTTAAACATAAAATTATGAACAGAATCGGTGACAAAGGGCAGCCCTGGTGGAGCCCATCACCCACCGGACTTATTACTATCCAACGTATTGCCGGCTATGCCAACCAAGCTCTTGCAATGGTTGTAAAAGGATCGAATGGCCATAAAATGTTTCTCAGTTTTATTATTTTCAGTCACATCTGTTTTTGATTATTAACTGAATATTTAAAAATTCAGGCTTTTTATGTTATATAAAACATCATATTTTCTTATGATGTCTTGTATTGATTCTGAAGGAATAGTTTTCATCAGTATTGCAGATACCAGACTGAATTTTACTTTGTATTGGATCAGGAAGGAAATCAGTGGCATCACACATCACTTACAGCAACTTCAGTACCACTCCATTTTAATAAACTGGGGGGAGGTGCACCAAGATTCAGTATGAGATAAAGAATTATTTTTAACTGTAAGGTTGGAGAAATCTGTTGTTGGAAATTGGAAGAACAGGTCATCTTAAAAATCACTGCATTGTAGTTTTATTCAGGCCCCTTCAATCTGTGATCGCTGTTGCTTTGCATTGTAAATGCTACTATTACAAAAGTCACAAATATTAGTGTATGTGTGTGTTGTTGGGTAATAAACCAAAAGAACAGAATCTACCAGCACCTCACTGATTTCTGCTTAAAAACAATAAAAAAGCAATAAAGCTCTGATTTGTTTGGTTGATCTTGTCTCCCTTCCACCTTGATTTCAGACTGAGTGGCTGTAACCTGTCAGACAGAAGCTGTGAAGCTCTGTCCTCAGTCCTGAGCTCCCAGTCCTCCCGTCTGACAGAGCTGGACCTGGGTAACAACAACCTGCAGGATTCAGGAGTGAAGCTTCTGTCTGCTGGGATAAAGAGTCAATACTGCAAACTGGAAACGCTGAGGTCAGATCAAGCAATATCGATTTTTTTTTCATCAGTTAACATCATTTAATCAATTTCATTTGGAAAAAATTAACATTGTGTATATGTTTTGTTTTTTTAATGAATCCATGCAAGTCACAGTAAACTGCCACATTTGTCTTTTGTAACATGAGGCAATAAGGATTCCAGCATGTCCTGAAACAGTGTTGAAGTATTGTAAATATAGTAGCTCCTCATGGCACCATGAATATACTGTAACACAAGTGTTTCATGTCTTCTTGTCATCCTTTCTTCAGACTGAGTGGCTGTAACCTGTCAGACAGAAGCTGTGAAGCTCTGTCCTCAGTCCTGAGCTCCCAGTCCTCCCATCTGACAGAGCTGGATCTGGGTAACAACAACCTGCAGGATTCAGGACTGAAGCTTCTATTTTCTGCAGTGGAGAGTCCAAAGTGTACACTTGGGATTCTCAGGTCAGGATTCAGTCTTTTCTGATGATGATTTAAAACCTGAGTCAGGTCGATAAATGGCTTACTCATTTACAACAGACATGATTTGTTAAATCACCTTATATATGTGTGCTTAAGTTCTGTGCTGCTCTGATTTATTGCCTGTGCTGTCTTTCAGTTCAGCTTTGTCGAGCCTCTGGTAGGATTTCTTTTACATGACCTGTGTAAAAACAAAACAGTAAACACATTAAGCTGAAGTAAGATGCACAATTTGAAAAATGGGGCACAAAAAATGTTGCTGCTTTCTGGAAAGTGCGTCTAAGAAGACCCAATGGAGAAAGTGAAGAGAAAAATCAAAGATTAAGAAGAAGAAAATGGCAGAGGCAGTTTCTCTTGGACTGCCTGCAGATGGGGCGAGACTCTAGAAACAGGGATGATTGGAGAAAATGTAAAGAGGCCATAGGATAAACCAGGAGATGAATACTCTGGTGTTCTGGGGATAGTGGGAGTGAGAGGGAGAGATGCCAGTAAATGATTTCAAGGATAAATTTCAGAGAATCAGAGCTAAGAAACCAAAGCAAGTGGGGAACTACAAACATGTGGACAGACTCATAATTAGGCCAAAGACACATTAAAGCAATTATTACAGGTTTAGAAACAGGGATGGATATGAAGGAGCTTAGCATGAATTTGCATTGAGGAAAGAATAGCAACGAGCATCAGAGGAAACAGTTAGGAAAACTAAAAGGATGTACTGGCAGGAATACTGCAGTACTTTAGGAAGAACTACACCAGTTAAGAATGTGTGGAGTACTGTTAAGAACATGAATGCAAACAGGAAACAACAGCAGTTTTTGTAAAGTAAATTCAAACTCCTTCATTAAATGCAGCTGGTTGAGTGAAAACAATGGAGAATGATTGTGTTACGTTGTTTATTCTCTATAGAAATGGAGCAGCAGGAGTGCATGCATAGCTGGACGTGGGCTGTATATACATGCGTGTATCTGTGTTGTCTGTGAGCAGAGAAAACAAAGCGCTGGAAATGTCCAGTGTATCATAAGCCAGCCAGTCCTGTTACTGCAATTCACTTCTTCACCAGAAAGTGTCACCATCAGGCTTCAACAGCAGTTTCCAGTATTAATAGTGTTAATAAGCTCCAGGTAGTATGGATGGGAAAATGTAGAGATGCTGGACAAACAATATGATCAAATCCACAGTGGGAATAATTGAAGTGATGACGGCAGGTGTAGAGAACAAAAATGAATCATATTGAAATGTTAAATCAGGAAAATCCTGGAGAAGAGGATAGTTCTAATGTTCAGTTTGTAATGTTGAATTCAACACAGCTCTTAAATGCATAAAAATGACTTCACCTGACGTCAGACTGAACAATCGGATTAGCTACTGATATTGATTTAACCCTTTAAGACTTACCATAGAACCAAGTCCGCCAGAGCTTATATTATATTTTTACAGGCTGTAGAGCCATTTTTGGGAGCATTTCAAGTTGCTATACATCAATACAACCATTACAGCCTAAATTTTAATAATATGTATGTATTAAGTGCATAGTCATTACATAAATTGCAAAAAAGTGCAATAAACTACAAAAAAATTGAAAATCGTTTTTGTTTTTTTAACATATATTTCTAGTTAGAGAAATTTAAGAGGCTTATCCCTCAAAACTGTAAATACAAAAAAGTTGCACAAAATAGTTTCCCACCACAGGAAATTTATTATGAGTGCCTTCATAGTTTTATTTTTGAAATACACCAATTTTTATATACTGCAGGAAAAACGAAAATAAATATTATACTGCAAATTTGCAAAATAACAGCATATGCATCAAAATAAACTATTTCCATCACTGCAATATGAGTCCTAAGCATATGTGGAAGAAAACTGTAACCTAGGACAAGCTGATGGCATAAGATGTAAATACAACTCCTCAGGTTTCATATGCAAAAAAAAATTATTGCGCTAGCTCACGTGGTTACAGTGCTACCGGGATTTTAAAATAGTTGGCAAAACGGAGTGTGCCCACTCTGACCAGTTTTAAAGGGTTAAAGCAAGAAAATATGGTATTAGCATTAGCTGCCAATTCCTATTCACCTAAAATTAGCATTACCTGCTAATGGCAGTCTACTTAGCATTAACTCCTCACTAATGTACTGCTAATTCACATCAAATTATCTTTAGCTTTAGCATTAGCTGCTAGCTTCAGCCTACCTAGCACTAGCTGCTCACATTGTTAAAAGGGAAGAGAAACCGATATTAGCATTAGCTGGTAATAATTATTCACCCTTAATTAGAATTAGCCACTAATGGCAGCATACTTAGCATTAACTCCTCGCATCGTTATAATGCAAATGATGCTAACTTGCATTAAATTAGACTGCTGTTATTAGCTAATGCTATTTAGCAGTAGCTGCTCCCATTGCTATAAAGCAAAGGAAAACAATATGAGCATTAGGTTCTAATGCGTATTTGCCTTAAATTAGATGTAGGTGCTAATGGCGGCCTACTTAGCATTAGCAGCTCAGATGTTGTAATGCTAGGTAAAAAGAGTGTTAGCATTAGCCGTTCACATTATTATAAAGTTAAGGGAAATAGTGTTAGCATTAGCTGCTCACATTGTTAAAAAGTGTTAGCATTAGTGCATAATGCTAATTCACATAAAATTAGCATTAGTTAATAACGTCAGCCTGCATTAGCAGATAATGTTGACCTTGGCCCACTGGAAAAGTTAAGAACTAAAGATTTAGGAGTGTTTCTCGATAGCTCTTTCTCATTTGAGAAACAAATGAATTCTGTTATTAAAACCAGCTGTAAGGTTTATATTGTTGATTGATGCTTAGAAATATTTACTCATATATGCTTAGAGTTGTATAATCGATTGCATGATGATAGAGGTTTGATCCTGAGTAGTCTGTAAAGACTCTGTGTGCCTTCCAGAGTGCTCTGGCATGCACACACCACTTGGGGCCATGAGAGAGGTCGTACCCTCTCTTACTGATTTATGGTGTAGGACAGGGGTCTCAAACTCAATTTAGCTGGGGGCCGCTGCAGGCAGAGTCTGGGTGAGGCTGGGCCGCATTAGGTTTTCCACAAGAAAGACATGGTTAAAAAATTCCAATCCAACAAATTAAGAATTAATAAGAAAATAAATCAATCTGTAATACATAAATAAAATAATAATAAGATATTTTTAGTCAGTGAACTTGTGTGTTTTTCTTTCAGTCTTCTATATCTGCTGTATTTAGATTGAAATGTCTGTATTAACAGTTCTATAACCTTCTTCTGAACATGAATGGAACACTGGAGAAAATGAACTGTTCTTCTGAACATGGCTTCTCTTGCCTACTCCTTGCTGCTAGAGACCTGGCAGCGTTTCCTCTCGCATAGCCGAGCCAGATTTGGCCTGAGGGAGGAAGCAGTTGCGACCCTCAGTATGTCTTGAAGATGATCATCCATAAGTCTGGACCTGTACTTAGACTTATTGAAGTTCAAAGTGGAGAAGAGCTTTTGGCACAAGTATGTGCTACCAAAAAGGCACATGGTCCGCTTGAACATTCGGGAAAGCCGAGGTAAACTAGGGCTCAATTCTCTCAAAAATTGTCCAAGCTTGTCTGCTTTTCCACTCACCTCCCTGAACTTTGCTTTGAGTTCAGAGTTGCACTGCAGCTCAATGAGCTCCATTTGAAGCACAGAAGGGGCATCTTGCACATCAAAGGAGAAGGGGTCCGCAAAAATGTGAAAGGTGGCTCTGTGTGTCTTGAAGTCAGCAAATCTGTGATCAAATTCCTCCTGTAGCCTCAAAATGACATCAACATACTCGTCAGCACTGAATGGTGTGCCTGCATCCACGAGTGCCTTGCATGCTGGGAAATGGCAAAGGTTTGTCTGAGAGAGCTGAGCTTTCCAGAGCGCCAGTTTTGTGGAGAATGCTCTCACGTTGTCATAGGCAGCACTGACAAGTTGCCCCTGGCCTTGTAACGTCTTGTTCAGTACATTAAGCTCATGTGTCATATCAACAAGAAAAGCTGAGTCCATGAGCCATTTGGGATCAGCACAGGAACACTAACTCCATCCTTCTCCATGAAGGCTTCACTTCTGCTCTCAACTCAAAAAGTCTCTTTATAGCATTTCCCACTTTTCCTGAAATTGTCGGTGCTCATCACCAACCTTTCTCTTCACCGCAGGCTTTGAAAAAGACATGTTTGGGGCTATGTGACATTTATAATTCTACTTGGTGTCACTGTCGCATTGAAGTTTCAATCAAGCGTTTAGCCGACGGACGGGGAACGTCTCAACGCGTAGAGAACGTCATTTCTGCTTCTTTTTCTTGCAACCGTAGCACGGCGATCGGCAGATAAAAAGCCGGTAGCAGTCTCCTTTGTTTTTACGCTCGATGTTCATGTCTTTCATGACGACACGAACACCGTGGCGTTTGCAGATGGTAGAAAGTGCAGGGATAGCGAGCGCAAAAAAGGCGACTGCTCACGGCGCCGGGCTGTTGTTACAGGAGAAAGAAGCGGAAATGACACCGTGACATATAACAAATAACATCAGCTGTTTCTGATGTTAGTTGTTTTGACTGCTTTTACATTATATTGAAATATATGTAATGTTCATGTTTGCTGCAATGCAAACGCAGTGATGCAAATAAAAACATGGAGCCACAAATTACGGTGCGACCCTATAATTAGTCCGGGTTACCGGGGACTGTTGTTGCCGATGAACAGGTGTCGCTATGTGACTGCAGACTAAATTGGGCTGCATTGAGTTCATGACTTTTCTTTTATCCCGCCGCCTACGCATCACTGTGAGAGTTAATATGAGATCTCTCTCTGTGGAAAAATAACTTTAAATCCCACTGACGTGTGTATAAATCTATATACGTATAATGTCCCGCTGGGCAGCAACTTAAAAAAACAACTTTTTTTGAAGTGTTGTGAACGCAGCGCGCTGGGGCGAATGTCGGCGTTTGCCCAATAGAAAGGAGGAAGCCAGCCAGGCACAGGAAAGAAAGAAACACTCCAGGGCAACGCTGCTGGAACTTTGACTCATTGAGAAATGTTTCCCTGCTTGCATCAAGCCCGGCTGGTGTCCCCTGAGATCCATATCCCACCCTGATTGGTGGGTTAATTCAGCTCCGCCCACAACACTGTAAAGTGTCATACATTATCAAACTAACATTACATTTTCATATTAAGGTGGGGCCAAAAACTATCGTCCTGCGGGCCGCAATTGGCCCGCGGGCCACGAGTTTGAGACCCCTGGTGTAGGAGGACACCTGCTCTGTGTCTGGTTAAGTATAAGAGCCCTTTGTTAGGGGGACCGCTGGACTCTTAGCACCAGCTTTGGGGTCACAGGGTCACATCTGGAACACACACACAGACAGACACACACACACACACACACACACACAGACAGACAGACAGACAGACAGACAGACAGACAGACACACACACACACACACACACACACACACTATGCACAGACTGGTACTCTTTGTTCATACCTGTGTAAGACGTCATAATGAACTTGTGCATATTCATGTAAGCTCAATAAAGAGCAGTGTTACGAGGGAGCAGACGAGAGCGACTGAGGTCAAGTGAAGGAACGGCGCTGTCACAGTTCTCTCCCTCATCAATTGTCTGGTTCCAGCGGTGGGTCTGTGCTAGACGACCCATCACCAGCTTTTTCCACTGGTTACCAGTACGTGGTAGAATCCACTTCCAGATCTGGTTGTCTTTAAATCTGTGAATGGATTGGCTCCATCTTATCTCTCTTTAACAAAAGAATCCAAGTGGAGCCCTCAGGTCTGCAGATAAGCAGCTTCTGACCAGAACTAGACGTAAAAACAGAGGTGAGCTTTATCGATGGCTGCAGCCAAACTCTGGAACAGTCGCCCTTCACATCAGGTCGTCACCAACACTGGACATTTTTAAAAGCCGGTTGGAAACACATTTGTACTCTGTAGCTTTCAATCCTGACCAGTCTTTATAGTCATTACTGTGTATGTTTCCTATTTTCTCTCTACTCTGTGCAGCACTTTGGCTCAAGCTGTTTTTAAATGTGCTGATAAATAAATGTAGATTTCTTTGAATAAAACAGTGGAGCCGAGCTTTGAGCTCAGTGTGTAACAGTGTGTGTGTGAGAGCCATGTAATGTCCATGTGTGCATGCTGACTGTGCTGCTCTGACCCCCCTCCTCCTTTCAGGGTGGAGCCTGCTGGAGTCCGATGGTTGAGACCAGGTCTGAGGAAGTGTAAGTGTGTTTTTAATGGGATTCATGAAAACAAAGCAGCACACATTCAACCATCTTCATCATGTCAGGAGTCATCATCAAAGTGTCAATCAATGAACAGATGATGGATCAATAACTGCAGCTGGATTGTGTTTGTTCTCTCCATCAGATTCCTGTCAACTCACAATCGACACAAACACAGTGAACACAAAGCTCCAACTGTCTGACAACAACAGGAAGGTGACACATGTGAAGGAGGTTCAGTCATATCCTGATCATCCAGACAGATTTGATGGTTTTTATCCTCAGCTGCTGTGTAGAAATGGTCTGACTGGTCGCTGTTACTGGGAGGTCGAGTGGAGAGGAAGCGTTTATATATCAGTGAGTTACAGAAGCATCAGAAGGAAAGGAGGCAGTGACTGTGTGTTTGGATACAATGATCAGTCCTGGAGTCTGTTCTGCTCTGATAATGGTCCTCAGTCTGTCTGGCACAATAGCAGACTAACATCCATCTCCTCCTCCTCCTCCTCCTCCTCTGTCTCTAACAGAGCAGCAGTGTATGTGGACTGTCCTGCTGGCACTCTGTCCTTCTACAGAGTCTCCTCTGACACTCTGATCCACCTCCACACCTTCAACACCACATTCACTCAAACTCTTTATCCTGGGTTTAGAGTCTTCTCTCCTGGTGCCTCAGTGTCCCTGTGCTGAGTGGAGTGTAAAGAGTGTCTCCTGTTACAGAAACACTCTGACTGTTGAACAGATAGTTCAGTCTGTACATGTCTGTCTCTTTCACTCACAAACACGTTTTCAGATTCATGGATTCAATCAGTTGATATTTGAAACTCTTCTAAATGATTCCTTGTAAACTTCTTCAGTCACCAACAAACAGGAAGTGATGTCACATGTGTTCCTGTCCACACAGCAGAATGAGTCTATTGCTGACAGTGATGTACAAACAGAGTGAGCATTTCTGAGGCCCAAAATAAACTGAGTAGTTCACTGAATGAACAATGGACTGTGAGCTCAGTTCCTTCATCATTAGTATGGATTATATATGTATATGTATTATATTAGTATCATATATATCAGGTGCTGCTGCTTTCAGTCATTGTGCAAATGTGCTGTTTGTAAGCTTGTAAAGCTGCAGTCAGCTGAGACTGAAGAAGTCACCTGATCAGTGAGCAAACGTTTCTGAAAACGTCCAGATGAACAGAATCAACCTTTTGGGATCAGCCAGCAATGCAGCATCATTGTTGTTCAGCTTCAGAGGTTTGCAGGAATGAACTGATGACCAGAAACAGCTGCAAAGTCCAAGAAAATACCAGCTGGAGTTCAGCTGCATTTGAAGAAGTCAAAGAAAAGTAAGGATGGCAAAGGGCGACGTTTTCTTCCAAAGAGCTGCAAACATGGTCGACGCCTCATTAGAAGAATCATCTGGACATTTGTGAGGAACTCTAACCAAGAAAGCAACGTCACAGATCCAACAGACAGTTTCCATGACTGCAAGTGTTGAGTGGAAAAATGCTACATTGCATTATTGCATCCTCTCACCACAGGAGGCGCTGTTGGCACCACTGATTGCTGATCAGCTGTTCTCTGATGATCTGATTGATACTGTGAATAACGGGACTCACTGAACTCTGTGACACAGTGAAGATTACAGAGTTTAACTTCACCCTTTAAGACTGACCACAGAACCAAGTCCGCCAGAGCTTTTGTTATATTTTTACATGCTGTGGAGCCATTTGTGGGAGCATTTCAAGTTGCTATACATCAATACAACTGTTATAGCCCTAATTTTAATAATATGTATGCATTAAGTCCATAGTAACTACATAAACTGCAAAAACAACCTCTGCTCATCCATCTCTGTGTGTATCAGGATACATTTGGTTCATAATACACAGAAAAATCAGAGTTATTACCTGTAATAAATGTGAAAGATTCCTGCAGTGATAACCAGGCAGGACTGAAACACATCCAAGCTGTCACCACGGTAACAGCACCGCCCATCCACAGGTGAGGGGAGGAGCAAAAAGAGGGACTTTGACCATTTTATACTAAAAACACTCAACTAATGTTTCTAATATGAAACAAATAAGCCCACATTAATGTGAGCGTTTATTAAATAATAATAATGATGATTTCCTCCTGATCTCATTTCCACAGCAGAGAAAACTGTGGTGTATATTGAGGTGGAGGGTGTGGTCTGTGGCTCAGGTGTAGAGTGAGGGTGGGGTGCACCACAGCAGCATGCTGGGACTGCTGAGGGTGGAGGAGGGAGTGATGATGACATCAGAGCTGCAGCACAGAGACCAGTGAACACACAGTCTGTTCATCTTTGCATAGATACAATATACAGCACAATATTGAATGACAGACACGCTGTGGGAGCTTCCACAGATACACTGACGTCAGCATCCAGAGTCCTCCTGCTGCTCCCCCCTCAGAGCCCCGTGATCAGCACCAACACATTCAGTTAGATGACAGAGTCCAGCTGCAGCTAGAATCAGCTCCCCTCTGTGAACAACAGCACAGCGTCAGTGTTTCACACTCAGTGAAAGGAGGAAACAGCAGAAGAACACCATGTGTGCTACGTTTCCCAGGACACACTACAAACTGCACAAATACAGAGCAGCACGTGGAAGGACCTGGAGCTGCATTTACAGAGCTGCAGACAGCGTGATGTCCTGTATGGACAGGTGGAAGGAACCAAGTCCTCAGCTGGAACACTCGTGTTTGTCCACAGACAGGAAACACAGCAGGAAACTTCCTGACAGAAGTGCAGCTCATGGATAACACACTTCCTGTCAGTCAGAATGAGGCTGCAGCCAAACACAGAAAGGTGTTTTTGTCCAGATGAGCCCAGAGAAGAAACACGAGTGTTCACAGACATCAGAAGCTCAGAGAGGTGAAACATGAGGTTGGAGTCCTCGTCAGCATCCAGAAGAGCTGCTGTGAAACCCTGAGTACTCATGACAGACTCTGATGGCACAAACACATCATGATTCAAACAGAAAGACAAACATGGAGCTCCTGATCCTCCTGCATGAGAACAAGCTGACATGAGCGCTGTGTCTGAGAGTGTCTCCCTGTCACAGTGACAATAACACAGCTGCTGCTCACAGTCATTAAACTGACCTGAGGTCAGCTGTGCTCCTTACATATGAACCATGTGACCTCACATCAGTGCTGTGGATGACTGTAGTCATAGAAGAGTAGAGCTGTAGCAGGTGGTGTGAGGAGGAGGTGGTGTATTCTAGTTAACGCAGTACTGAAACACTCCAGCAGAGGGCGCTGTTAAGTCCTTATTGTAACACAGTTACTGTGTGCAGTTAGACTTCATACATAATCTGCACTTATTTCCATCAGACATGCTGTCAGTAAATGATTGGTTTCTATTGATTCTACTTCCTGTTGACTCGTTTGATGACAGTGAAACAATCACAGCTGATTGTGTGATGATGTAAACTGTCACTGTTACATTCAGTGTGTGTGACATAATGTTAGTGCAGGCTGATAACAGCCTGGTTCTGTTAGAAACACATGAACGTGTCCATAGATCAGTGTGTGTTTAACATGAGAGCTTCAGCCCTGCTGATGTGTTAAATAAAGACATGCAGGAAAACTGATGAGACTCTGAAATAACTCTTTATATTTATAATGTAACTCTGCATCAAAAGAACAACAAAGGATCCCAGACAGGTTTCTGTGAACAAAGACCATTCTGATGTTTCTGTGTTTCTAACACTTTGACATTATTAGTAAACAGACTGCAGTGAGCAGCATTTATAAAGAGCTTCTATATAAAGATATGACAGCTGTTTGACAAGTTTATCACTCTGTGTTTGGACCTGATCAGTCCAGCTGTTTACTTGAAACATGTTCATTTACCTGTTCTGTTATATTCATGTTCTTGTCTCTGTTGAAAACACATTTTAATGTCCCTCAGATTTTTCTCCCAGATGAATAAATATAAAAATGACACAAACTGACTGCAGCTACTTTTTGTCCTTTCTGTCAAAAACCTTCATGTGACTCATGAGAGACACGTTTCAGCTGTTTGTGACAGATCAGAGGCCAACAAGTCATTTATAACACTTTCCATCATTGTTTAAAGTTCTCAGTGTTTCTGTGTTGCTGCGTATAGGATCTCCCAGCATCATCACTGTGCTGTCCAATCATTGTGTGCGAGGTTACCCTTATAGTGCGATGTGTGTTTGCACAAAGAGAAGCATGTGTGTCAAATATAAATAAGCACAGAACAGAAACAGCTGCTCGTTTCTTCTGTTTAGAGTCAAGTTAGTGTTTTGTGTCTTTGTTTGAGGCCTGATGTCGAGCAGAGGTGTGTGTAACTGCACTGCTCTGTTATATGTGTGAAGTGTGTGCTTCTCTTCAGCATCATCTTTGTCACTGCTGATTCCTTTGTGTCATCATGTGTTGAGAAGAGAGAACAGTTATAACGGAGGAGCAAAAGGAAGCCCTGAAATCTGCATCAACAAGGAAGTGTTGGCTCACCAGTGATCCCAGCAGAGCCACTGGTTTGGCTCCAGTTGTTACAGATTCAATGATGTTGTTGCTACAGATACATGTCAGCATCTTTATTGAATTTTATATGAAGCAGAAATGGTGTCATTAGGAGAAGAAGAGGAGAACAAGTCCGGCGAGGAGGCAGCAGCTCTTAAAGATGAAACAGCAGCTCAGCCCTGAGCTCAGAGAGCTGCACATGAAAAAGCTCCTCAAGCAGATCCTGTCAGAGGTTTGTCATCAACAGGAGGAACTGTTCACATCATAGGATGAAGATGCTGTCAGCTGGATGAAGAAGGTTATTTAATGCAAACGTTCACACTGAAGTCAAATTGTTGTCGTGTTGAACAGATTCATGTACTGATCGTCTCCAGAATGTTAGAAGAGCTTCAATGAATCATTAGAAACAACTTACAGCTGCACAGCTGTGTCAAACACATCTGTGTGTCATTGTGGGATTGTTGTGTTTCTACATGTGACACACGTCTAAAACATGCACACAATCTGAACACAAACAGGGACTCATGTGTTCCCACAGCCAGATGCTGAGAGCCATTTCCTTGTAGTCCTGTGTCTACATACATGAACCATTAGATGTTATTGGAATGATTGTCAGCTCTGATAGTTTCATGTGTGTTTAGCTGGACGCTGTTTGATCCTCGACATGTTTAAAGGTGTCCAGTCCTGAGACACTGGGGCTGGAAACAGCTGTGATGTCATTGGACTGTCACACAGACAGAAGTGCATGAAGTGAGCAGCCGAGGAGCCGCTGATGTTTTGGATTCAACAGCATTTGAAAGGTCGACACAGACACATTTGCACACAGAAAGCTGAATCTGTCATATGCCACAGTGAACTCACTGTTCAGTGTTTTTCAGGAAGCTTCTTAACTGCCTCTGCTGCCAAACAAGCAGCTGATGTCCTTGAGAAGAAGCTGAAGAAGTCTTCAACAACAAATACAGGAAGTGGACTTTCAAATACTAGATTCACTTTAGACTCACAGAGAAATGACTCAACCAGCTGTGTTTGACTCTATGAAAGGTCAGTGTGTGTCTGCACACAGACTGTTGTGTTGGACTGTTATTCAGTTGTCTGCTGAATGTTTTCAAATGTCTGCATCTCAGCTGTGATGAGGCTGGGGGTCATGGGAGGCCACCGTAGCAGCCTCTTCAACATCATGACATCATCATAAATGCTGCTGGACTGTCTGATGGGCTGACGGTGAAAAAGCCGTCGGGAAGGAAACAGAAGACATTTCAGAGGCTGCAGCAGATTTCTGTGATTCGGGGCCTTTTTCAGCTTTATTGGACAGAGCAGTGAAGATAAGTGACAGCAAAGCAGAGAGAAAGGGGGCGTGGCCCGGGTCAAAGCCAGGCCAGCTGCTCTCCACCTCGTGGTCACCTGCTCATCCTAGTGAGCTCCACCAGCAGCCCTTTCACACACTTTACACTGTCAAACACTGTGTGTGGACCTCAGCTAACAACAGGCTGCATTTAAGTCTGGACTACATGCTTTTATATTGTTTTTATTCCATCAGCAGCTCAACATCATGAGCAGCTTTGACATAAAGACATCAAACTCAAGCTGACTTTAAACTACTTTTAATACAGGGGCTCAAAAACAACAACATCTTTATTATATATCAGGACACAAAGTCATTTCATCTCAAAGGGAAACAGCTTTATTTGGAATAACCAGCACTATCAACTGGTTTGGGATCTCCACCAGTTTCATGTCTTTGCAGCTTCTCCAACAAAGTTCCTGTAAAATCAGCATGTTTGTCTTTATTGGTTTGATAGTGATTGATTATTCAGTCCCAATCTGCTGTCATCTAAAGAACAAAATGATGTTTGTATGAGTCACAAAGCTCCAGATGTTGTCGGCTTCACAAAGAAAACAAAGAACTTAAACACAAAGTGTTTGGAGCCAAAATGTTCCCAAGCTGCTCTTTTTGAAATGGCAGAGGTACAGTGGTGTCTAACAGCACACTGTGGAAGGCAAACATGTTATTGTTGGATGAAACTTCATGAATCCTTTGTAGATTTGAGCTGTTGGAGCCTTTCTTTTCTCTTCAGGTGTACAGATGCTGAGGAGGCAGGTGAAGCAGGTGGAGCTGTTGTGATGCTGGCAGAGGGTGTGTCTTAGTAACGCTGTGAGGCAGAACTGGATCCAACATTGTGGATGTGTTGATGTTGGAGCCATTAAGAGTCTCTGGCCACACTGTAGGATTTCCCTTTGATCCACTGTGGGGGCATTTTGGAGTCTGTCAGTGAAACTCTTCATGTTTGTGTTTGACTCCAGTTTATAGAAACAGAGAAATGTGTCATGCTTTTGTTCGGCCTCCACAAATACACACATTTGTTCATTGGTTGGACTTTTTGGAAGGAGACACATTGAAAACCATGTTAATAAGATCTTGTTGTTTCCTGTGGATCCGACACAGAGAGTGGACTTCAGACAGAAAGCGTGGAAGAGATTTTAGAGGCCGTGTGTGGCAACAGGAAGTTTCTGTGTGTTTGCTGATCTTACATGTGGAAAACAACACGTGATGTTTGTGAAGTTCTACAATGATCATTGTTCTCACAGCATTTTGAGTGGGAACAGTTCAAACTGGGAGTAGTGGGAGTTATTTACTGATTGAAACAAGCTGAATGTTTCTGTGACGATGAAGATCAGCAGCTCAGCTGATCAATGAACTGACATCTATCAGTCGTTTCATGAGATGAAGTCATCAGCAGACATTTGTTCTGACTGTGTGATGAATGTCAGAACGTCAGGGCTCTGCTTTAGTCACTGCTTGATGATCATTGGCTCATTGTTGAATCCAGGGCCCAGTCTGACCTCTGACCTTTGCTGCAGGTCTTCTGTGTTAGCTCCACTTTCATGTCTGATCTTCTACTTGTAGTCCTGTGTCTACATATACAGTGGCTTTCAAAAGTATTCGGCCCCCTTGAACTTTCCCACATTTTGTCACATTACAGCCACAAACATGAATCAATGTTATTGGACTTCCAGGTGAAAGACCAACACAAAGTGGTGCACACGTGAGAAGTGGAACGAAAATCATACATGATTCCAAACATTTTTTACAAATAAATAACTGCAAAGTGGGGTGTGCGTAATTATTCAGCCCCCTGAGTCAACACTTTGTAGAACCACCTTTTGCTGCAGTTCCAGCTGCCAGTCTTTTAGGGTCTGTCTCTGCCAGCTTTGCACATCTACAGACTGAAATCTTTGCCCATTCTTCTTTGCAAAACAGCTCCAGCTCAGTCAGATTAGATGGACAGCGTTTGTGAACAGCAGAAATTGAAGTTGAAATTGCAGTGAAGTCAGCTAGAAACTTACAGTGACGTGGACATCATGCAAAGACTGCCAGACTCTGTAATACTGCAAATGATCAGTGACTCAGGTTAACACTAAACTTTAAACGGCACCTCTGTGTCTCTGTGTGCTGAACATCTAGGATTGAGTCAGGCTGCATCAGCTGAAGCTGTTATTTGTATATATCAGTATTTTTTTATTCAGGTGTGGGGAAAATACGTAAGACTGCAGTGAAGCGATGCACCAGATGAATCCCTGGCCAAAGGTATCGTACTCAAATCAGACTACTGATCCAGCCACATCAGCCTTTTGTGAGGTCTGTTTAAAGTAGACTAAAAGTGAACTGCAGGTTCCTGAGAGGTGGACTGTGAGCACAGAAACACATGTTCATACATACAGCTGCAGCAAACTTACATTAATTTTAAATAGATTTGTTACTCTGATGTCTGTCTCTGTGTTAGTCCTCTGACAGACTGGTGACCTGTCCAGGTGTGCTCTACCTACTACTGGGACAGGCTCCAGCCTCTGTAATAGAAATGTTCTGTTATTCTCATTTAAAGTGTTTAAGTGCTTATGCATATGCTTAGTTGTGACACTGTTGCTGTTCAGTGAAAGTTGCTAAAACTAGATGAACTTACTTCAGCAGTTTGAGAAAACAACTCCCTTTACAGGTGCTGATAAGGCCAAGGGCACAAAACAGCACAACCATTGATGCGTTAGGTTTCATAGCGAGACACGTGAAGTGTGGTAGGATCAGTTTGTAACTTCCTCCCTCTTCCTTGGAAGGCGTAAAGGAGGAGGAGCACGACTTCTGTGGCAGCGCTGACATGACTGAACTGTGATGTTTGATGTGTGTTGGCGCAGTAATAAATAGCTTGATCACAGCTCTTTCTGTGTTGCAGACTTTATTTAAAAAATTCCACGAAACCCCCCCCCCCCACTGTGAACCTGAATTGAATATTCAGAAGACATTTGTTTAAATAGTTCTACAAATCTGAGCTGTTGGTGTGTCCTTGGATTGTGTGGTAATAATATTAGAGCCTGCAATCTTTCTTACTGGATCTCTACTATGAGTCATGTTACCTGAGATTAGTTCTATGTTTACCTGTCAGCCTGGACGAATGTGCTGTGTGAAGAATGTAAATGACATCAGATCTGAACTGCTTACATCTAAGGAGCCTGTTCATATTTAATTGTAATATGAACCAATGATTTTCTGATTGATTGCTGATATATACAGTGGGGCAAAAAAGTATTTAGTCAGCCACCGATTGTCATCATTTTAGGTGGGGGAACTTGCACAGAGGTCAGTAATTTGCACCAGAGGTACACGTCAACTGTGAGAGACAGAATGTGAAAAAAAAAAAATCCATGAATTCACATGGTAGGATTTGTAAAGAATTTATTCGTAAATCAGGGTGGAAAATAAGTATTTGGTCAATAACAAAAATACAACTCAATACTTTGTAACATAACCTTTGTTGGCAATAACAGAGGTCAAACGTTTACTATAGGTCTTTACCAGGTTTGCACACACAGTAGCTGGTATTTTGGCCCATTCCTCCATGCAGATCTTCTCGAGAGCAGTGATGTTTTGGGGCTGTCGCCGAGCAACACGGACTTTCAACTCCCGCCACAGATTTTCTATGGGGTTGAGGTCTGGAGACTGGCTAGGCCACTCCAGGACTTTCAAATGCTTCTTACGGAGCCACTCCTTTGTTGCCCGGGCGGTGTGTTTTGGATCATTGTCATGTTGGAAGACCCAGCCTCGTTTCATCTTCAAAGTTCTCACTGATGGAAGGAGGTTTTGGCTCAAAATCTCACGATACATGGCCCCATTCATTCTGTCCTTAACACGGATCAGTCATCCTGTCCCCTTGGCAGAAAAACAGCCCCATAGCATGATGTTTCCACCCCCATGCTTCACAGTAGGTATGGTGTTCTTGGGATGCAACTCAGTATTCTTCTTCCTCCAAACACGACGAGTTGAGTTTATACCAAAAAGTTCTACTTTGGTTTCATCTGACCACATGACATTCTCCCAATCCTCTGCTGTATCATCCATGTGCTCTCTGGCAAACTTCAGACGGGCCTGGACATGCACTGGCTTCAGCAGCGGAACACGTCTGGCACTGCGGGATTTGATTCCCTGCCGTTGTAGTGTGTTACTGATGGTGACCTTTGTTACTTTGGTCCCAGCTCTCTGCAGGTCATTCACCAGGTCCCCCCGTGTGGTTCTGGGATCTTTGCTCACCGTTCTCATGATCATTTTGACCCCACGGGATGAGATCTTGCGTGGAGCCCCAGATCGTGGGAGATTATCAGTGGTCTTGTATGTCTTCCATTTTCTGATGATTGCTCCCACAGTTGATTTTTTCACACCAAGCTGCTTGCCTATTGTAGATTCACTCTTCCCAGTCTGGTGCAGGTCTACAATACTTTTCCTGGTGTCCTTCGAAAGCTCTTTGGTCTTGGCCATGGCGGAGTTTGGAGTCTGACTGTTTGAGGCTGTGGACAGGTGTCTTTTATACAGATGATGAGTTCAAACAGGTGCCATTCATACAGGTAACGAGTGGGGGACAGAAAAGCTTCTTACAGAAGACGTTACAGGTCTGTGAGAGCCAGAGATTTTCCATGTTTGAGGTGACCAAATACTTATTTTCCACCCTGATTTACGGATAAATTCTTTACAAATCCTACCATGTGGATTCATGGATTTTTTTTTCACATTCTGTCTCTCACAGTTGAAGTGTACCTCTGGTGCAAATTACTGACCTCTGTCATCATTTTAAGTGGGGGAACTTGCACAATCGGTGGCTGACTAAATACTTTTTTGCCCCACTGTGTGTATATATATATATATATTTTTTTTTTTTTACATACATAGTTTTTTGTTGCCTTATGGTTCCAAGCGCTGTCACCAATCTTTGCATTTTGTTATTATCTCATGACACTTGTTTAATCAGCTACCATCTCTCCTGTGGACTTTTTAATGTCTACAGTCTCAGACCAACACAGCCCTGCCCTTCCCATATTAGATTCTTGATGAATGTGTGTTGTTGTTATTCAGCCTGGTTCAATGTGCCCCTTTTTAACTTTGAGCACCCGCCCCTTTAAACCTCTCTGCACAGCCCTGCACTGAACTCACTATCTTCTCCACCTAACAGCCTCCACATGTTCTCACTGTAATTTCCCCTCATGAATGAATTTATGCTGCACTAATGTGAATGTTTGCAGGGAAATCAAACGCATTTCACACGCAGTACTCGAGCTGACTTACCTTTGTTTGAATGACGACTTGTACGCGCTGACTCCACAGATAAGGTACGAAAATATATCAGGCTACGTCTTCAGGGTTTCTACTCCACGGCCGTATTTCATACGGGTCCACATTTCCACTGCACGCTATTTTCTGCAAGTACCGCCGCTTCGCCTCTGGACGCAATCGGTCTCTATACAGTCCATTCTCTTTTGAGCTGCTTTTAAGCATCTTGTAATCGTCGTTCCAACACAGTGTGTTTGTTTTGATTCGTAGACCTCGAAAATGGTGCCGCGCTCCCACAATGCATTGCGGCGTGACGTCAACTCCAAAGCCCTATAGAACATGTTCTTTTTCATTGTCAAAATTATCAGGAATAAAGAAGAAAACTGATTCAAAACCTGTGGAACCTGCCAAAAAACAAGTTTTACTGCAAAGGATTTCTAGATGTGAAGGTTTTGTGGCTTTTTTCAGTTTCTAAAACAAACTCATTTGTACAGAAGGATATGAGGATGTATATGTCCGGTGGTGGGTTATTTTCTTCTTGATTTAATGTATTCATTTATCTCTTCACTTAATCTTTCTTTATGTTTTTTTTTTTTTTGATTTGGCATGAGCGATTTCCGGTCCTCACTCCAAGCCAGTTGGTGGCGGTAATGCACCACATGTTCTATCACAGCTGCGTCCGAGAGGACAGGAAACGTCTGTATGCGTCTGCAAACCAGGTAACTACACTCAGCTGAGCCTCTCTGCTAGTCGTTATTAGTTGGAGGGTTTTGTGTCACTTTCTCTCGGCTTGATAAAGGGCTGTATAGAAATCTCTGGTACGTAACACGTAACGTCATTTTTAGGGAGCGTCGCAGAGAAGTGAGGCTGTTTCTTTGTTTTTGTCGAGTTTTGATTGAAGACATGTTTCCAGTCCGTTTTTTACTCGTTTGTTTTTTCATTAATAACTTTACATTATCACAGAGAACAAGAAGGCGCTTTGTTTGTCACATTCACCTTATGTCTGTGAAGGTTCTCAGTCATCCAGGTCATCGTAGTCAAAGGAGCTTGCAAAGAAAAGCGTCTGGACTTCTTTAAGTTACTTGAAGACGTTTCACCTCTCATCCGAGAAGCTTCTTCAGTTCTAGGGTCAAATGGTGGAGAGTCCCAGATATAAGCCTAGTGGGAGTTTCCCCCCACAGAGGGACAAAAGGACCCCTGATGATCCTCTAATCACCTGAGCCAAGGTGTGAAACTGGGTGTGGGTCCCAATCAGCCAGTTTCGGGTGAGTTCATTGTGAAACCTGGCCCCACCTTATCATGCGAATTCCTGAGGTCAGATGGCCCAGGATGTGAGTGGGCGTTAAGGCGTCTGGGAAGGATCTCAAAACTGGATTATAGATGGCAGAGAGTTGGTGTCGTAAACCCCGCCTCTGTTCAAAGATGGTCGCTCACAGTGGACATAGATGGCTTCTTTCACTCCTCTTTCAAACCATCTGTCCTCTCTGTCCAAAATGTGAACATTAGCATCCTCGAAAGAGTGACCTTTATCCTTAAGATGCAGATGGACTGCTGAGTCTTGTCCTGTGGAGGTGGCTCTTCTATGTTGTGCCATGCGCTTGTGAAGTGGCAGCCACTTGGCAGCCACAGTGATAAATGGCTGAGATGGCTGCAGCTGTACGTGTGAGGTACCTACATATTTCAAGATGAATTTGCAGAGATGTCATGTTTGGTGCTTACAGACATCACACTGCATTTTGTGATTTCGTAGCTATTGTTGTGATATTTTGGAGCTTCCCATGATCACCGTGACAGTCATTCATTTTAACATAACCTTTCTATTCCTTTCAGGGATCCTCATTTTTTTGGTGAGGAAGATCAGCAGCTGTGTCGACAGGCAACAGGTAACGGCATGCTTTTCTGTTAGTACTGTAGACCTTGGTCTGGTGCTCTTTTTTAGTTTAACACAGTATTTTCATTTGCCGAAGTGTAGAAAGCTTGTTCCAGGAGAAACAAACTTTAGTGAGTTCTGCAAAATGATTCCCACCATTGCACACTCTGTCAGCCTCCAGTGTGCCCTTTTTTTGTCCTTTAACTGAAGAAAGTCGGTATCAGAACATATGAGATAAGTGAGATCCTCATTTTGCCTGCTTATTTCAAGATACAACATTTTCACAAACTGCTGTAGGATAACCTTGCTATTTGTCTTTTCCAACACTTCTACATTCATCCATATTTCCTTGTCTGCTTCTTTCCAGGTGAAAAGTACCTGAAATGGGTGAAAGATTTTGTTTCCAAAAACAAAAGCATGTGCGTTCACCTGAAGAAGCCAAGTGGTGCTGACCTGTGGATAGAAGAGCTTGAGAACACCAAATACGACGGGGATGATGATGAAGTTAACGCCTGGGGAAAATTCTACCTTCCCGAGATTGTAAAAATGCAGGTTATTGGTGTGGTAAAGGGCACCTCATGTCCATGTGACGAGCTTGTGCTGATGACGCGTGAGGACAAAAAGCTGTACGGCTATGACGGAGAGGAGCTGCATCTGGTGGCTTCCAGTTTCCTGGAACTATGTGACAAAACGATAGAGTATCCAGCATCCAAGCGCTACTACAATGGAGAGGCCTTCAAAGATATGGTGAGAAGTTAGACTGCTAAGAATAAGACTGGGGATGCCTAGTGTTAGAGATCAATCACCTGAGCTTTTCTTTGTATTGTTGTGTGTTCTGTTTAGACTGAGGAGGACTGGAAAAAAGTTAAGATGAGTGATGTGGGGAGGAAACTGCAGGAAGAACATAAAAAGCTGGTAAATGAAACCCAGTCAGCGTTCGTAAGCCTAATATCATAGGTGGGTATTGGAGCTGAGTATCATCACTGATTTCTAGAACCTGTTCAATTCCAATTCACAAGGTCCCAATTAGATTCCATTTAATTCTTACTCAGAGAGTCAGAAACATTATAATTCTGATCATTTATCAGTACTGACACTTGTGAAACTTCATCAGAGGTGTGAGCATCACAGCAGATGCTTTTGTGTCAAAGTAACTGAGGATAAAACACAAAACCATGAAGCAGATTTTCCTGGCCTAGCTTTTTACAGTAGATAACCTTAAAAATATTATTCTGCAGTAGAACAAAAGCAGACGAGAACCACGACTCAACAAATGTACATTGGCTGATGCTGCTGAAGTGATTCAGAGGTTTTAATAAGAGGTTTTAATAGAGACACAGCAGAGCATTTTGCAGTTTCACTTAATTTGAAAAAAATAAATAAAATTTGGTATTGAACAGCAGAAATGAGGCTGTCTTGTCGGAAGTCATTAAAAAAAATGGCTGTAAACAACGGTAGACTGCTTCATAACAAGCAAGCGAATAATGCCAAAAACAGAGATTTGAGATGGGAAACGGTGTTCTTAAAGTACACTGAGAGAGGCAGAGAGCTGTGCTGTGTTGTTTTTCTGTGTGTGTTTTAATGGTGGTGGAAGCAAACCAGCAAAAGTAAGAGGGAATTCATGACAATGTTTATGTCAAGCGAAATGTGTCTTCTTTTGCTGCTGGTTTGGTTAGAGAGAGACAAAACGTGCAGCTTCAGGATCTGAGCAGCTTTCAGCACCAACGGCATCACAGCTCAGACTTGGATTCAGGATTAAGCCCTTTATGTTTGACTGTAGTGATTGTAGCTCTGTCCTTGTTATTAATCGCTTTAGTCAAACACAGCTATTGTTTGCTGGGATGTGTATATACTTGACAGTTTGTATCTCAGAGTTATCAAAGACACTGTGGATAATCATCAAGAGATTGTTGTTCTCTTAATAATGACCTATTTGATTGTTTGTTTTTTCTTCTTCTTACAGATTCTGGTATTTGGCCAAAAGAGAGCTTCACAATTCTTGGCTTCACCTGTGGTAGAAAAATGACTGAAGTTATGCAACACTCTCTAAAATTAAAGCTATGCAACGCTTTAACATGAATGGCGAAGGAGTGCATCTCTTTCACTGTCTCTTCCTGTCCTCTTCTCAGTCTTTGTTGTGGCACCTCTGCTATGTGTTATAGAAAGCACTTGGAATCATGTTCAATACAAAAACACCAAACTCGTGGGATTGCCCTAGCAAGCAGTTGGTAAAAACTAATTAAAACTGATATATATCAGCTTCACTTTCTAGCTGCAAAAGCACGTTTCTGCAAAAGCATGCAGTTTCCTGTCAGCACTTTTTGGCACAGAGTGTACTCAGAGTTAGGCCTTTCTTATATAAAGCAATATAATCAGCATATAAACATTTAAGATGATAAATTTAAAGCTCAACAGTAACTGCTATAAATATTATAACTACACATGTAGTGCTTTTGCTTAAGTAAATTATAGTTGGGATCATAATAAGAAAACATGTGTTCTTGTTGTTTTTATTTTCTGTGTACCCTGGGTACAGACCAGTATAAATATGGGATTCTTCCCAATAAATGCTGTCTGATAATGCTTCACATTGCATTAAACACTAGATATGTAAGCAAACAAACAAAAACCCATAGAAGCCAGTTTTAATTATTAAATGTGACAATTACATGGAGATGGAAAGTAAACATGCTTATACACGTCTCTGTGATTACAGAAAATCCACACAGATGCTGTCAGAGCAGAGAATCTTTGATTTATCAGAATGATGAATGCAAATGATTTCATGAAATCTCACTCTTGTTCTGGGTTGTAAAATTCACCTGTCCAGTTAAACCGAATCCTTTGCAACACAGTTCTAAGAACCCTACCAACCTCATCCTCAGCTCTCTGCCTGTTGTCCTTTTCAGCTGAGTATTCATCCACATGTGTTTCAACTTCTCTCTCATTTTCAAGCAAATTGCTCAGGCTCTCAGCTTCAGCACAGTTACCATATGGCCACTCTCTGAGGTCTTCTGTGTTCAAGCCAAACAAATTCTTACATGATCTGCAAGGCTTCATTCTGGCACCATCACGGAGACAAAAAGCCTCACACCTGATATTTCCAGGTACTTCAATTGTTCCATCAAAGTAATCTTTCTGGACTGTGTTTGGATAATAGGTCATCACCGCACCAGATACATATTTATGCCATTTGCTAAGACAGGAGGCAGCAATCATAATTTTCCCAGCGTTAGGACCTTTGGTGGACATGGAGACTCCGCAGTACCTTTCTGATTTGTTGGTTTGGGATTTTTGAGAAATGCAGATGGTGGACGAGACGAAAGCTGTTTTTTTTATTATTCTCTTCTAAGTCCAAGTCTGTGAGGAGATCTTGCAGACTCTGCTTTATTTGCTCTTCATTCTCTGAGTTATTTTGCAGGACGATCTGAAAACAGTTACAGATCTGGTCAAAGTGTTGCACCTGATTATATAGTTGTTTTTCATAGAAAGTTGATCAACATGTTTGTTTCGCTGCTTGACTTATTTAACTATGCAGGACCATTGGATGCTTTTGGTTTAGACATTTTAAGATAGGGGGTGAAACAAGTCACAAAAATCTATTTAATTTTAAATCAATAAGCAAAAATCCATCTTTGTTCTCACTAATTTATAATTAAATTTGCTAATTGACCTTTTTTTTTCTATTTTGCTATGCCGGGCTGTCAAAACACGCTGAATTTAGAGTCTTTGAGCTGACTTAACAGATCCAGCAGCTACACAGTGACAGCATCATATACGCCTTGAAGACTGTAAGCATCTCCAATAATGAGTCTGTTAGACATTATTTAGAACTAACAAATTCTGAAGCAAGTCTCCAGCTCTCCTGCAGTCTCTGTGTTTGGTGGAGAAGTATAGCTAGAAGCATATGTTGAAGTATAAGGTACAGTATGGATTTTCTTTGGATTTCTCAGTAAAAAAGCACTTTGCATTATACTTTCCTAAAAACTGGAAGTTTGTCAGATTGACTGAAAATGTGAGAAGAGTTATCTTACCATGTCGAGCACACAGGAGAAGGGACTTCGCCTGGGAAGCTGAGTCGAATACAACTTTAAAGGCCTGGGATATCTTCTCATTAAAGAACCCAAAACAAAAGGATTAGGGAAGATTTCTTCTGGAGAAAAGGGGATGTTGTTGATTTTGCCCAGAAACAACATGCTGTGAAGGATCTGTTGAGTGAAAACATATTTGCTTATTGTTAGTAGTGATAAACAGGACTGTCTTAAAAGTGTCAAAGGTAACACACCTCATCCACCAAGTGTTGACTTCCCGGAGTCATGTAAGAGCCCCGAACCATCCTCTTGGTAATCTTGTAGGCATTAGTTTTGAACCTCCTTTGAGAAATTGTTGTCTTCTAAAATGATAATGATCGAGCAGTTAGGGATTTAAAGACACAGGAGATCTGATAACTTTGGCTACAGCAGAGTCTGCAGACATACCTATTTTGCTCTTGGTCGGCCTATTTTAAACATGAGAGACAACATAGTTAGTGAAATGTTGATAACATACAATGACTATCATTGGTGGCTGAAAAGATGCCAGGTAACAAGTGAAAAGCTGCTACTTACCATCGCCACAGTCTAAGAATGAAACAGGAAACACTGAGCGAGTTGCCTCCATCTTAAAGCTGTTGATCATGTGATTTAAAGGAAAGCCACACCCAGCTCTTTCCTGGAATTTTACTCGACTGTAGAAAACTGCTCCATTTGCCCCGCCCACCCATGATCTTTAATATCTGCCAAAAACAACCTTTTGGTTGTCAGTAACCAGCCGATCGTTTTCGCGATTAAAAAACTGACTTTGTGCGGCGGCGTTCCCACCGCGAGCAGAACTCCGGCTCAAAAACCGCTGTTTTTGAACACTTTTATTTACTTAAGCATTTTAATGGGCTTACTTTGAAACAAAGTGCGATTGAATGATTATTGTTATGTGTTGCCTTGAATTCGGCTATGCTGTCTGTTAGACAGCTGTTTTCCTTTATTGTTGTTTTTGTATTGTTTGTAGCGAACGCTACTGGAATGTATAGATTAAGCTACGTAGCCAAGATAATTAATAATTTAACTGTTGTACATTGGATGATGATGATTTGCATTGTTACATAGGCTTGCAGAAAAATATATTTGTTTACCGGTAAACTGAATCGAACTTGATGTGCTAATGGACGTTTTTCTGACCTACAGGTCAGGTTTTGTTCCCTCCCTTTGAATTAATCTTCTTCATATTGAAGTGGCGAGCCGGTAGGACCATTCTTTGTTTCCCCTCTTTCCCCCACTTAGCCGTCTTTGGATTACGGACATATTTCCCCATTTGTATGAAGCTGGACTCTAAGGAGGAATACCTTAAAAGTGAACTTTAAAAAGAAGAGGACCAAAAAGGACTTTTGCACAGAAAGATCACAGCATTGATTTATTATTTAATTGTGGGCATTTATGTTGTGTGTTGTGTTAATTATTTTGTTCCATTTCCCCTTTCCTCCATTTATTCAATATATTTTTGGTACAAGATATTGCAGTCTTTGGTCTCATCATTCACACCATCTAGGCTCCATAAAGAACTATTTCTTCTGCGCGTCAGTCAGTAAACTCATCCATTGAAATAAACTAGTCCTTAAATAACTTTGAGTTACACAGTGGCAAATGTAATAGAGAAAGACACAGGGCCACCTGAAATCTGTCGTCCTATCTGATTCAAAACCAACATGTAGGAGAATCTGGAATTTTTGATTTTGAGTTAAAAATAAAATATGGGTAAAATGCAGAAATGTTTTTACTAACATGTACTAACAGAGACTTGGAGGAGAGAGACCTAATGTTTAATAATCCACATTTCACTGTTTTACTCTTTGGTTCAGATGTGGATACTGTATTGTTCTTTCTTTGTGACTGTTTATGTTTAAGTTGTTTGTTGCTGGTTTTTAGTTTGTTTTTTGTCTGTTTGGAAGCTGACACAGTCTCTATGGAGATGGGTTTTTGGGGGGTAGCAGGAGGAGAGAAGCTGCAGAGAGGCGTGTAAGACTGCAACTCTGCTTCCTGGTCCCAACTCTGGATAGTCATATTTTGGGGGGTTTAATAAACTACTACTGCATGATGTAAAGCTGAAGTATTACACAGCTTTATGAACCTCCTGTTATCCTGGTAGACGAGTACAGCAATAAATCTTTTACTTGAACATCTTCTGGCTCCAATAAGCTTTGAAATGTGACCATGAAGTTAGAGACACACTGACTGAAACCCACAGCTGTGACTGTGGATCACATCCACACACAGTGTAGCTGCTGTCTCTGTGTGAGGTCTGTGTATATATGTACATATTTATGCTTATATTCATATTCTCTTATTCCCCTTTATTTGATATCCTAATTCTGTGCTGTGTAAAAGTTTGTCGGTGTTCTGCTGCTACGAACTGGATTTCCTGGAGGATAAACATGAGGGATTCATAAAGTTCTATCTCTCTGTTAAAATCCCCCAAAATAAATGAAATGTGAATTTCAGGCAGACGTGTTTTTAAAAGAGTCTCTTTAATGGAAAAATGTGTTTTTAAAACCAGCCAATAGGAGCGTCTGTGGATATCAGCTGAGGCTGAACTCAGGAACACCATCACATATAAATACACAGAATTAAATCACTAGATAAAAGACGTCATTAAATAAGGATCAAATCAACATGTCAGAGGTCAAAGGTCAGTCAGAAGAGGTGTGGTTAAACACTGGCAGTGCAGTGACCTAATGCAGTTTGGTTACCGCCACGGGAAAAGCCCCGCCCCCTCTGAGCCTCCGCTGTGTCCTCAGCACATCCAGGAGCAGCAGGTCAGAGGGGGCGGGGCCATGTCAGGACTTATTTTAAGTAAAATGTAAAGTGGAGCGACGGCAGGAGTCACACAGCAGTAACCAGCTCTGTCTGCCAGGGTCAAAGGTCAAACAAGTCCTGCAGCTGACCCACACACAGACTTACACTGATCCACAGAGAGTGATGAATCCACACATCACTCGGCTGGAGGAAGCTGGGTTTTGTTAGATTATAATATTATTTTATGCCATGTTATACCCCTAATTAAAGATTGTGAATTATTATGTAGTTTTAGTTTGCATTATTCTCCTGAATTAGAAGAAGCTGATAACTATTGCATTAGTTAAACTGATGTGCATTATATTAAACTGCTGATTTATTGTGAATGAATGATATTGTTTTATGATGCATTATACTGCTGAGTTATAAGAAATACTGTTTGCAGAAAGTCATCGCCTTATTTGTCTGATTAGAAGAGAACATGCTGGAGTTTTCTGCCCCATCTCAGCAGGAGCAGATAAACAGGGAGCCAAGGTCGTAGCTTAGGCGCTGTGTGAGAGAAAGCATGTGAATGTTTAGGCTTTTATGATAAGGTGGAGGCACCAGAGGCTATAAGAGTTTGAGCAATACTCCACCATTTTGAGATCAGAGGCTGTCTGCATCAGTGTCCATCTCCCACGTGTGTGATCATTAAAATCATCGTTTGACTCAACCCGACCGGACCAGTGTTGTTATTGTGGTTTTTCTCTTGTCTCCATCCCCAATATTTTGAACTCGTAACATTTTCCACACCGTCCAATCAGAAACTAGTGTTGACGCTGAGACCCGTCTCTGTAACAGGAAGTCCATGAACAGGCAGACCCTCTGCAGCAGGCTGACCTGTGACCTCTGAGACAGAGGGAGGAGTTTGTGTCAGCAGGGGGCGCTGCAGCATCGCCTGAGAGCTTTAAGAACAACAGCAATAAACAGGAAGTGAAAGTCACACTTCTGTTGGTGTGCGTTATCAGCAGACCCCACCCTCTGCAGGAAGCTGAGATAAGAAGCAGCCAATCACAGAGCAGAGAGCATGTGACTTCCTGTTCCTGCTGTTACTGTGACAACAGCTCCTGGGACAGAGATCAGCTTTCTAAAGAGGAAAGATGTTGCTGTCACCCCCGGGTGTCATGTGACCCGCCTGATGTACCGATTTAAGACTGTAAGAACAATAATAACATGTTTTAGTCAGGTGATCCATGCAGAGCAGATCCATGTGACCAAACACAGCTGGATCACATGTTTCCTCTCCTGGAAACAGAAAGCCTTCATGTATAAAGGCTCATGTACCCACTGAGCCCTGCTCTCAGATCTGTGAGGCTTTAACAAACAACAGTTTAAAGTCATGTTTAGCATCTTCTGTCAGTGTGGAAGGTCACACACTTTCCTGAGTGTTGAACCCTGAACTACTAGCTGTTCATGTCAGCCTGGACATAAATACAGACCTGCCTGCTGTCATAGACCCCAGCACTCACATGTTACTTATAAGTGACTCATATGTATGCATGTATATATTGTGTATATTGTGCTATTTCTTACTTAGTGTGTTGTGTCTTTGTTCCTGTTTGTGCTGCAGCACTGTAACCTAAATAATTTCCCCTGGGGATCAAAAAGTATTCTGATTGTGATTAAATGAAAGCAGTCAGAGCAGAGGACGGTGATGTAAGGAATGGGATTTTAATCAGCCAGTCTCCTTTAACTCTCAGCATCACAAAGTAATGTGGTAACATCTGGACTGATGTGTTTACTGTCAGCTAGTTTAAATGCTGTAGGCTGCAGCCGCTGCTCTAACACTATAACTGTAACAGGGCTCAGTGCTGCTTCTAACAGTCTGAGCTGCTTCAGGCTTTATTTGTGAGGAGCACAGCAGCTTACAAACACGTGGCTGGGCCTGGACCCAAAGGAGTGTTTGTTAAAGCCTGCAGTGAATCCAGCAGCAGAATGATGGAAATGCAACACAGCAATGATGAAGAGGAGCAGCATTACAGCCAAAGTCCAGTTCATACAGTTAGGTCCATAAATCAAATAAGGGAAAATAAAATGTTGTTGGATGCACCTGTCTGCACCCTTAATGCTCTCTGGTCACTATGGTAACGCGTAAACATTTCTTTCAAAATAAGACACACGACTACAACACGGGAAAAGACCCAGGGAAACGAAGTTAACGATAAAAACCCTGAAAACCATTGTTGGATTTATATTTTATCATTGTCATTGTTATTGGGGAATATCTAACCATATATGCTCAGAGGTGTAGAACCAATTGTGTAATGATAGTAGTCTTTAAAGACTTTGTGTGACTCCAGAGTGTTCTGGCATTCACACCCACGTCCTGGGATCATGGGAGAGGTGCTACCTTCTTATTGTTTTGTGGTAGGATGTCTGTTTTAGTCTAAGTGCCTTTTGTTTAGATGAACTGCTGGACTTCCAGACCAGCAGGTTTAGGGAAGTCGTTTATGGGGTCACACTCTGACTCCACACACACACACACACACACACACACACACACACACATACACACACACACACACACACACACACACACACACACACACCTACATAACATACAGACTGGTACCTTTGTTCACGTGTATGTTAATGAACCTATGTATATTCATGTAACCTCAATAAAAGAGCAGTGTTACGAGGGAACGGACGAGAGCGACTGTGGTCAAGCGAAGGAACGGCATTGGTCCAGGTCTCTCCCGTGCACGAGAAACATAAAGAACTACTCGTGTCTTGGGTGAACCCATTGTGAGATCTAGCCCCACGCTATCATGTGATTTCCTGTGATCAAATGTCCCAGGATGTGAGTGGGCGTTAAGACGTCCAAGTCCCTCTTCAAGCAACTTAAAGAAGTCCAGACGCTTTTCTTTCCAAGCTCCTTCGACAACATCATTCATAGAACAACTTCCAGCTTCTTTTGCTCGGCTACAGTTTGGATGGATTTGCATTTAAAGATGCAACAAGACTAAAATGGTTAGGGTCAGGAGGTCAAAGGTCAGAGCTCCTGTGGGTCTGAGGGCGGCCTCACGCTGGAGAAGGATGAAGGAGTCTGACCTGAGCCAGTGTTTGACATGAACACATCAGCACTGCTGTCAGTGAGCCTAACGACAGCCGTTAGCATCATTTCAGTGTTTCAGTCATAAAAACACTTCCTGTCTCTGTGGTGGTTACAGTGACATCATGCAGTTTGTGCTTTGACCTCCAGAGGGCGACAAATCAGCACAGACAGAGAGCTCCATTCAAACTTTGCTGCCATCAGGAATAATTCTTCAAATATAATCATCAGTGTTTGAGCAGTTATGATATCAGGGACAATCTAGACATGTGTGACAATACTGAACATGTCACATGACACACCTCAAACATCATGTGATCCACTCTCAGTCTGCACTTTCATTCATGACTTCAACAGGTTGAAACGAGCTTTGAAGAAACATTCAGTGAAATAAATCTTTCATGGATTCATGTGAGCAGCAGATGAACTTTACAAAGAATCAGTGGATTTATCTTCTGTTTTAGATCAACTTTGATCACTTCGAGCCATCTTAAGTCCGTTTGTTCTTCTCACTCACTAACGTCTCATATGATTTCAGATCCCTGCTGTTCCCCAGCTGCCCTGTAGGTGGCCTCAGTGTGTCTCACACCATTTACAGATGATTACAGGTCGTTTACAGTTCAAACAGGTCCAACATAAGAAATATGCAGAAAATATCCTGCTATAACAGTTTGGGTCAAAGTGCAGATGTTCCAGATGTTCTGAGTCTGTCTGTGTTTCATGTTAACATGTAGATGTTGGACCAAAGTGAAGCTTTTTGATGTGACAGCAGGAATGTGAAGTGTAACTCTGAGCTGTAGGAAATGAAACTAAACGGACTTTTTCTCCTTTATTTATAGGAAAGTGTAGGAGAGCAACAGATGAACAAGCGTTACTGTAACAGGAAACATCAGAGGATCTTTATGTTCATCATCATCACTGTTTCCTTGTTCTGTCACAAACACACAACACTTCCTGCTCTCTCTCTGATGGCTCTGATTGGCTGTTTCATTCACAGGAGGTCAGGGCGTCACACAAACAGCTTTAACTGCACAACGACACACTTTAAATCATCTGCAGACAAACCTGTGTGTTTGATTTATGAAGAAATAATAAAGACGTGTGTACAGCTGTCCATGAAGCAGCTTCTCACACAAACTCTGACACTTCAGCCACTTTAATTCCTGCAAAGCTGCGTAATAAAGAGCTGTGACTGCTATGAGCTGCTGATGATGACTGCATGAAGCTCTCAGCTGAAGCTTCTTTCATTTATTTTAATGTTAATGTCGCCTTTTTAAGTCTGTGTGAGGATTTTAATGACACACATTAAAGGAGCTTCTTTGATTAGAACCAAATTCATGTTGATTTTCAGCCTGAAATGATAAAAACTTTAATAATTCTGTTTATAATCATCAACCTGGAGACTAATGAAAAGTATAATAGTGAAAAAAAGCCTTTATTATTTGAGTAATGCCTGAATCTGCTCAGAGACGGAGACAACACAGAGGTGTTGATGACAGTTTGACATTAACTGAATTAAAAACAAAGTGCTCTTATTGTGAAAATCTGCCTCCTACTTCTTTAAATCATTTTTATGTATTTTTTAACCTCACAGTGAAACATTGAGACATTAATCTGACACAGTTTGATCAGCAGCTGTGTTTTCACTGACGTTTCACTTTGATTTGTTCAGACTGAGCAGAGAGGATCGGTTCTCTGTGTGCGCACTGCTGAGAAACACAAGCTCATTTCTGCTGTTTCATGAAAAGTGTTATGGAGGAACAAGAAGTTCAGCCTCTAAACTCTCAGCGTGAGGACTGAGTGAAGAGTTTCAGAGCAGAGAGTTTTGGCTCACAGCTTTTAGCGTCTACACAAAGAGACGATTACGCACTTGATCTGAGAACATCTCCACCTCCTACAAACAAACTCTCCTACGAGCAGCTGTCACAACCACAACAGGCAGAAGACTGGATCCTGCTGCAGGTTAATGATTGATCTAAAGGCAGCTGACCTTTGAGCAGGAACTTGTGAGTCTTTTATTGTGTTTAATGCTCACAGTGCTGAAGCCTGCAGACACACCCACATCATATTATTTGTTCTCAGGGTTGTTCGGCGTGGTGGAGTGGGAACAGAAACTTTCTGCAGGTTAATTATTGATCAAACTAAAGTCATATTAAGGAGCTACTGGCACGGAGTCAGAGCAGAGCTCAGAAATCTGAAATATATCAAAGTATATTAGAGTTTAGAGAACACTGTTTGGTGAATCTGTCTTCATTCATCTACATGGAAACATAAAACCAAAAAACAAACCAATACAACAAAATCACACCCAGTAGGGCTGGGCGATATAAACAATAAACGACAGAATCGATTAAATTTGGTCAACGATAGAGATTTTGACTATACCGCTCTATCGCGACAGCGCATGTGATGATGTCATCAAACTGCACCTGTTTTGGTCGAAAGCATCGCAGCGGTTAAAACCATTATCCTCTGCAATTATGCCGGGTGACAGTCATAGCAAAGAGATGAAGCACTTTTGAAACGCGGGGAAAGCCAAAAACTGCGCTTCCTCCACTTCCGTAACATTGATTCAATAATGTTGAATTCTCTGCAGCTGCTCTATTCCCATGTTGTGGCAGTATATTAATAACTAGCCTCGTGTTGTGGATGAATGATCTCAGTTGTTCTCGTGACTGAAGTTTGGCCCGTGTACAGCATCCTGCTATGCGACTGCATTTGTCCCTGACCACCAGAATCACTCACGTTAACTTTTATCGAGTGGAAAAAGAGTTGGGGCTCATCCTCCAGCTTCACTGTGCTAATGTTATGCTAACATAGCTGTGTCGCTAGCAATCACGTAGCACAACATTATATACCAGGTAGTCCAACTTCAGTAACCCTGCAAACGCCACTGCTGTTTAGTTTTCTGTCTTCATTTATGTTGGAAGTGATAGCAGAGCTGTTTGAATTAGTTTCAAAAATCTCAGTCAGAACATGGTATGAAATTTTTAGGTGTAAACTAGCGCGCTAACTTCCTGTTAACTTCTAACTCCGTTAAATTTAATAAATTCTGTTTTCATGGATATTAAACTTAATTGTTACATCTGCTAAAGCAGCAACGCTGATGATTTTATTAAAGATGAAAGAATTTAGACCGTTTTTAACTCTCAGTGTTCGTTTGACTTTGGGACCTGAAGCTGTCGGAGTTTTGGACCCAGATTACTTCGCGAAGCTCCTCACCACGGCAGCCGTAATGCTCTGACGATCCATCAAGCAGTGCGGCTTACCAAAGTTGTGCTAAAACATTTTTAACAGATTTCTGCAGCCAAAATCGGTTCGAGGTCACGAAGCACAACCAGAATTCATACATAAGACACACTCTTGATTTTTGAGAAAATTAAAGGATTGTAAGTCTGCCTTATAGTGTGGAAAATACGTTATACAGAAGAAAAGAATATATCGCGATATATATCGTTACCGCACATGCTTCAAATTATACCGCGATATGGATTTTAGGCCATATTGCCCAGCCCTAACTCCCAATTTATTTACAACATTTGAAACATACAGTGTAGCTCCGTCAAAACACTCCAAGGCCAAGTGAAAGTGCTGAGAGGGAAAAGATCATGATTAATGATTTATTTAAACTCATAACTGGATGCAGCAGCTGAGCTTTGACCTGTGAGCTGCAGCTTAAGCTTCTTTTATGGTTCAGTGTTTAATGTGTAAACTGTTTATCACTGCAGAGACGCCTACAGGCTATCTACTGTTCAAAAGTGAATTGTTATACACAGTGCAGCAGCTGACCGTTGACCTGTGAGCTTCAGCCTCTTTGCTGGTGTGAAGTGTTTAATGTGACGCAGTCTGCAGACACAGACGACTGCTGACGGAGAAGAAGCAGAGGATTTTCTCTGTTTCTACACAGACCTGGTCCAGACAGCAGAGAGCTGCAGAGTGAAGACGTTCATGAGAAGAAGAAGCTGAGTAAGTTCAACGTCCTCTTTGAATCCTGGATCAGGAAGTGAATATTTGGTGTTTAAATAAGGTTTCTGTCTTTGACTCAGTCTGCTGTCACTTTTTAGAGAGAAAAGGAGATTTTAGATTAACTGGTGTTCCTGCTGCTCCAGCATTAAAGCACAGTATAGGTGACTGCGCTGATGCCTGTTTATAATTTCACCAAAGCTAATAAACTGTTGGCTAAATTTTCTTGTTTTCAGATGTAAACAGAGGTGAGAGGAGCAGATAATAAGGATTAAATATTATGCTGAATAACTAAATTCTGCTAGTCTGTGACGTAACTCCCAGCAGCATCGCCTCATTTCTTTGACCTTTAACATGAGTTAGCTTAGCTAGCAGAGCAGCTATCTCTGCTGTCTGTCATGTGACCGAGTCAAGTGTGTGTAGTAGACTTGTTAGCATAGCTAGCAGGCTGAAAGAAGCTAGCAAACTGTGTGAACACTTTGTAAGAGGTGAGCAGTGAAGGATAAGGAGCTCCTCCAAATGCTGATAATGCACTTAACCTGAATTTACTGCTTGTTACATTATATGTGATGTTCAGTCAAAAACAATTACTTAAATTAACATTATTATTAGTAGTAGTATTAGTATTAGTATTTGTTTATTATTCATAACATGGCTCCCTACTGTAGTGGTTTGAACAACTGATCTGTGGTTATTGTGTCCCTGCAAATTCAACAATGCGCCTCAATGCAAAGCATCAAACAAATATTTTTATTATCAAGTCCTACTGGATGAATCACCGTAGCTCTGACAGTGAAGCACACTCATTTTTATTGGTAGTCACCTTGTAAGCAATGTTCCCTCTAAGCTGCGCACTGTTGGCACGGTCTCTGCGCAGAGAAAATCTGTATTGAGCACACAAAAAGAATTCTTTTTTTTTTTTTTTTTTTTTTCTGTTTCTGCTGCCTGTCAGTCAAACTTTCTGAGGCTTTATGAAGCAAAGACAGAGAAAGCTCAGCGCTGTGGGACCACAGCAGCCATTTCTGAGATTTTAATGTCAGTAAAATTATTCTTTGCTCACCGAAGTCGAGTTTAACACTGAGACGTTTTATTATGACCTCATTAAAATCAATTCAACCATTGAAGACTTACAGGTTCAGCATGTGTTGCATATGTTACTGACAATGATAATGTCATATTCAAAGATCATCTGCTTGTTTTGGTGATATTTATCTCCACTGTTTGAAATCAGCGTTGTGAAATTGGTCACTGAGCTAGCAAGAAAAACCATCCATCCATCTTCATCCGCTTTATCCGAGGCCGGGTCGCGGGGGCAGCAGAGAGGCCCAGACCTCCCTCTCCCTGGCAAGAAAAACCAACTCCTGGTAACTCATCAAGATCTTAAAAATAACAAAATTACAACAAAACCCCCCCAAAGACCATCATTTAGAAAGTAATGATAACTCGAGCTCCGACTGTCATTGTGTTCCCACGATGCTACTGAATGTGAATGCAACCTGTCACGAAATGAATCGGTCTGCAGCAGCATTTCATAATGTCTTGAAATGGTTAGCGCAGGAAAGCCGGAGCACAATCAATACAGTCCTTTATCTTTGGGGCTGTAAGTTGACATTAATTAATGTTCAGCAGTGACATATCTGTCTTTGCCCTATTAAAGCTTTGTTTCGAGGGTTATTCTTCCCACTGTGCCAAAAAGAATTCTAACCTGAATTGAAATTAAAGTAAATATGTGCCGGTGTTTTAGCAAAGCAGCTGATGTGGAGTGAAGCCACGTTAATGACAACGTGTACAACCATTGGAGATGTGAGCAGGACAGACGGAACAACTGACAGGAAAAGTGTGGACTTTATACCAGTTTTTAAATTGTGTTGATCGACCACGTAAAACCAGAGTTATGATAAAAATATCTGCAATGTTTGGTTTTCTTCCTGAATACTGTCGTTGTTTATATTTACTGCAGGAAGAAACGGTAAAAAATGCATTTTATAAGGAAAACGCTCGAAAGCCTGTGAGCAAAAACAGCACCAACCCCCAGCCTTTCCTATTGGTCGAAAAATGTACCATGTCGACCAATCAAAACATGGCATTTAGTTGTTAAGAAACGGAGTGACGGCGGTGTTTTGAGATGTGAGAGATTTGAGACGTTTAGAGCAAATCTTGTGTAGTTAGTGTGTAGTTAGTGTGTAGTTAGTGTGTAGTTAGTGTGTAGTTAGTGTGTAGTGTAGTCAATAGTGTTGTTGTGTGTGTCAGAACAATGAGGCGACTGCTGAATGTTACAGGTGTTACAGCAGTGACACATCTGCTGTTGTCAGGCCTGCAGGTATCAGGCTGTTGTTCTCCTTCATCTCATAGTGGACAGAAATTATTTTTTGGAGCGGCACAAATAATTTGTGTGGCATCAGATTTGATGCAGAACAGCTGATTGTTCTGTAAATAGTTTGAAATGTTTATTTAAAAAAAACTCCTTGGCTGTAGTTTTTTGCAGTAAACAGCTGCAAAAAACTCTGTTTGCAAAACTCAGTTACTTTTTTGAAGAAGTAACTATATAATTAACTGCCCAACATTGGTCATTATTTACTGTATGTTGCAGACAGAGTTACAGACTCTCTCCCAGACCACAGACTCATAATACAAGTCAGAGCTTTATTTAAAGAAAGTTGTGTTTTCAAAATTGAAGTTCAAGTTATTTTTCCTTCCAATAGTGTTAACATGCTACAGGTCATGAACAAGATTTTCTTTTTTAACTTTCATTGTAAGTGGGCTAAAGCAGTTAATTAAAAGTAGTTTAACAGAAATATAAACGCTGTAAATTGATTATTTTAATAAACATGTAACTTGGATGGATTCGACGCTGGCGTGACCACAGTGCACACGTCTAATGTCGCTCACAGTGGATCGCTCAGGGAGGTTGTGTGTTCGCTCAGACAAGTGAAACATTAGAGGGAACATTGCTTGTAAGTGCAAGCTTTAAACTCTCATGGATGAGTAAAACTCATTAGAAACACTGGCGAGCAGTGAGTGAATAACAGGTCTGACAGCAGCAGCAGGGACGGTGCTGTCATAGTTTAATGTGGAGTCTGTTTGAACTCAAACACTGAAGAGCAAAGAAAAGAACTTTAATGGTTCTGGGTCCCTTTGACCAAGCACTTTGCATTTTTTGTATTATGGTTTATGGTTCTGGTTCATTTACAGTCTTATTTATGCTTCTTTGAGTTTCTTATACTTCCTGTTTAGTTCCTTGATCATTAGATTCCCTCTGTGTCTCTGTGTGCCTCTGTGTGTCTCTGTGTGTGTTTGTGTTGTGGAGCAGGGAAATTATTTTACTGCTATTGTTAAATAATTGTCATCATTACCATTGCATTAATAATATAATCTGGAGTTTATATTGCATTTAGAGGTTTAAACAGTGTCTCTCTCAGAAAGACTAAGTTGCAGGCTGACAGGAAGTTGCAGAAAGTTTGCAGAAGTGAAAGCAAAGTCTAAGTTATTCTGAGGAGCAGGCCAGACGAGGCCATTTGAATCACTAGGTTATTTAAAATGATCATTGCTTTAACAAAGTAACAGATAGCTTTAAGAAGGCCTTAAGATGCTTATGTACACAGTTATTATGTTTAGTAGAGGTTCTTGATTAAAACATTTATTTAGTAGAAGATATACACATAGTCTCAGTGAGCCTCCGTTCTGGTGAAAGGTCAGAAGTGCAACAGGTGACACAGAGAGCATGTGAGGTCAACACACACACACACACATTAGTTAGATTTATTTAGAGAAGAGGTTACTCATGTCTGGCTGTAACTGCAAAAGTGTCTCGGTAAAAGAGGAACCGTCCTTGTTGTCTCGGCAAGAAAGAGGAACAAGACAAGAACGGAAAGTACCAGCCATGAAAATAGAAGATGATCTTCTGGGGTAAAAGCCAGAAGATCATCTTGTATAAATCTATGTATAAAATGTTTCTGTGACGCATGAAGGGGCGTCAGTAAATCAAACCCTGATGCTATAAAATATCTGTTTATGCTTTGATTAAGTCGAGGACTACTGGCTGTCTGCGTACAGAGTGTCTTCCCACACGTGTGTTCATTAAAATCATTGTTGGACCAAGATCCTCTGGACCATGGGTGGTTTGTACTCTCCCTCCTCAATTTTGAACCTTAACAGTGTGTGTTTGTGTGTGCTTGTGTGAGGCCTGGTGCTCCTTTCTATATTTCCTCAGCCTGTCATGTCTCTCTTGTCTCCTCTTTCCCTCACTCACTCTCGTCTGCCTTTCCTCCACTCCTCTGTCAAGCTCACGTGTCAGTGTTGTGTTCCTTTGTTTGCTGTTTTATTGTGAAAGTCTTGCATTCTTTGTTCAGTGTGTTTCATTTTTCCTGTGAAGGTTCTCAGTCATCCAGGTCATCATAGTTTAAGGAGCTTGGAAAGAAAAGCATCTGGACTTCTATAAGTTGCTTGAAGATGTTTCGCCGTTATATTTGGGTCCTACCCTGTCTGCATTATGCAGCCAGTTCAAGACCAACATTTTTCTAGTTTCCCAAACAGTGAATCAGTGTGTGTCAGTGAATGCATCGTGTGTGCTTCAGGCTCCATCTAGTGGACTGATAGCAGAGCAGCTGATGGCAGCTTCCTCTGCCTCACACTGCTGTCTGACTGCATCCAGCTGACACTGATATGAAGCAGGAAAGAAGCAGCTGATATTTGGACAGCACACATGATGAAAGGAGGATTTCAGCTGATGTGCACATGAATGATTTGTGTTTCCTCTGCAGGTAGAAAGTGTGTGTGAGCCGAATTGAGCAGCATGGATCAGTGTGAGGACAGAGAGGAGGGAGTCCCTCCCTCTAAAAGCACTCTGTGTGGGGAACATGAGAGCCAGACCAAAGCTCAGAGGTGAGATGACCATCTCTAACTGTCCATGACTCTTCTCCATGTCACAGCTCAGCACTCACATCACTGCTGCATCATTATTCACAGGAACCAGCCTGGACCTCCACCCAGCTCTGTGTCCTTACAGAGTGACGGGTCTTTAGATCGTCTCATTAATTTTAAAGTCCAGCCTGTGTCTGCTGCAGAGAGGTGAGCTGTTAGCAACATGAACTCTTTGATTAAACTGCTTGATGTTGTTGGATATAAACTACAAACACGTCGTTCCCTCAGTCCCATTTAAACTGTCTTTTAAAACAAGCCTTTGGTTTCTAAACAACTGAAAACCCACTTCAGCAAACAGGAAGTGATCAGAGCGTCCGTCCACTTCCTGTCAGGCCCTGCAAACATTTCATATTGAAGAAAAGTCGTTGATATCTCACATTTTTACTCCACCACATTCAACCATTTTGACATTTTACAGCATGAAACTCTTGTCACATGACTCCTGTTATGTTATAGAGTCATGTGACCACCAGGGAGGGATTTGTATGGATGAAACACATTCAAATCAATCTGATTCATCAAGGGAAACATTTTTGGTGTAAATGCAGCAACACTGAAAACGCTGAAGATAAAAACACAACAGATGAAATATGAACAAATCGAGGCTTTGAATACACGTGTGTGTGTTTGAGACACAGAGATAAATGGATTGTGTGTCTGTCCTATTGCTGCGTGAGGATTTTATTGTAGATTTTGTGCGTGTACACTTTTGACCACGAAGGTGTTGAAAGGGCGTAAAACAGTTGGAGGCACCAGAGTGAACACTAGTGCTGTCAGTAGATTAAAACATGACTAATTAATGACACAATCTTCTGTCATTAATCCTGATTAATCACAATTACTTGATCAATAGCTGCAGTTACATTTTTCCAACTTTATATTTAAGCCTGTAACAGACGTTTACACCATATAATGAAGTCAATGCAGAATAAACACAAAGAATGTTAAACGCTTCAATTCAAAGAGACTTTGAATAGTTTTCAGTCTTTAACTCAGCTTCTCTGCTGTAAATACAACTTTGTAACAAATATATATACTAAAAGCTAAGTGTGCACTAATATATAATAATATATAATCTATATTACTGCTGTTAATGAAAATGTTTAATCAGACTCATCACAGGGTTACTGTGGATTCATTTGGATTAATCACCATTTAACATCATTTTTAATGTAAACGAATCAAAGTTCATTTCATGAGCAAACAGACTCGAGAGAAAAGGGCAAATTTACACACTTAACATGTTTATTGAACATGTAAACATTGATTAACCTCCTGAATGAGCCGACCCCCCCAGGGACAGTCCTGCATGCTAATGATGGGCTCTGCTCTGTACCTGCAGGATTCTGTCAGCCACAAACTCCTCAGCTGATCCTGAATCTGAGCCCATCTGTCAAACCATCATTTTCTTCACAGGTCTGTGGAGGTGGCACTGATCCTGCAGCAGTCTAACACTCTCTGTCACTCTTCTTCAAGTCTTTGACACGAGGAACCAAAACTATGTTATTAACAACACTAACAGGTCTGCAGTTTGTCCACTTGGCAGTTGTGTCATCAGTGCTTTGCATCGTTGTGATATTTTAAGCTGGAAGTGCTTCGGTGAAAAGAAAATTCCTTCTGTCACGATGTGCAGAATCCTTCATGTTGGTCGGCTGGTCCGTCTTGTTATTTTTTTAATGCTCAAACTTTCCATCGAGAGGTCAGTGTGTGTTTGTCATCTTCTATATTGAGCTGATTGGTTCAGCTGCCGTCACTAACAGATGTGCTGCACATCTGCACGTGTGCAAAGGTAACTCTACTCGGACAAACTGCCCGAAGTGCGTTGATAGAAACATTTCAGGGATTTTGAGTCGTTCTGCTCTCCAGATGTGTCGTGTTAAAGGTTTTTATCATGTTAATCATGATAACAGATGAACCCCTAACCCTAACCCTACATGTTAATGTTGACAGCACTGCTAAATCCTTTTTAATGTTCTTCTGTCAGATCATTGATTAGACTCGACTCCAAATACGAGACTCAGAAAACTCAAATGAAAACTCAATTCAAACCAATGAGAAAAGGACTTCTTGTGTTAGAATGAAAACATGTGGAAGTGGTCAGGTTTCAAACACTCGATGAATCTGCTGCACAGTTACATTCAGGGACCTTTGGCCTCCTGAGAGCATTAGTTGATGGTTCATCACAGTTTTCTCAAAGTTTCCTCTGAGCTTCTGCAGCATCATCACTTCCATCACTGATGAAAGAAAGTTCATAGAAAACAGAAAATATATCTTCAGAATCTGAGAGTCTAAAACTTGACAGGCTTGATTCAGATGAAGTTATTTGAGCAGAAACTCCTGGATCTTTATCCTGTGTTGATCTAATCCTTCATGGTTCCTCCACAGAGTGGACCAGCAGAGCTCAGAGGTTCCCAGTGGTCAGTCTGCCCAGCAGCATCAAACACAGCTGGACTCCATATTTATGGTCTGTACATGTACAACAACTACTTTATTATTAATATTAATAATAATGCATTTATTTATAGGTCCCTTTCAGAACACCAAGGACTCTGTGGACTAAATGACCAAAAGAAAACAAACTTTGAAATCAGACGGTGCAAATGTGATCACAGGGAAACGTTTTAAACATCGAGGCTTTAAACAGAAACCAAAGTGAAACAGTTTGTAGTCGAGATCAGTGGGAATGAAGCTGAATAACTGTTTCTTCAATAACTTTGAGCTCTTAAAAAAGAAAAACTAGCTGAAAGTCTGGCTGCTGTTATGAAAAGTACAGAGAAATTATGGGTCGCTCAACACTTGTGCACAATATAAGAGTTTAAATAAATCTAAAGAATAACTCAAAGTCCTACAATCATACTGAGAAAATCATCTACAGCTAACTATCCAAGTGGATTTGTTTAAGACAGCTCCATCTGCTGGTGGCCCTCTGCAGGTGCATGAAAGGGGCGTGTTTATAGTGAAAGTAGTAGAGAAAGTAAACCCCACGGGAAGGAGGAGGACTCTCAGTGGCTTCCAGCTCATATTCAGACATTTGACTTCTCACTGAAAGCAGCAAGTTTGAGTGTCTGTACCTTAGTTAGAAGAGATAACATGTCAGTAGTAATTAGAGTTGATTGAGCAATGCTGTCCTTGTAATGTAGTTTATGATTTTTATGGACAAGTCCAGTTTTTCTGTAGAGCCTCTCAAGTTGGTGACAGCAGCAGTGGAAGTTCACGTGTAAACCAGAGCAGCAAATCAGGTCCAAATGTGTTGTTCACAGTGAGTGGGATCATCATTGGCTGCTATGTTAACCTCCTGCAGCAGGATGTGTTTGGTCAGAGAATGGATAGATCACTAAGTCATTGTTGAGTTTAGGGAGACAGTAGACAGTTGGAGGAGGTTCAGCCAGTTGACACACAGTAGATAAAATAACTGAAGGCAGGAGCAGACACCTGTATGACTTTCCACCTCTCACATAGCTTATTTCCCTGGGCAGCGCCACAGGGCTGGTAGATGTAAACAAAGCTGGAGGAGAGGATTTATTCATCTGAGAAAAGTCACAGAGTTGTGTCTTGATGCTCAATCATCCAGGTACGTAAATCCCAAAAAGCTTGATTCTGTTCATCTGGATGTTTTCAGTGGGAGAAACGTTTCATCATCATCAGGTGACTTCTTCAGTCTCAGCTGACTGCAGGTTTCAATCTCATAAACAGGACATTTGTATGACTGAAACCAGCCCACTGAAGGAACAATGGGCTGGGAGGTCAGTTCATTGATCATTGGTACGCATATTGTCAGGACCATTGATCAATGGTTGTTGATCAATGGTCATGAGTCCAGTTCACAGAGAGCTGGGGAATGGCTGCAATCACAGCATGTAAGATGGTGACAGTTGTACCCTTAGGCCCCTCCTCCATTCAGAGATGGTCTTTCCTTTTCACATAAATGGCCTCCTTGACTCCGCCCTCAAACCAGCGTTCACATTTACTCAGGACCTTCTTGATGTGAAGTTCTTCTGCTTCGCTGGCTGCTGTGTCTGTGGGGATGGTGTTTGTTCTGTGTTGTTGTGTCCTGATGACGCCCAGTTTGTGCCCCAGTGGATGATGAGAGTCAAACCTTAAATACTGATCTGTATGTGTAAACAGAGTGAACCTTTAAGACCAGTTGTCTGTACGATCAACTCAGTCACCTGAAACATCTCCAAGTTTCTGGCTTTGATCATCAACCTGTTGGTAGTTCAGCTCTGAACACCAGTGAAATGTTTCTCCCACTGAAATCGCTGCATTCATATGAACAGCATCAACGTTTTGGGATCATGGAGTTGTGGACAAAGTCTCAGTTAATCAGATAAAGTCAAACCTATAATTGGTGAAGAGGTCGTGGATGATATGCCCCTTGATCGTAAAGAAGTGGACGTTGTGGATACTGAGGTTCAGAGTGGTGGGTCATTCATAAATATTCTGTTCCAGCTGCTGGAGGACAACATCATCACTTTTGTGAAGAACGAGCTGAAGAAGATCCAGAAGTCTCTGAATCCAAATAAGCCCCAGTGCTTGGAGTTTCAGAGGGAGGATGATGAGCAGAGGAGAAACAGCAGAGAGGCGTTTGTGAAGATCACAGTGGACTTCCTGAGGAGAATGAAGCAGGAGGAGCTGGCTGACCGTCTGCAGAGCAGTAAGAGGATTTATCTAAAGGTTTAAGCTGCTGGATAAATGAGACACTTGTGACACCAGTGTGTTCAGTCATTTCTCAGTGGGTCAGAAATTGTCATCAGCATTTTGTAAAATATGATTGTTAAAGTTGTATTTTTATTATTATTATTCAGAACTTCCAGCTGCTGTTTGTCATCGTAAACTTAAGTCTAAGCTGAAGAAGAAGTTCCAGTGTGTGTTTGAGGGCATCGCTAAAGCAGGAAACCCAACCCTCCTGAATCAGATCTACACAGAGCTCTACATCACAGAGGGAGGGACTGCAGAGGTCAATGATGAACATGAGGTCAGACAGATTGAAACAGCATCCAGGAAACCAGACAGACCAGAAACAACCATCAGACAAGAAGACATCTTTAAAGCCTCACCTGGAAGAGATGAACCAATCAGAACAGTGCTGACAAAGGGAGTGGCTGGCATTGGGAAAACAGTCTTAACACAGAAATACAGCCTGGACTGGGCTGAAGACAAAGCCAACCAGGACATCCAGTTCATATTTCCATTCACTTTCAGAGAGCTGAATGTGCTGAAAGAGGAAAAGTTCAGCTTGGTGGGACTTGTTCATCACTTCTTTACTGAAACCAAAGAAGCAGGAATCTGCAGCTTTGAAGACTTCCAGGTTGTGTTCATCTTTGATGGTCTGGATGAGTGTCGACTTCCTCTGGACTTCCACAAAACTACAATCCTAACTGACCCTAGAAAGTCCACCTCAGTGGATGTGCTGCTGATAAACCTCATCAGGGGGAAACTGCTTCCCTCTGCTCGCCTCTGGATAACCACACGACCTGCAGCAGCCAATCAGATCCCTCCTGACTGTGTTGGCATGGTGACAGAGGTGAGAGGGTTCACTGATCCACAGAAGAAGGAGGAGTACTTCAGGAAGAGATTCAGAGATGAGGAGCAGGCCAGCAGGATCATCTCCCACATCAAGACATCACGAAGCCTCCACATCATGTGTCACATCCCAGTCTTCTGCTGGATCACTGCTACAGTTCTGGAGGATGTGCTGGAAACCAGAGAGGGAGGAGAGCTGCCCAAGACCCTGACTGAGATGTACATCCACTTCCTGGTGGTTCAGGCCAAAGTGAAGAAGGTCAAGTATGATGGAGGAGCTGAGACAGATCCACACTGGAGTCCAGAGAGCAGGAAGATGATGGAGTCTCTGGGAAAACTGGCTTTTGATCAGCTGCAGAAAGGAAACCTGATCTTCTATGAATCAGACCTGACAGAGTGTGGCATCGATATCAGAGCAGCCTCAGTGTACTCAGGAGTGTTCACACAGATCTTTAAAGAGGAGAGAGGACTGTACCAGGACAAGGTGTTCTGCTTCATCCATCTGAGTGTTCAGGAGTTTCTGGCTGCTCTTCATGTCCATCGGACCTTCATCAACTCTGGACTCAATCTGATGGAACAACAACAAACAACCTCCCAGAAGTCTGAAACAGGAGAATCTGCAAAGAAACACTTCTACCAGAGTGCTGTGAACAAGGCCTTACAGAGTCCAAATGGACACCTGGACTTGTTCCTCCGCTTCCTCCTGGGTCTTTCCCTGCAGACCAATCAGACTCTCCTACGAGCCCTGATGACACAGACAGGAAGTAGCTCACTGACCAATCAGGAAACAGTCCAGTACATCAAGAAGAAGCTCAGTAAGAATCTGTCTGCAGAGAAAAGCATCAATCTGTTCCACTGTCTGAATGAACTGAATGATCGTTCTCTAGTGGAGGAGATCCAACAGTCCCTGAGATCAGGAAGTCTCTCCACAGATGAACTGTCTCCTGCTCAGTGCTCAGCTCTGACCTTCATCTTACTGTCATCAGAAGAAGATCTGGATGTGTTTGACCTGCAGAAATACTCTGCTTCAGAGGAGGCTCTTCTGAGGCTGCTGCCAGTGGTCAAAGCCTCCAACAAAGCTCTGTGAGTAAACATGTTGTCATCGCTTCATTGTTAAAATCATGGGAAATAAATCAGAAATGCTGAGTTCAAAGAGCACTGTAACATTTTTTTAAAATAGTAAATTAAATGATCATCAGTCACTCGGTAAATATATGGTAGTTTTAATGTTTCACTCCAGCATTTCTAAAACACACTTTGTTCTGTAACTCTTATCAAAGGACAATCCAGACCCAGCCTATAAGAACATGAGCTCTGATGCTTCAGCCCCTCTGACAGGTTTATTATCCTCAGCTTGTTCATTTGTCTCCAACTCCAGGAGTTTGGTTGTTTTATTCTAATGCACAAACTTCACCTGCCAGACTTCACCTACATCTTTTTCTGATGTTCATAATTTAAGTTCAAGTTTGTATCTCACTTTCAGTGCACACCCTCCCTTTTTAAATATAAATCTCTGCTGTGCTGTCATGTTTTCATCCTGTATGGAGGGAGAAACTCGGTCTTCATTACTGAAATTGCCTCTAAGGTCGTGTTTCTTGTCAGTAACCATATGTAACTGTAAGGCTTCCATAACCAGTGTTATCACAGAATTACAGTGGGTTCACTCTGGGTCCTCTACAGTTTCCTCCCACTGTCCACAGACATGCAGTTAGGTTACCTGGTGATCTAAACTTCATGCAGGTGTGAGTGAGAGTGGTTGTCTGTCCCTCTGTGGGCTTAGTGGAAGAGACTGGATGGATCTCTGCTTTGTCTTTGATATATGCTGACAGCAAACATTCTCCATGAAGTCTGCATTTCAGCTCATCTCCTTTATACACACCTTTAACAGGAAGAGTTTTATACAGCTAGTGTTTAAAATCCAGTGTTATTCACAATACACAGGTAATGAGCATGATTATTGAATTACTAAAATTTTCTAAAATAATTGTTTTAGTTAATATTGTATGACAGTGTACACAGAATTATTAGCTCAGTAGGCAGAGTGGTCGCCCCATGATCATAAGGTCAGGGGTCGAATCCACCGAATAGTTACCTTGTGGTACCCCTGAGCAAGGTACCATCAAGGTACCAATCATGTGCACTGGACTGGTAGCACTCATAGTCTCATAGGTTTAAATAAATTAAAAAAAAAAAGGGTTCAACATATAAACAAATTTAATTTGATCACATATATTGTTTTTTTTTTTTTTTTTTTTTTTTCCTTTCTCTCACAGACTGAGCAGCTGTAACGTCTCAGAGAAAGGCTGTGAAAATTTGTTGTCAGTGGTCAGCTCCCAGTCCTGTAGTCTGAGAGAGCTGGACCTGAGTACCAACAGCCTGAAGGCTTCAGCAGTAAAGCTTCTGTCTGCTGCAGTGGAGAGTCCACATGCCAAACTGAATGTTCTGAGGTCAGATCAATTTGTATTATGTTTAGTTCTGTTTGTTTATGTGTTTGATGTTTGTTTTTGTTTATGTCTTTATCCAGTTATCCTTGTTTCATAGCATTTTTATTCATTTCAAAGTTAAACGGAAGTTTTACTAACCTGCTCAGCACAAGACAATAAGCTATTGCACCTTGATTACACTTTAACAACAATCTTTATTCATGTTTTTATCTTCAGACTTAACATCTGTGAACTCTCAGAGGAAAACTGTGAAGCTCTGTCCTCAGTTCTCAGCTCGCAGTCCTCTAGTCTGACAGAGCTGGACCTGAGTATCAGAAAGCTGCAGGATTCAGGAGTGAAGCTTCTGTCTGCTGGACTACAACGTTTAAACTGTAAACTGAATACTCTGAGGTCAGATCAGAAAACATTTAGTTTTTAGAATTATTAATTAAAGTTCATACATATGATGTTGTATCTTAGTATGTTTATGTTTCCTTTAAAAATAGAAAGTCAACATTTAATGTTGTGAAATGTATTAACAAACTCTACATGAGTACTTGTTTTATAGATTGTCTTTTATTTTTCAGACTGAGTGGCTGTAACCTGTCAGAGAGAAGCTGTGAAGCTCTGTGCTCAGTCCTCAGCTCCCAGTCCTCCAGTCTGAGAGAGCTGGACCTGAGTAACTCTGACCTGCAGGATTCAGGAGTGAAGCTTCTGTCCGCTGGACTAAAGAGTTCACAGTGTGCAGTGGAAACTCTCAGGTCAGGATTCAAACTTTTCCACAGATGATCATTTGAAATGTGATTTATATTATTGTATAAACAGGTAACTTTTACAGCTGTCAAGTGAGCTTTTATTTACATTTGAGTGGATAATTGGACTCTGAATTACTAAAAGTTGTTATAGTTATGTCTCTGTTTATTTAAAAAAAATACTTCATGCACTGCCTAATTTAAAGATTTAGGCTCCTTTGGGCCCATAATATATATATTTGATTTCTTTGTGAATGAAATTAGGAGGATATTGGCGACTGCTGATTGGCTCGCTGTTTGTTTTTTATTCACAGTACTTAATTTTAAAGGCTGATTTCTCAAAATGAGATGTTTATCTTTTCTTCTACAACACGTGGAGCCACCAAATCTTCTTGCTTCATTTATTCATTACAGTTTGATTTAAAGAATATTAGACTCGTAACATAATAAATATATTTATTTCACTTCTTCTTGAGAGAAAGAAAGGGATGACTGGGTGAGCTCCAGTGGTTCATCCCAGCAGAGAGAGCGGCACACTGGGCTGCAAATGATCACAGTAGTAATGGCCATAGTTTGATAAAACAGGCAGTCTTACCCTGTAGATAATACAGGGTTCTGGTGCCGATGTGGGGGAGGGGAGTCGCCCGGTACTAACTACATACTACTAACTACCTCATCCAGATGTCTTCCCTACTAAACCTGATAAGAAGTAACTGCAGTAGCCTTATAGGTCAAATCAGTTTCACCTGTTAAAGTTAGCTCCACTATTAATTAGGGGTGGGGGAAAAAATCGATACTGTGTAGTATCGTGATATTTTGTTTGCTAATAATGTATCGATACAGGGACAGCAGAAATCGATATTTTGTTACAAACAATTTTTTCTCTGAAGTCAACATGCTCTGGAGTCAGAGCATGTTGACTTCAGAGCATGTTGATCCTTTTTCTGAGCAACAATCCTGACATTCCTTCACTGTCCAAATGTGTTTAACTTTTTTTTTGGCAGCAATAAACATGACAGTTTACTTATTTTAATTTAAGACATGTTTAATTTTAATTAAGTTTGAAACTTTTTTATTTAATGTAAAATTATATATTTTTTTAAATTTACTTTCAAATTCTTCAGTTGCTGAAGGGGCTGCATAGTTTTCATAAATTGCATAGTTCAGAATAGCTATAATTGTACCAGATGGTTGCATTCAGTTAAGTTGGACTAGACTGTAATACAAACCGTTCAGTTTGTCAACAATAAAACTGACTGAAATGAGAGAAAGACTGAGTGTGAGACTTTGATATTAGATAAAATGAATATTGATAAAGTTTACCTTATGTGCAGAATTTAAATATCGCAAAATATTTTAAAAAATCGCAATAATATCGTATCGTGCGTTAAGTATTGTGATAATATCGTATCGCGAGTTGTATGGTGATTCCCACCTCTACTATTAATGGTGTCACTTGTTATTTCTGGGATGAGTTTAGTAGCCTGAACAGCTGCTTAAAGGAAAGTAATTAAATAATAAAAATAACCTAAGTCCGGGGGAACCTGCAAGAGCTGTTTGCACAAAGAATAATGCTCAGACTTTGAGGTTTTATCGTTTTACACAAGGTTTAAAAATGAATGTCCACAATTGAATTGCAGAAATTGTTATTGAGCTAATACTGATGTAGTTGTTATCTTTGGTAAGGAGAGGTTGGAGGAAGGATGAGCACAGTCAGGCCTAAAGATGCTCTTAATAATAATAATGGATTGCATTTATATAGCGCTTTTCGAGACCCTCAAAGACCCTTTACAATCCCACTACAGGGAGTGCAGAATTATTAGGCAAGTTGTATTTTTGAGGAATAATTTTATTATTGAACAACAACCATGTTCTCAATGAACCCAAAAAACTCATTAATATCAAAGCTGAATGTTTTTGGAAGTAGTTTTTAGTTTGTTTTTAGTTTGAGCTATTTTAGGGGGATATCTGTGTGTGCAGGTGACTATTACTGTGCAGAATTATTAGGCAACTTAACAAAAAACAAATATATACCCATTTCATTTATTTATTTTTACCAGTGACACCAATATAACATCTCCACATTCACAAATATACATTTCTGACATTCAAAAACAAAACAAAAACAAATCAGCGACCAATATAGCCACCTTTCTTTGCAAGGACACTCAAAAGCCTGCCATCCATGGATTCTGTCAGTGTTTTGATCTGTTCACCATCAACATTGCGTGCAGCAGCAACCACAGCCTCCCAGACACTGTTCAGAGAGGTGTACTGTTTTCCCTCCTTGTAAATCTCACATTTGATGATGGACCACAGGTTCTCAATGGGGTTCAGATCAGGTGAACAAGGAGGCCATGTCATTAGTTTTTCTTCTTTTATACCCTTTCTTGCCAGCCACGCTGTGGAGTACTTGGACGCGTGTGATGGAGCATTGTCCTGCATGAAAATCATGTTTTTCTTGAAGGATGCAGACTTCTTCCTGTACCACTGCTTGAAGAAGGTGTCTTCCAGAAACTGGCAGTAGGACTGGGAGTTGAGCTTGACTCCATCCTCAACCCGAAAAGGCCCCACAAGCTCATCTTTGATGATACCAGCCCAAACCAGTACTCCACCTCCACCTTGCTGGCGTCTGAGTGGGACTGGAGCTCTCTGCCCTTTACCAATCCAGCCACGGGCCCATCCATCTGGCCCATCAAGACTCACTCTCATTTCATCAGTCCATAAAACCTTAGAAAAACCAGTCTTGAGATATTTCTTGGCCCAGTCTTGACGTTTCAGCTTGTGTGTCTTGTTCAGTGGTGGTCGTCTTTCAGCCTTTCTTACCTTGGCCATGTCTCTGAGTATTGCACACCTTGTGCTTTTGGGCACTCCAGTGATGTTGCAGCTCTGAAATATGGCCAAACTGGTGGCAAGTGGCATCTTGGCAGCTGCACGCTTGACTTTTCTCAGTTCATGGGCAGTTATTTGGCGCCTTGGTTTTTCCACACGCTTCTTGCGACCCTGTTGACTATTTTGAATGAAACGCTTGATTGTTCGATGATCACGCTTCAGAAGCTTTGCAATTTTGAGACTGCTGCATCCCTCTGCAAGATATCTCACTGTTTTTGACTTTTCTGAGCCTGTCAAGTCCTTCTTTTGACTCATTTTGCCAAAGGAAAGGACGTTACCTAATAATTATGCACACCTGATATAGGGTGTTGATGTCATTAGACCACACCCCTTCTCATTACAGAGATGCACATCACCTAATATGCTTAATTGGTAGTAGGCTTTCGAGCCTATACAGCTTGGAGTAAGACAACATGCATGAAGAGGATGATGTGGACAACATACTCATTTGCCTAATAATTCTGCACTCCCTGTATTCATTCACTCTCACATTCACACACTGGTGGAGGTAAGCTACAGTTGTAGTGGTAGGTTAGGTTTTGCCCAAGGACAAAATGACCAAGACAGAGAGAGCTGGCTCATCAGACAGACAAGCTCATCTTGTAACCTACTGGTTCGCTGGTCAGCACACCAGCTGACTAGCGAACCGGCTAACTAGCACACTGGCTAACTAGCACACCAGCTAACTAGCACACCGGCTAAATAGCAAATCAGCTAACTAGCAGACCAGCTAACGGCAGCCACAAGCTGAAGGACGATTAAATGTAGTGGAGATATCAGAGATGACACTGGTGTGTCCGATTCACTCTTTAGCACTCTGGTCACTCCGGTGTGTCAGCCAGAACACCACTGAAGGCCAAATGATCCCAGCATGTGGAATAAAGAGCTTAAGGTTTGGTTTAAGACACTTTATTCTTTCACTGATTGATTCTTGCGGCTGTGATCATGTGTGTGGTTTCTTACAAAAAGGAAGTACACAATACAAATACATGACAAATAAGATGAATAGATAAGATACATATCCAGTTATATGTACGTACATCAGTATAGCTAATATAGCCATATATAAGGACAAAGATCACAGTACTATAATGCAGTAATGTTAAACACAAAGGTGTATATCTACATAAATCTGTCCTATCAGTGATCAGGGTACTGTAGTATACTTCCACTACATAAACTATAGAAACTAAACGACATTAGTGTGACTTTAAGTTACCATCAGTACAGACGAACTGATGGTAGTTGTACAAAATAAAGGCATTGCAATTATTGTGAAGGGCTTCCGGTTAAACTAAGATCAGCTGATTACCTCATAACAAATTGTTTGTTATAGAACGCAGCTCCCACTCTTCATTAATATCATGTACTGTAACTCCCAAGTAACCATGGTTACCCAGCCACGCCCAGTAGTCTCCAGAGAGACCAACAGCTGGTGCACGTTGTAACGCCGTGGCTTTCATAGTCTCTCCTTTTTCTACAGCTCATGTGTTCTTCTTGTGATGGTGCGTCTTGAGGGAGGCTCATACATGCCGTCATTTGTTGATCCTAAGAACGTTCCTCAGACCGACTTCTTCAACAACACTAATCGGCCTGCAGTTTGTAGCTACTCACTTCACTGTGGTATTTGTTAGCTTGTCTTTCTTTGGTTTTATCCTGACTCCTCCCACAAGCTGATCCTACGTAGTCTGCCCAAGCCTCCCACCTCAACAGCGTGTAATGCATTTAAGTGATACTTCAGACATGAAGTACTGCGACAATAAAAAACTCAACTTTGCTTAAAAATAACTTTAGTTGTATCAACACTGCCCTCTGGAATAATTAGACTTTGGTGACAAACTGATGTGATCTCCATGTTTCCTTTGTTGGACTGTGGGCGAGTGTCAGAACTGAATGTACTGAGTAACATGTGGAGTTTAAATATGTGTCAGTTCCAGTTTTAGAGCTCTAAAGTGCAGCTATCATGTTAGGAATATGTTAGGAATAGACAGGAACACTGAGCACACTGAGGTCAAATCTTTATTTATCCAGTTCATCTGTAGGCTGAGCTCAGTCCATCCATTTAGTGAAATGATGTTTAAAGGTCTCCTTGTTCTGTGAGCGTGCACAGATCCTGAAGCAGAAAGCCTGGGTTAACAGAGAAATGATCATCACTGTGATGATGCTCACCATCTCTGACTGGGATTTGAGGTTTTGTCAAAGCAGCAAAGAAAGCCTGGCTATGTTGGACTGGGTGTGGAAGCAGCTCCCAGTTTGAGTTCAGGAGACAGACACCCTCTCTACTTTGACGATCAGCTTCAAACTTTCCTTTTTGATAAAACTTATAGTTAGAGCTGGATCAGGTGACCCTGAACCATCACTTAGTTATGCTGCTATAGAGATGGATAACAGATGGATTGTTGTTTTGTGTGTCTGCAGTCTGTCAGGCTGTCTGATCACAGAGGAAGGCTGTACTTCTCTGGCCTCAGCTCTGACCTCCAACCCCTCCCATCTGAGAGAGCTGGACCTGAGCTACAATCATCCAGGTCTCTCAGGAATGAAGCTTCTGTCGGCTGGACTGAAGGATCCAGGCTGGAGACTGGACACTCTCAGGTATGGAGAGAATGTCTGATATAGGAGGAAGAGCTGGAATCATTTCCTGTGTCTTTCACTCACTTCCTGTTTGTTTCCTGCAGATGAGACATGAACAATCACACATGCAGGAATATTTTCAGGGACAGACACACTAGTCTAGCTGGATAGTACATGGATATTTATGTAGGGGGTCTTCAAGGAGTCTGTTTGCAGGAACATTAATGATAACTGATAAGTCATGTTGAGAGTTTCATTAAAAGTAGACTTACAGTTAGGTAATATTTGGACAGAGACAACATTTTGTAACTTTAGATACAAGTATCAGCCATGTGTGTGTTTCCCATGCTGTATGTCCACAGTCACAGTGACAGTCAGTGACACTGACAGAAGGATGAAACAAGGCTGTGAATCATTTCAGTCTGTGTGTGTGACAAAGAGGCAGACAGGAGCAGCTAACATTTGGAAATGGAAGCTTACTGGAAACACTACATTCACGGCTGAATTCACAATAGATTTGTTCTCAAGTGCACATTTAGCAGCTAATGCTAATACTGTTTTCCCTTTGCTTTCTACAGCAGCTATTGCTAAGTAGGCCACTTTGCTCCGCTAAGGATTTGTGTGACCATGATGGAGACTCTGATAAGCTAATGCTGCTAAGCTAATGCTGTTTATGGGCCCTGTTAGAATCAATATTTCATTCTCATTCTGTTGTTTGAGAACAATATTAACGTTTCACATCATTATAACACAAGAGAAAAGGGTATTGGCATTAGCTACTAGTGCTTATTCACCTCAAATTACCTTTAGCTGCTAATGGCAGCCTACTTAGCATTAACTCCTCACTAATATAATGCTAATTTACATCAAATTAGCATTAACTGCTCATATTGTTATAAGGAAAGAGAAAACGGTATTAGCATTTGCTGCTAATAATTATTCACCCCTAATTAGAATAAGCCGCTAAAAGCAGCCAACTTAGCATTAATTCCTCACTTTGTTGTTACCCAACGGAAAAGAGTATTAGTATTAGCTACTATCATTTTTAATAAGTAAGAGAAAACAGTATTAGCAGTAGCGCATAATGCTAATTCACGTCAACGTAGTATTAGTTAATAATGGCAGCCTACTTAGCATTAACTGCTCACTAATATAATGCTAATTCGCATCAAATTAGTTGTTATAAGGAAAAAGAGAAAACGGTATTAGTATTAGCTGCTAATAATTATTCACCCCTAATTAGAGTTAGCCCCTAATGGCAGTCTACTTAGCATTAACTCCTGACATTGTTATAATGCAGGGGAAAAGAGTTACCATTATCGGATAATGCTAATTCTCATCAAATTAGCATTAGTTAATAACGGTAGACTTCATATCATTAGCTGCTGTCATTCTTACAAAGCAAACAGTATGAGCATTAGCTGTTAATCCTTTTTCATCTAAAATTAGAATTGGCCACTAATGGCGTATTGTTAAAAAGTAAGAAAAAACATTGTTAGCATAAGCGGATAATGCAAATTCATCTCAAATTAGTATTAGCTAATAATGGCACCTGCTTAGCAGGTGCCATTATTAGCTAATTTCTATTTACCTAAAATTAGCATTAGTGACTAATGGCAATCTACTTAACATTACCTCCTCACTAATACAATGCTAATTCACATCAAATTAGCATTAGCTGCTAACATCAGCCTACTTAGCACTAGTTGCTCGCATTATTAAAAGGGAAGGGAAAAGTTTTAGCATTATCGGGTAATGCTAACGCGCATCAAATTAGCATTACCTAATAACCAGCGTTCTTAGCATTAGCTGCTCACATTGTTAGAAATCAAGAGAATATGGTTTAAGCATTAGTTGCCAATGCTTATTCACCTAAAATTAGCATTAGCCACTAATGGTAGCCTATAGCAAAAACTTCTTAATGCTAAATGAAGTTAATTAATGCTAAGTAGGTTTAACTGAAATTAAAGTAGTGTTAGCATTAGCTGCTGATATTGTTAAAAGGTAAGATAAAACATTGCTAGCAGCAGCGGATAATGCTAACACACATAATAATTAGCATTACCTAATAATGGCAGCCTTCTTAGCATTAGCTGCTCATATTGTTATAATGCAAGGGAAAAGAGTTGGCAAAAACAGTGTTAGCATTAGTGGATAATGCTAATTCACCTAAATTAGCATTAGCTAACAATGGCTACGTACTTAGCATTACCTACTAATATTGATATAAAGCAAGAAAATATGGTATTAGCATTAGCTTCTAATGCTTTCTCATCTAAAATTAGAATTAGCCACTAATGGCATCCTATTTAGCATTAACTCTTCACATCGCAAGGGAAAAATTAGAATTGAATAAAAAAAAAAAGTGTTCACATTAGCTACTTGTATTGTTAAAAAGTAAGAAAAAACATTGTTAGCATAAGGGGATAATGCTAATTCACCTCAAATTAGTATTAGCTAATAACGGCAACCTACATAGCATTAGCTGGTCACATTGTTATAAAGCAAGAAAATATGGTATTAGCATTAGCTGCCAATTCCTATTCACCTAAAATTAGCATTACCTGCTAATGGCAGTCTACTTAGCATTAACTCCTCACTAATGTGATGCTAATTCACATTAAATTAGCTTTAGCATTAGCTGCTAGCATCAGCCTACCTAGCACTAGCTGCTCACATTGTTAAAAGGGAAGAGAATACGATATTAGCATTAGCTGGTAATATTTATTCACCCCTAATTAGAATTAGCCACTAATGACAGCATACTTAGCGTTAACTCCTCACATCGTTGTAATGCAAATGAGGCTAACTTGCATTAAATTAGACTGCTGTTATTAGCTAATGCTATTTAGCAGTAGCTGCTCACATTGTTATAAAGCAAAGGAAAACGATATGAGCATTAGGTTCTAATGCGTATTTGCCTTAAATTAGACGTAGGTGCTAATGGCAGCCTACTTAGCATTAGCAGCTCAGATGTTGTAATGCTAGGAAAAAGAGTGTTAGCATTAGCCGTTCACATTGTTATAAAGTTAAGGGAAATAGTGTTAGCATTAGCTACTCACATTGTTAAAAAAAGTAAGTGTTAGCATTAGTGCATAATGCTAATTCATGTCAAATTAGCATTAGTTAATAACGGCAGCCTATTTAGCATTAGCAGATAATGTTGACCTTGGCCCACTGGAAAAGTTAAGAACTAAAGATTTAGGAGTGTTTCTCGATAGCTCTTTCTCATTTGAGAAACAAATGAATTCTGTTATTACAACCAGCTGTAAGGTTTATATTGTTGACTGTCATTTATGCTTAGAAATATTTACTCATATATGCTTAGAGTTGTATAATCGATTGCATAATGATAGAGGTTTGATCCTGAGTAGTCTGTAAAGACTCTGTGTGCCTTCCAGAGTGCTCTGGCATGCACACACCACTTGGGGCCATGAGAGAGGTCGTACCCTCTCTTACTGATTTATGGTGTAGGACAGGGGTCTCAAACTCAATTTAGCTGGGGGCCGCTGCAGGCAGAGTCTGGGTGAGGCTGGGCCGCATTAGGTTTTCCACAAGAAAGGCATGGTTAAAAAATTCCAATCTTCTCAAATCTCTTTATTTTTATTTTTTAACACAAAATATGAACTTGTGTGTATCTTTCAGGCTTCTATATCTGCTGTATTTAGATTGAAATGTCTGTATTAACAGTTCTATAACCTTCTTCTGAACATCAGAATCAGAATCAGAATCAGAATACTTTATTGATCCCTGGGGGAAATTATTTTTTGTTACAGTGCTCCATTTTAAACCAACATTAAGACAAGACAGACAATACGCTAACTAAGAATAGTACAATATATACATATATATACATACATACATACATAAGTCACTTATAAATAAATATTTGGAAAAGAAACATGTGTAGCTGTAGCAGCAAACAGTGTGTTAAGTGGATGCGTTGTACAGGGAGATGGCCACAGGCAGGAATGATTTCCTGTGTCGTTCAGTGGTGCTTTTCGGTAATCTCAGTCTCTCACTGAACGTGCTCCTGTGACTGACCAACATGTCATGGAGTGGGTGGGAGGTGTTATCCAACATTGTCTTTATCTTGGACAGCATCCGCCTCTCCGACACCACCTTGAGGGAGTCCAGCTCCATCCCCACAACATTGCTGGCCTTACGGATCAGTTTATTAAGTCTGTTGGCATCTGCGACCCTCAGCCTGCTCCCCCAGCATGCAGCAGCATAGAGGATCGCGCTGGCCACCACAGACTCATAGAAAATCCTCAGCATTTTCTGGCAGATGTTGAAGGACCTCAGTCGCCTCAAAAAATAGAGACTACTCTGGCCCTTCCTGTAAAGTGCTGTGGTGTTTTTAGCCCAGTCCAGTTTATTGTCAATGTGTACTCCAAGGTATTTATAGTCCTCCACAATGTCAACACTGACCCCCTGGATTGAAACAGGGGTCAAGTGTTTCCTGGTCTTCCTGAAGTCCACGATCAGTTCCTTGGTCTTTGCCACGTTGAGCTGCAGATGATTCTGCTCACACCACGTGACAAAGGAGTCGACCACAGCCCGGTACTCTGTCTCATCATCCCTGCTGATGCATCCAACCACCGCAGAGTCATCAGAAAACTTCTGAAGATGGCAGGTCTCTGTGCAGTGGCTGAAGTCTGTGGTGTAGAGGGTGAAGAGGAAGGGGGAGAGGACAGTCCCCTGTGGTGCCCCTGTGTTGCTAATCACCTTGTCAGACACACACTGTGGGAGACGTACATATTGTGGTCTTCCTGTCAGGTAATCAACAATCCA